>NC_088261.1:13084883-13426546 GCF_036013445.1 Caloenas nicobarica
CAGCCTGGGCTGACTTAACGAGAGACCATGGGCAGAGGCCCTGCTTTTGGTTGCACATTTGGCCAGCACCAAGCAGGGCTACAGCCACAGTGCTGAAGAAAGTTCTCCTAGAAAAAGAAAAGGGTGTCTATGTGTAACAGGGGAGGGTCTATGTGAGTTGGTTTGATTTTTGTCAGAGGACTTTTCCCTGGCTTCTCACTGTCTTTTTTTTTTTCTCATCACACTGCCCCACGCTTAGGAAAAGCAACTGTCCAATGGCAGCTCCATCACCCAGTTCCACCTCCTCCCATTCGCAGGCACACGGGAGCTGCAGCTCTTGCACTTCTGGCTCTTCCTGGGCATCTACCTGGCTGCCCTCCTGGGCAACGGCCTCATCATCACCACCGTAGCCTGTGACCAGCACCTCCACACCCCCATGTACTTCTTCCTGCTCAACCTCGCCCTCCTCGACCTGGGCTCCATCTCCACCACTGTCCCCAAGTCCATGGCCAACTCTCTGTGGGACACCAGGGCCATCTCCTACACAGGATGTGTTGCACAGCTATTTTTGTTTGTCTTTTCCATTTCAACAGAGTATTTTCTTCTCATGGTCATGGCCTATGACCGCCATGTTGCCATCTGCAAACCCCTGCACTACGGGACCCTCCTGGGCAGCAGAGCTTGTGTCCACATGGCAGCAGCTGCCTGGGCCACTGGGTTTCTCAATGCCCTGTTGCAAACGGCCAATACATTTTCACTGCCACTGTGCAAGGGCAATGTCCTGGACCAGTTCTTCTGTGAAATCCCCAGGATCCTCAAGCTCTCCTGCTCAGACACCTACCTCAGGGAAGCTGGGCTTATTGTCTTTAGTGCCTGTTTAATTTCTGTCTGTTTCATTTTCATTGTGCTGTCCTATGTGCAGATCTTCAGGGCCGTGCTGAGGATCCCCTCTGAGCAGGGACGGCACAAAGCCTTTTCCACGTGCCTCCCTCACCTGGCCGTGGTCTCCCTGTTTGTCAGCACTGTCATATTTGCCCACCTGAAGCCCCCCTCCATCTCCTCCCCATCACTGGATCTGGTGGTGTCTGTTCTGTACTCTTTGGTGCCTCCAGCAGTGAACCCCCTCATCTACAGCATGAGGAACCAGGAGCTCAAGGGTGCTGTGTGGAAACTGATGACTGGATTATTTTCTGAAGCAGTAAACTGCCCATCATCTTCTGCATAACAGTTACAGTGTAAATTGTTGCAAGCCCAGCCCATTTTCTGTATTTTATGTTGCCGCTTGTGTTTTTTCACTTGGTAATATTGTTATCCCCTTTCCAATTCACTGTCTTCTTTGTTTACTGAGGGGCTGTGTAAATGAGGAGCTTTGCTGTATCTGTGTTTAAACAAATTAAAAGGCCTCACAGCCTCTATTTTTTACTGAGATCCTTTCACCAAGTTGTGTTTGGAGCTGCAGGGACAGTTCCCGTGCATGGGTGGAGGGGAAAAGAGTCCAGCCTGGCAGCACTGCCAGGGAGCACCAGCGCTTGGCCTTCCAGAGCTGTTGTCGTTCCACTCCCACACTCTCCTTCTCATCCCTTGTGTTGGTGCAAGGCCTGAGTGCTCTGGCAGCCTGGTCACCGTCCTGCTGTGTGTGAGTCCTGTGAGCGCAGGCAGGGACAGGCAATGGGCACTGCTGTGACAGAGCTGGCCTCAGAACAGCCTTCCATGAAGAAAGCTGACCTCCTGAGGACACTGCCTGAAGGTTTAGGTCTTTTCCCAGAATTTCTCTGAAGAACACGTCCAAGAAAGTGGCCCACAGATTAAACACCAGAGTACAGCTGAACAGTGTGTGTGTGCAGGGCTGGGCACACAGTAGTGTCCTCTCACAGCCAGGCCTCCTGCCAGAGACCTGCAGGACCAGCAGAGCAGGGTCTGGGCTGTGCCCCTGTGCACTGGACACCCTGTGGAAGCTGCCCCAGGACAATTGTCATGGACTGGCCCTCACAGCCACCATTGCCAGCCCTGGCCTCTCACCCACAGAGGGACATGGAATGAGTAGGTTAGCAGTCCATGTTTGCATTGTACAGATGAGATGTGAGCATGCACATCATGTACGTGAGGTGACATGAACGCGAGTGAGCACAAACACCATCAACTATTCCTTGGGGTTCCATGAAGGCCTGTGGCACAAAGAAGGCCTTGAGGTCACTTCATATTGGGAGGAACACCCCATGGGAAATCACCTGAATGCAGCCCTGGGATGTGCTTCCTTTAACTGAGGTCCCCGTGTCCATTCCTCATGATGTGGGACATCTCAGATGAGTGCAGAGCAGGGGGACACACCACAGGGCTGAGGTGTCTCCCGTCCCTTGGGAGTGGCAACAGGAGGCCAGAGAGACACTGTGACTCATGCCTCTGTGTGTGAAAGGGACAGACTCTGTCTGTGAGCATCCCTGGGTGCATAAGGAGTCCATGAGGCCAGCTCAGATGCGGACACCTGACAGAACCCTGACATTTCTGTGTGTGACTCCAGGAACCAACAACACAGGCCCAGTGAGACTGATCTCAGCTGCCTTGGACAAGCTCATTGCAAGTGCTGCTGTCTGCTACGTCACCCTTGCCCGTGATTCTGGATTGTGCTCTCATAAGAATCAGGGTAATTAGAAAGGTTCTGGGGTCTTAGGAAAAGGCAGACATCAAAGCCATGTTCAAGAAAGGCAAGAACAGGCATTGGGAGAATTGCAGGTTAGTCAGCCTGCCTCTGTCCCTGGGAAGGGCATTGGACACGTCCTCCTGTAGAATGCGATTTTAGCTCTTTTGAGGGTGATGCCAAGGTGGGTGGAGGCCTTGAACAACCTCCACCGGTTCACCCGGCCTTGAGCAGGACAGTGAGACAAGATGAGTGAGACAGGGCTCTCTTCAAGCAAGGCAAGGAAGCGAGATGGGTGTCTACAGCCTGCAGGGAAAGAGGGGCAGGTGCAGGACTGTGTAGAACACGCTTCAGTCTTGGTCAGGTCCTGGGGGCTAAGGAGGGGGATGGATGGGTGTGGTATTTTGAAGGTCAGTTGGGTCTCAGACGCTCATAATCCAGTCAGAAGCGCGTGGCTGTGAAGGGGACTGTGGGGTCATTTCTGTCTCTGGAGGTGACAGCCCAGCAGCAGGGACATGGCTGGGAAAGAACCTCAGCCTAAGTAGCCACAGGCCCTACCCAGGAAGAGGCCTTGGAGACGGGCTGTCATGTCCATCCCACCTGAGTTCATGAAGGGACAGCAGCAGGGACATGGTCGTGTCCATCAGAGAAGCTGAAAGGCCAGCAGCAGTGCTGGGATTTAGAAGATCATGGTGAGGTGACTTCTCTCTGGTCAAGTGCAAGACCACAAGAAGACTAACAGGTTGGGTTCCCTGCTTGATGGGCAGTTTCTGAAGGTGGTAAAGATTTCTCAAGTAGTGGGAAAAAGGAGCAGTGAAAAAAAAGCCACCAAGTACAGATTGGGAAGTGGATACTGGTTATCAGGAGGAAGAAATGTCACTGGAAGGGCAGTGCCGTGGTGCAAGAGGTCAGCCAGAGGGAGCTGGATCAGCCCATGGTTTGTGTTCCAAAGAACAGCCAGTGAGGGTGCAGACACATCAGTGAAGGGACAGAAATGCTGGGGTGAGAGCAGATGGGGAAGGGAGATGCGTGTCTACTGCCTGCGGGAAAAGAGGGGCAGGTGTGGGACCATGTAGAACAGCCTGAGGTGGAGATGGCAAAGGGCGCTGGCAAGGCTGGAAGGCACCAGGAGAACCGAGGTCTCTGTCACCTTGGCCATGGCAGTTGTCTCTGCCACTGAGTCCAAGGAGAAGACATGTTCTCCCCATGGCACTGGGGCCTCGTTGTCTCCTTGCAGCCCCATGGGGAAGCTGGAAGTTGTTGTACCAGTGTTGTCCTTCCCTCGGCCTTGCACACCCACATCCCACGGTCCCAGCAAGAGCCCTGAGCCGTGTGTGAAGGACAGGATCCCCCTTCCCATTGGCTGGAGGTCAGGGCTTCTCCTTTCTGCTTCAGAAAGCAAACCAAGGGGTTTCTGAGCATCAGAGCCACCTGCACAGGGCCTTGGCCTACCTGTCATCACAGCCTCCAATTATCTGCTCTAACGAGTCTCTGGGGAGGCTTTGTCAGGAACAGCCCTCAGTGGGGCCCATTAATACTTCAAGGAACTTTGGGGTTTGCTTTTGCCTTTGGCTTCTCGAGAGCTTTGTTGAGTCTCTTCTCAGTAACTGAGCTTCATGAGCCTCATGTACTCCATGGGCTCACTAAAATTCTCCAAGCCCTCACAAGCCGTGTCTCTTCCATCATTTTCTTCAAGTATTGAAGAATTGTAGAGCTCATTAGAGAGGTTTCAGGGGGGTGGGTAAAGAGGACATTTTGAATGAGTACTAGGGAGAAGTGAGAGAAGAATTCTCCCATGGATACTGGTGCAGAGTGTCTCCTGAGGAAGTTGGACAGGTGGGAAAAGCAGTCCCTTGAGGCCAGACACGGGATGGACATCCTTGCTTCTCACCTTTCTAACCTCTCTGTTTCACTCATTGGCCCCCTGGGAGTTACATCACTTTTCTTTACATCAGATTCTCCACTCAAGTTTGCACCTGATTGTTACAGCTTCTCTGCATGAATTACTTCATGCTTTCCTTAGAGATCTGGATTTAAATAGGCACAAAGAGGCTTTTTTAATTGGCAAAAGCAAAAAAGATAATGAGAAAGAAAACACAACACAACATAATGAACAATAAAATATACTCTGTCGTTAGTTTCAGCCACTTCCAGTGAGGTCCATCGCCACAATTGAAGAGTTGCCTACAGGGAGTATGAGAGTGACAGCTGAAAGACAATTCAGCTTTACCTGCCTGAAGCTCAAAGCAGAGAAAGGTGACAGGCTCTGAATGAGCAAAGAGTGAGAGGAGCAAGAACCTCTGGGGAGCAATGGAAAGTGCAAATGTCCAGACAGGCTTCTGAAGAGATGACTGCAGACATGGTGGGTTGAATAAGGACAGGTAGAAACACCTGGATGTTCAGGGGGATTAAATACACAGTATCATAGGCAGAGTTCTGGAAATACAAGCACAGGGTAACTACAATATTTCTTCTCCTGCAATTCATACATATTGTAAAAATCCATATTTTGGCAGGACAGAAGTTCATGGACATTTTATTTAAAACATTGAATCATTTTAGCTGATGAGTGAGTTGTGGTTTTGTATTGTTTGTTTGTTTGTTTTTTTAAAAGAACTGAGAGCAGTTCTCATGTTTTCAGGCAGAGCTCCATGGTCTGACCATAAGCCCCCAGTGCAAACCTCCAGAGCCCTCGGTGTACCTGAGGTATCTGCCTGGGACTGGCAGTTATCACGCAAGACTGATAGAGCCCTGTCACTTCCATCATGTACATCTGGTTTTCAACACTTGTACACTTAATTAGGTAAGTTTCAAGGGTGGAGTGAAGGAGGAAGGTACAGAAAGAGCACTTAGAAGAAGTGATAGGAGAATTCTCCCATTGATACTGATGCAGAGTGTCCCCTGAGGAGGTGTGGACAGGAAGGAGCAGCAGTCTGCCTGGGGTCCATCACTGTATGGAGAACCTGCTCCTCACCTCCCCAACCCCGCCATGTCTCTCTGTACTCTTGACTGTGTTAGTGGAAAATATTCATCCATATGACACATGTAAGGTTTAGATCCCTCCCAGAGATCTCCTCATCTCCCCAGTTAGCTCAGAAAGAGACAAACACACACACACAAATGGGTCTGGGATGGACTATTCTTGAGCTTGAACATCACAGAATCATAGAATATCTCGAGGTAGAAGATCCCCGTAAGGATCAATGAGTCCAGCTCCCCGCTGCTCGCACAACCACATAACACTAAACCACAAGACAAAGAGCATCGTCCAGACACTCCTTGACCTCTGACAGGCTGGGAGCCGTGACCACTTCCCTGGGGAGCCTGTTCCAGTGACCGACCACCCTCCAGTGAAGAACTTCCTCCTAATGTCCAGTCTGAACACCCCCTGATGCAGCCTCATTCCATTTCCACCTGTCCTGTTCTCACTGGGCAGCCGAGACAGGACATCGGGCCCTCACCTCTGCTGCCTCTCTGAGGAAGGTGCAGACTGTGATGGGGGCTGTCCTGCTTTTCGTTAAAACAAGACTAATTCTCTTTTGGTGAATTTTCCTTTCAGCTTAAGCTCTTCTAAGTAACTGCATATTTCTGCAGTTGGATGCATGTTTTTCAAACACAGTCTGCTCCAGAGCCGACAACGGCCAATATTGACAGTTTTACTGAGCTAACAGTAGGGCTGGTATGCAGAAAAGGCCTAGGACTAGATCTTATTGCTATAGCAGCCAACATCGCTGGTGAATCTCTTATGTCCCATAAGTGAGGGGGTTGTACTTGCAGGGAGGGGTGGACAGAACGAGTGACGCCAATTGAAAACTGAGTTGTTCCATGCCATCCACGTCATGCACAGTTTAATGCTGGGAGATCACAAGGGTCTCAGGCTCTTGGTCCATGGCTGGCATCTCAAGAGGAGCCTGCCCGTTGTCCTGCCTGCAACCCTGATCCTGGTTCCAGTCCTTGCATCCCTGAATCCAGTTCCTGTGCACTGCCGAGTCCAGTCCAGGACTTCCTGACGTCTTCGCTGCAGCCTCTGCTGTGACACCAGCCCCTGTGGCAGCATTTTGGCTACTCTGGGCAATACAATATAGGTTTTGTATATTTTGCCTTATTTGTCTCATTATTAGTATTACGAGGAAAGTTTTAATTTTTGTCTTGTTTTGTTTTATAAATCTATCCAAATTGTAAGTCTTTCTCCCTTTTCCTCCTTTTCCCTTTCCTTAGTGGGGAAGGGAGTGTGGTCAAGAGAGAACATCAGCCACACTTTATTGTTGCCACTGTGCTCGGCGCTGGTGAGGCCGCAGCTTGAATCCTGTGTTCAGTTTTGGGCCCCTCATCAGAAGAAGGACATTGAGGCACTAGAGAGAGTGCAGAGGAGGCGACAAAGCTGCTGATGGGCCGGAGCACAAGTGTGATGAGGAGCGGCTGAGGGAAGTGGTGGGTTCAGCCTGGAGAACAGGAGGCTGAGGGGAGACCTGATCGCTGTCTACAACTGCCTGAAAGGAGGTTGGAGCATGGAGGGTGTTGGTCTCTTCTCCCAAGGAGCAAGTGAGAGGACAAGAGGAAATGGCCTCAAGTTGTGCCAGGGGAGGTTTAGACTGGAGGTCATTAGGGACATGGGTTAGTACTAGAGTTGGGTTATGTTTGGACTCCATGAACCTGATGGTCTCTTCCAACCAAAGCGATCCTATGATTCTTGAGAGATGATCTGAAGGCAGGTCGCAGCAGACCCTGAGGCTGTGCCGGGGGTGGGCACATCTGGCTCCTCCCAGCAGGATTTTGGAAAGTCCCTTCCCAGCTGTGAGTGCCAGGCCAAGGGCACGGGGCAGAAACAGCCCCCACCCCTGAGGGCCCTGGCCCCCAACTGGCCTCTGTCCCCAAACTACTCAAACTGCTGAACAGGCTCTGCCTCTACCTGAATGATCTTCAGTTTTAAGAAAATGCCAAACAAACGTGTACTTCTGGATGAGGATGGAGCAGGTTCAGGTCCAGGACCAGGGCTGCTGCAGGAGCAGGTCTCTCCAGCACAGACAGGCTGGGGGGACCTGTCGACCTCAGCACCCCTGGGCCCCACCATGGCCCAGTTCAGCAGCCCTGGGCCCGAGGGCTCAGCCCAGGGACAGCCCCACAACCAGGGTCAGAGCAGTTCCTGCTGCTGCCCCGAGGGTCACCAGCCCCAGTCAGCCCTGGGCCAGAGTGCAGGTGTCTGAGCTGGGCTGAGGTGGAAGGGGCTGGAAAACAGCTCATCGGGAGGAGGCGATGGGAGAAGGTGCAGCGTGTGTGTGGCAGCGGGGATGAACTGACACCCTCAGTTTGGTATCTGGATCAGTGCTGGGCTTGCACATGGACTAAGCCCCAGCTCAGAGCACAAATTGCTGTTGCCAGCCCTGGGTGCCAAGCGCTGTTGCTGCTCTCTCCTCCCTGGTGTGACTCGAGGAAACGACTGCCCTGCCTGCTCCTGCCTTGGGGTTGGGGAACTCGGGGTCAAAAGGAAAGACAGACTCGTGTGGTTATGGGATCTCTGAAGTGTCCCGAGTTTGCTTTGCTAATCACTCTGTAACGGTTCCTGAGCTATTAATTCGATTATAGGCACAGGGAGGCAAATGAGGCATGAACCAACTTTCCAGTTAAGGTTTCCTTCTTAGAAAAAAAAACACTACCATTTTCACATTGGCAACACACTGAAAGATGGACACTGAAGCAGCATCTGCCTCTTGTGAAAACAGGTAACAACGGATGGTTCCATTGATCCTTAGTTGCTTCCTGCACAGGAAAACTCTCCATTAATTTAATCTTTGGTGTACAGGCAGGGCCTTGCTGATGTTCCTGTGGAGGCAGCAAGCATGTGGATGTCAGGCTTTCTGCAGATTTGTGACTGAGTTTTCCTGTTTTCCCTAATAAGGAAAATCTTGCTGTGGACTCCTGAAGTCTCCCATAAGCTGATGGGTTCAGAGAAAGATGGGGAGCTGCAGTTAGCTCAGGGAGGACCAGTCAGCATCACAGGCAAAGCAGACTGGTACTCGACTTGGTGAACATTAATGGAATTTATTGGTAGATGAAACCGGCACCACTCCCCCGTCTTTGGGCAGATCACCGTGAACCCTGAACCGATACAGGCAGGTGTGGTCTGGGTGGCCCCAGTTGCTCAGCACTTGCAGCTGGATGTAATTCACAACCCCAGGGAGCTCGTTCTGAAACGACAAGAAGAAATGAGTCGCCTTTTCCTCTCTGGTACGTGACCACTGACAGAAGTGCCGCAGCGACGGCCTCGTTCAACAGCTTCCTTCCAGCTGCCCCGCGAGGGCTTTGGACCTGTCGTGGGCAAGATGTCCTTGTCCTGCTCTACCTCGTTGGGCCATGAGAACTAGTAAAGGAAGAAGCAGCACCCAGATGCCTCAGCAAATACGCTGGGAAGTTCTCGCCTGCTTTGGGGCACAGGCTTCCACAGTCAGAAGACCCAGTGGTGGTGTCAGGAAAACAGCTCATTGCCTTCTCTAGGAAGCCAAGGAAACAGAATGGCCTCCCTGTCACTGCTCACTGCCAGCACCAACAGAATCCTCAGGAAGCCCAGTATTTCTGGTCTTTAACTGGCAGAGCAGCAGTCGTGCATCCTACGGGATGTGGCCTCTTGTGTGCTCTTGGGGTCCAGACAGTCAAGCTGATTCTAGTTTCAACTGTGGCGCTTCTAAGTGCTGAAGTTTAAACCCAAAATGAAAGAGAAGAAGAGCGGCAGTCCAGCCATGTGCCACCAGGAAGTTAAATCAGAAGAAAGGCCAGCGTGGCACACGTTCAAGGACAGGGCTGCCTGTAGCCCTTTGGCAGGGAAGCCTCTCCCCATCCAGCCGCATTTCGCCTCCTCTCCTACAGTTCTCTCCCTTCTTTGTCCCCATACCTTCAGCTGGAAGGTCTGACTGGGATTCAGTGCTGCCAGGAAGGTGAACTGTCCCAGGAATGTTCCCTGCTCGTCGTGTTCTTCCTTGAAGCCCTACAGAAGGACAGGGGTGGAGAAAACAAGAGCGTCTGGTGCACCATGGCAAGACTGAACTTCAGTCGATGAGGCACAGGCTTATTTCAGCTACGTAGTCCAAGGACCATGAGCACAAGGAAAAGATGAGAAGCTGCAGGTGGGCAGCACGGCACACTTGCCTACTCAACGAGTCCAAGCTGCCGGTCAGAAAAGGAGCAGACGCTCCCAGTGAGAGGGAGGTAACCTGAGGATCACAAATGCCACTGGCATTGGAAGCCAAGAAGGTCTAGGACCATGCACTGTCCAGCTCCTTTTCCCTATGGCTCCTGGAGTAGCCTCTTGCCCCAGAAGCTTCCTTTCGAGTGGTCCATTGAATAAAAGAGGAATACAATGGGAAGGGAGCGACTCCAAGGAGCCTGTTTGTTCTGAGAGCCAGGAGGAACCTTCAGGCCACTCCCCTCTCAGAACCACCTTCAGCCCCTGCTTAGAATTGCTGTGCAACCCCCTGCCCCCCACTCCAGAGAAATCACTTACGTAGACAGCAAAGTCCTTTGGAGCTCCGGAGATACTTTCTCCATGGAACGCTGTCCCCGACACATGGTCCATGCTGACGGCTCTGGGAATCACTGGCTCAGACAGCTTGATGAAGACCTGTCCTTGACTTCCTGGGAAGGGCCAGCAGCTTCCAGGATGATTTTCTGGCTGAACAAAGAAGAAGAAACTACATTGACATGGAGAAGGTTGCCCTGGGTCTCTCCCAGAGCTCTGCAGGCACCTCTGCCATTCTCCTTCTGTGCCGTGCTGACAGTTTGCACAGCGACTGGGCAGACACAGATTGCAGGAGCAGCCTGGCCTGGTAGAAGCTCCCACCGAGAACCTGGGGCACTCTGGGACAGGAAATACTCAGCAGGGAGACACAGGAGGAGAGCAGGTCCATGCGAGAAGGAGGCAGGAGAAGAAGCTTCGAGGAGCAAAGACGGGGGGAAAGGCAACTCTGAGCAGTGTGTGTGGGTCATTCTCTGACCTCTGTTTTACTGCGTCTTGGTGCTCCTACCTCAAGAACAAGCTCAGGGGACCTCATATAATCCATCACCGGCATGGAGTACAGGAAGACTTTGGCTTTGTCATTCCGGAGAGATGGAGAAGTCCTTGAATGAATGACAGCAGCCCCTGGAAATTAAAACATGAGCAGAATCATCAGGCAGTGTTGGGAGCAATATTGCACTGTTGACTTGAAAAAGCTTCTCAGTTGTCATCCATGTCCTACAGTGGGTTCCTCTCTTTCTAACTGGAATGACCCCTCTAGAACACACAGCAGGGAGTCATGGGCCGTGGAAAAAGACAAGAACGTGAATCAGGCTTTCTGTGCTTCCCATGGGGTCTGGCCCATTACAGACTCTGTCAGTGGGGGCACTTGTAGGGCACAAGGTGACCCTTGACTTCTTGCCCTTTCTCTCCTACCCCTGGGCACGTTCCAATGGCCATCTTGTCAATCTGGACAGGAAGCGCTTTGGAACTGGTTTGTTTGTACAGTGTCACGGTACCTGCTGATTTCAGGGCGTAATCAGGCATCGGGACCTGCATTTCTTCCAGCTTCTCCAGGGCTTCATTGATGATCTCCTGAACCGCCTGGGGAAGGAACACAAAGGAGAGCGCCTGTTGGAAGGAAAAGGAAGGGGGCAAGCAGCTCCCCTGCAAGACCAGGCAAGGTGAACGGGGACAAGGCCCATATCAGATGGAAGGAACAGCCAAATTGCCTGGAAGCCTCCCAGGTTTGCTCTGCTGTGCTTGACGGGATCAGAAAGCGGGGGCTGCTCACTCCAGTGCTCTGAATGCTGGAGCTGCGGGAAGGGGCTTTTCCCGTGGAGAGGCCCCAGGCCAGGCAGCATGGACAGACAAGGAAGCGTGGCCATGACAGCACTTGTTCCAGCAGCACCAGCCTGTTGGCTGTGACAGGGAATGGAGTAGGATACGTGCCGGAGGGAGGATAAAACCCCTGAGGAGATCCTTCTGCCTTGTGCCCTTACCCGTCCGGTAAAGCCTGGGAGCCTTCCCTGCTTCATGCCTTCATGGAGAGCCCGCTCAGCCACATCCTTTGCGCTCCAGCGCAGACTATAAAGCTGTTCCTGGAGCTTTCCGAGCTGGTCTGGCAGGGATTGGGTTTCACTCAGGTGTCCTAATTCCGCTGCAGTGCTCCAGAGCAATGAGGTGCCGAGTCGTCCCACATGGAAAACACCTGTCAGACGCACACCAGAGCTTAGAACTTGGTCTAAGGCTGGGTTGTGCCTCGGGCTGCCCTCTCCCCTTTCTGTGTCTCTCCCCAGTGCCATTGTTGTCTCTCCTCTTATTGTCTTTGACAGTGGCCATCATGGCATATGGGCTCCGCAAGAGATGGACGTTCCCTGCCTTGGACTGTGCTCCCGGTCCTGCAGAAGATTTTCATCCCCCTGGGGCAGGAGAGCTCAGCCACGGCCTCTCCCTCAGCTGAAGAGAACTGGCTTAGCCCTCCTGGGGATGGCAAGTCACCCCTTCCTCACCCCCACACCCGTCCCGCTAGAGCAGGGACTGGCACAGCTCTGTCGGGGACTTTCTGCTCTCAGCTGAGCTCCTCTGGTCACAGCGGGGGAAGCGGACCAGGGCAGGATGTAGCCCCAAGTACATCCTAAATCACCATCCTCAGGTTGGAGCTCTGCAGAGACTCACCGAGAGAGAACAGGCCGAGAAGCAGCACCAGGATTGTTGCCTTCAGTGCCTTCATCTTCCTGCAGAGCAACAAGGAGGAAAAGGCTGGTGAAGCTGGCGGTTCCCGTGCAGATCAGCAGCAGACTGGAGAGCAGCAGCAGGGACTGCAGCCCTTGAGCCTGGCGTTCCTGGCGTGTGCGTTGGCTTGGTCCTGCACCAGCTCGAGTCACTGCTGGGGTTGTCACCAGCTGCACCAGTGGGGATTTGTCATGGCAGCGATTGTTTCGTTAGGGACAAAGGGCTCAAGATTGACTCTGGACTAAGAGCAGGAGTTGCAACAAGAGCTGTGGCCACACTTCCCGTCTGTGGGGCTGGACAGGTATTCTTCGGAAATGGAAGGCACATGATGAACGCTGTTTCTCCTGCCCACCACCTGATGGGGACTTGTGCTGATCCTGTTCTCCACCCTCTCAAGAGAAGGTTCAGCCTGTGCCCCTACGGCAGGCTGTATCGGGGCCACTGCTTGGGACTCCCTCCATGCAATCCAAAATAGACCTGTCCCTCATTCTGCAGAGATCAAAGGCTTTCTGGGCCTTGCCCCTGTGGTCATGAAGAGGCTGAAAGGCGGCTGCTGCCTTCCACCAGCTCCAGAGCGAGCTCTCAGGCTGCCCTCGTGTTCCTCTCCTGTCCACCCTCCACCCACACCAGCTGGTGAGGTTGAAAACACACCTGGGAAAGGGGAGGAGGATTTTTAAAACATACCCGTTCAGACTTTGAACCTTTTCCGTCTGTCTCGTGGTACCTGCTGAGGTGCAGGTAACAAGCATCTGACTCGCTCACGAGTGAGCCAAAAACTCTGCGATCTCTGTTCCTTCAAGATCGAGAGTGACAAAGGCGCAGGGAGACCCCTGCTTTTATACCCTGCTGTGCCGACCTCAGCGCTGATGCTGCTTTGTGACATCAACGGCAGTGGGTGATGTCACAATGGAAGAGGCTGCGCCGCGTTGGGAGGCAAAGTCCAACCAGATAGCAGCGGGTTTTGCAGTCCTCTCTGCAAGGGCAGAAATCCTGCACCATAGAAAGATTGGAAAGGTACAGGAACATGTTACTCTCAGAAAACAGACTCTGTCAACCACTCTTCCTCTTGCTTACTGAAGTTCAGATGGTGTGAGAAAAAAAAAAACACAAAAAAGCAAGATTCTTGTTCTTATTTGATGGAGCCCATTATATCAGCCACTCAACATTAAGTCCAACTCCAGTCTGAACCTCAGAATAAGAAATGTCATCTTAAAATTTCCAGGAAATGGAAGGGCTTTGAAGTGGCACGACCAGAAAACATTCATGAAAGCAGCGCCATGCAAGTCCACAGCCCTGATCACAGACCACCTGCCCCGTTACCTAAGGCAATGATGTTCTCAGCTGATTTGCAGCCACTGACATCTGGAAAACAGCACAAGGTCTCTTGTTGTTTAGCGCCGAGCACACAGGTTGACACTGGAGCTGGTAAGAAAAACATCCACAGTCAGTCTGGTTTCATTGGAGGACATCAGGACAAGTTCAGTTCACATTCACAAGGAATCACAGCAGGTCCCACCAGTCCCTGCAGACCCCGACACGGCTCCTGTGCAGGGTCCCGAGGAGCAGTGAGCGCAGAACAAGAAACCTTCCTTCAAAAGAAGGTCCCCAGCCGGCTCTTTCCCCAAGCTGCACAGAGCAGCAGCTGAGAACAACCTCTGCCACAACTACACCCGGCTCTGCCGTCTGCAGGAGGAGACCAGCTCCTAAATGATCCCCAGCCCTACAGACACAGATCTTCCCCAGGGCAGTGCTCAGCAAATACCAGAGCACAGCGACACCTGGTCATTCAGTTGAAGCTGCCGGGGAGAAGGACAGGGGACTAGAAAGAGACAAATCAGACAAGAGAGAAGATAGAGGAGCCCAGAGAGAAAGAAACACACAGGGAAAAGGCTGGAGAGATGGAGAGATCAAGACAAATAGGGACGAGGAGCCACAATGAGACAGGGAGGAAGAAAGAGGAGGGTGGAGGAGCAGGACAGAGGGACAAGGGGATGGGAAGGAGAAGAAGGAAAGTTGGGTAGAGAAAGACAGGGACAGGGAGGGGGATGTACAGATGGAGAAAAGGAAGGAGAGAGAGCAGAACAAAGGGACTGAGAAAGAAAGCAAAGGTCAGATGGGGATGAAGAGACTGACAAAGGGAGAAAACCCACAGTGAGCTGGAGGAAGAGGAAAGGAGGGCTGAGAAGCAGCAAAGAGGAAGAGACAAAAAATAAAAGGCAGAGCCAGCTGGACAGGGGTCGATTGCCAGAAGCAATGGGACAGGCAGCGGGGCAAGAATAAAGACAGAAAAGATGGGGACAGGCAGCAGGACAGAGGGACAGTGAGAGGATAAAAGGGGCAGGGAACAGGATATACATGGAGAAACAATCAGCAGGAACAGAGAGAAAGATAGAAGAGAAAAAAAGAGATGAAGAGGGACATGGGACAGGGAGACAAACAGAGAAGGAAAGGGAGAAGGACAAGGATTGTCAGAGAAACACAAGGACAGGGAGCAGGACAGGGCAACACAGACAGAGGAAAAAGGGTCAGGGACGCAGCACAAAGGGAAAGACAAAGAGCAGAGACAGGCAGCAGGGCACAGATAGAGGTAAAAAGGCCTGGGCTGGGCAGCAGGGCAGAGATGGAGACCAAAAAGCAGCTTTGGGCTGCAGGACAGAGATGGAGTGAGAAATGAAAGTGACAGGGAGCAGGAGAGAGTGACAGAGAGAGTGGAAAAACTACGAGGGAGCAGGACAGCAAAACAGAGCGGGGGACAGACAGGGAGAAGGGCAGAGAAACAGAGAGGGAATGAGAGGGGCAGGGAGCAGGACAGAGAGCTGGAGCAGGAAGGGATCTGCACATAGGACATTGTCCTGGTTCTGCTAACATAGAAGGGCTGCTCTGCTGCACACGGCCAATACATTTTCACGGCCACTATGCAAGGGCAATGCCCTGGACCAGTTCTTCTGTGAAATCCCCAGGATCCTCAAGCTCTCCTGCTCAGACACCTACCTCAGGGAAGCTGGGCTTATTGTCTTTAGTGCCTGTTTAATTTCTGTCTGTTTCATTTTCATTGTGCTGTCCTATGTGCAGATCTTCAGGGCCGTGCTGAGGATCCCCTCTGAGCAGGGACGGCACAAAGCCTTTTCCACGTGCCTCCCTCACCTGGCCGTGGTCTCCCTGTTTGTCAGCACTGTCATATTTGCCCACCTGAAGCCCCCCTCCATCTCCTCCCCATCACTGGATCTGGTGGTGTCTGTTCTGTACTCTTTGGTGCCTCCAGCAGTGAACCCCCTCATCTACAGCATGAGGAACCAGGAGCTCAAGGGTGCTGTGTGGAAACTGATGACTGGATTATTTTCTGAAGCAGTAAACTGCCCATCATCTTCTGCATAACAGTTACAGTGTAAATTGTTGCAGGCCCAGCCCGTTTTCTGTATTTTATGTTGCCGCTTGTGTTTTTTCACTTGGTAATATTGTTATCCCCTTTCCAATTCACTGTCTTCTTTGTTTACTGAGGGGCTGTGTAAATGAGCAGCTTTGCTGTATCTGTGTTTAAACAAATTAAAAGGCCTCACAGCCTCTATTTTTTACTGAGATCCTTTCACCAAGTTGTGTTTGGAGCTCCAGGGACAGTTCCTGTGCATGGGTGGAGGGGAAAAGAGTCCAGCATGGCAGCCCTGCCAGGGAGCACCAGCGCTTGGCCTTCCAGAGCTATTCTCGTTCCACTCCCACACTCTCCTTCTCATCCCTTGTGTTGGTGCAAGGCCTGAGTGCTCTGGCAGCCTGGTCACCGTCCTGCTGTGTGTGAGTCCTGTGAACGCAGGCAGGGACAGGCAATGGGCACTGCTGTGACCGAGCTGGCCTCAGAACACCCTTTCCACGAGAAAGGTGAAAGGCCTAGGTCTTCATTCAAACTTTTTCTCAAGGAAATTCTGAGAAAGTGGCCTGAAGATCAAAACACCAGGGCACAGCTGAACAGTCTGTGTGTGCAGGGCTGGGCACACAGCAGTGTCCTCTCACAGCCAGGCCTCCTGCCAGAGACCTGCAGGACCAGCAGAGCAGGGTCTGGGCTGTGCCCCTGTGCACTGGACCCCCAATGCAATCTGCCCCAATCATCATGGACCAATCCCTCACAACCTCCATCTCCAGCACTGGCCTCTCACCCCAGCTCAGAGAGGTTCTTTCTCCCTCCATGGAAAGACACTGAATGAGTAGGTCTGAAGTCCATGTTTGCATTGTACAAATGAGATGTGAGAATGGATGTCATGTACATGAGGCGAGATGAACCCAAGTAAGCACAAATGCTGTCCGATATTCCGGGGGTACCATTTTGCACCTGGGACACGGCAACCCTGGCTCTAAAGACAGACTGGGGGATGAGATGCTGGAGAGCAGCTCTGCGGAGAGGGATCTGGGGGTTCTGGTCAATGGCAAGTTGAACATGAGCCACCAGTGTCCCTGGAACCAAGAGGGACCCGTGTCCTGGTGCATCCAGCACAGCACGGCCAGCCGGGCAGGGAGGGGATTGTCCCGCTCTGCTCTGCGCTGGGGCGGCCTCACCTGGAGCATTCACTGTGTGCAGGGCTGGGGACACAGGATCAAAAGGAGATAAAGCTACTGGAGAGTGTCCAGAAGAGGCTACGAAGTCAGGGAAGGGTTTGGAGGGGACGGCATATGAGGAGCAGCTGAAGTCCCTGGGTTTGTTCAGCCTGGAGGAGACTGAGATCTCTTGGCAGTCTACGTCTTCCTCACAAGAGGAGCTGGAGGGGCAGGAACCGAACTCTTCTCCTTAGTGACCAGTAACAGAACCCGAGGGAATGTCAGGAGGATGTGCCAGGGGAGGGTCAGTTGGACATGAGGAAAAGGTTCTTCACCCAGAGGTGCTGGACACTGGAACAGGCTCCCCAGGGAGGTGTCACGGCCCCAACCTGACAGTGTTCAAGAAGAGACTGGACAACGTCCTCAGACACACAGTGTGAACTGTGGGGTGTCCTGGGCAGGGACAGGAGTTGGAACCGGTGATCCTTGTGTGTCTCTTCCAACTCAGGACATTCTATGATTCTATGATGCCTTCTCTTTGGTATTTTCTTTTTCATTATCATAGGTATAATTTTTATTACTGCATATTTTAATTTCAATTTTTTAAATGTCATTTTTAAATCTTTGGTCTATTCTTTTTAATTCCAATTATTAAACTGTTTTTAACTCAACCCACAAGTGTTCTCACTGTTACCCTTCCGGTTCTCTCCCCCGTCCCGCTGCGGGGAGGGAGCGAGCGGCTGCGTGGGCTCAGTTACCGGCTGGGGTTCAACACGACGGTCCTTTCTCCAGCCCTTGTTCCACCCCATGGGCGTCAGGCTCAGGTCCCACACGATCCAATACGTCCTCACCAACCACCGCTCCCCTGCCCACCCTTTGATGTCACACACACACAGTTGCCCTCAGCCCACGGGCCGCTCTGTGAAACGTCCATAAAATGTCACAACTCCCCGTTGAGCTCATGGAGTCCGTGGCTTTGGGCTCCGTCTGTTCCGTGGCCACTCCGGACAGCACAGGTGTCTGTTCCGTGGGGTCACGGGCACCAAACCCAGCTCGGGTGGGAACCAAGAGGGTCCCCTCGTGTTCAGGGCCCAAAGCGCCACCTGCAGCATCTGCCCGTCCTTTTGAGTGCCCAGAGCCTCCTTCTTGGGGCCCAAATCCTCATGTTCGGGGTCCCAACGTGTCTTTTATCACCCACGGCCTCTGATCAGGGCCCAGTTTCATGTTTGGGTGGAGCTCGTTGCCTGGCAACAACCAACCGGAAGTCTCTGGGGAGTCAGGGGACCCAGGACAGCCAATGGCATTTGAGGAGGCGGGGCAAGTCATGTGATTGATAGGTAACCAGCCAATCCAGCTTTGAGGCCTGCAGGAAAGGTGGCGAGAGCTGACCGAGCTAGGCAGCGTTCAGGGGCGGGCCGTGCTGGCTGCACCAATCACAGCTGGAGGGAGTGCAGCACCCTGATGATTGACAAGTGGTCTGACCCATCACTTGGTAGGGGGGGAAATGAGAAATCCCAGCCGGCCAATCACAGGAAACATTACCTCAGGGCAGGGTGGGCACTGTGGGGGGGAGTGACCCTTAAGGCAGCCAATCAGATCCAGGATCACCTCAGGGGAGGAGACTGACAGCCCTCCCACCCAATGGCGGCGCAGCCCAGGCTGAGGAGGCGGCGGCTCTGCGGGCGGCCAGGCTGAGCTTTGCCGTGGCGCCCGTGGAGCTGCCCCAAGGCTGAGCAGCCCCCGGCCCAGCCCTGGGGCCCTTTTTCCTGCAACTGGGGCCCTGGGGATGTTGTTGCTGCATCTGGCTCAGGTGTGCGTGGGCTGCTCTGGCCTTGTTCTCCTGGGCGGGGGGAAATGGTACCGAAAAGTCGGCAAAAAGGTTCTTTAACACGGTTTGGAAAGTGGTAAAAGCAGCACTTTTGTTACAGCGCCGGACACTCGCAAGATTGCTCCTCTGATCGAGCGTGTGTGTGATTCGCACTTCTTGGTGTTTCTTACATACACCTCTTGCATATTCATTTGTTTCTCCTGCTTAGTTAGTGCATCAAACATAAATTATTTCCATAACCCCGCCATAACTTTGCTGAAATCCATCCTTGGTACTCGAGAGTCTTCATCAGGGTCTCTGGTGTCCCCGGTTTCTCCCCAGCTGCTGCCCCCCCGGTGTCGGCTTCTTGACCTGATTGCTTGATTGTGCATTTTTTCCCTCTTGCTGTCTTTTTGTCCTTTTCTTTCTTTCCTTTCTGTTCTGTTCCCGGTCCCATCTTTTCTCACTGTATCCCCCTGTCCAGCTGCTGCCCCTTCTTTCCTCTCTCTCTTGCTCTGTTTTTCCTCTCTCCATCTCTCTGTCCCACTGCCCACCACAGTTGTTTATTCCTTCAGTGCTGTCCCGCCCCCTGTTCCTTTGCCCTTTCTCTGTCACTCCATCCCAGTCCCGGTGTATTTTTAATTTGTTTTTTCATCTCAGTCCTGAACCATTACTACATTTTTCTTCTTCCACCCCTTTGTCCTGCTCCCTGCCCCTGTCTTTGTCTCTCCTTCCCTTTGTTCTGCTGCCCATCTCATTTTCCCTTCCTGCTCCAGCTCTCTGTCCTGCTCCCTGCCCCTCTCATTCCCTCTCTGTTTCTCTGCCCTTCTCCCTGTCTGTCCCCCGCTCTGTTTTGCTGTCCTGCTCCCTCTGTAGTTTTTCCACTCTCTCTGTCACTCTCTCCTGCTCCCTGTCACTTTCATTTCTCACTCCATCTCTGTCCTGCAGCCCAAAGCTGCTTTTTGGTCTCCATCTCTGCCCTGCTGCCCAGCCCAGGCCTTTTTACCTCTATCTGTGCCCTGCTGCCTGTCTCTGCTCTTTGTCTTTCCCTTTGTGCTGCGTCCCTGACCCTTTTTCCTCTGTCTGTGTTGCCCTGTCCTGCTCCCTGTCCTTGTGTTTCTCTGACAATCCTTGTCCTTCTCCCTTTCCTTCTCTGTTTGTCTCCCTGTCCCATGTCCCTCTTCATCTCTTTTTTTCTCTTCTATCTTTCTCTCTGTTCCTGCTGATTGTTTCTCCATGTATATCCTGTTCCCTGCCCCTTTTATCCTCTCACTGTCCCTCTGTCCTGCTGCCTGTCCCCATCTTTTCTGTCTTTATTCTTGCCCCGCTGCCTGTCCCATTGCTTCTGGCAATCGACCCCTGTCCAGCTGGCTCTGCCTTTTATTTTTTGTCTCTTCCTCTTTGCTGCTTCTCAGCCCTCCTTTCCTCTTCCTCCAGCTCACTGTGGGTTTTCTCCCTTTGTCAGTCTCTTCATCCCCATCTGACCTTTGCTTTCTTTCTCAGTCCCTTTGTTCTGCTCTCTCTCCTTCCTTTTCTCCATCTGTACATCCCCCTCCCTGTCCCTGTCTTTCTCTACCCAACTTTCCTTCTTCTCCTTCCCATCCCCTTGTCCCTCTGTCCTGCTCCTCCACCCTCCTCTTTCTTCCTCCCTGTCTCATTGTGGCTCCTCGTCCCTATTTGTCTTGATCTCTCCATCTCTCCAGCCTTTTCCCTGTGTGTTTCTTTCTCTCTGGGCTCCTCTATCTTCTCTCTTGTCTGATTTGTCTCTTTCTAGTCCCCTGTCCTTCTCCCCGGCAGCTTCAACTGAATGACCAGGTGTCGCTGTGCTCTGGTATTTGCTGAGCACTGCCCTGGGGAAGATCTGTGTCTGTAGGGCTGGGGATCATTTAGGAGCTGGTCTCCTCCTGCAGACGGCAGAGCCGGGTGTAGTTGTGGCAGAGGTTGTTCTCAGCTGCTGCTCTGTGCAGCTTGGGGAAAGAGCCGGCTGGGGACCTTCTTTTGAAGGAAGGTTTCTTGTTCTGCGCTCACTGCTCCTCGGGACCCTGCACAGGAGCCGTGTCGGGGTCTGCAGGGACTGGTGGGACCTGCTGTGATTCCTTGTGAATGTGAACTGAACTTGTCCTGATGTCCTCCAATGAAACCAGACTGACTGTGGATGTTTTTCTTACCAGCTCCAGTGTCAACCTGTGTGCTCGGCGCTAAACAACAAGAGACCTTGTGCTGTTTTCCAGATGTCAGTGGCTGCAAATCAGCTGAGAACATCATTGCCTTAGGTAACGGGGCAGGTGGTCTGTGATCAGGGCTGTGGACTTGCATGGCACTGCTTTCATGAATGTTTTCTGGTCGTGCCACTTCAAAGCCCTTCCATTTCCTGGAAATTTTAAGATGACATTTCTTATTCTGAGGTTCAGACTGGAGTTGGACTTAATGTTGAGTGGCTGATATAATGGGCTCCATCAAATAAGAACAAGAATCTTGCTTTTTTGTGTTTTTTTTTTTTTCTCACACCATCTGAACTTCAGTAAGCAAGAGGAAGAGTGGTTGACAGAGTCTGTTTTCTGAGAGTAACATGTTCCTGTACCTTTCCAATCTTTCTATGGTGCAGGATTTCTGCCCTTGCAGAGAGGACTGCAAAACCCGCTGCTATCTGGTTGGACTTTGCCTCCCAACGCGGCGCAGCCTCTTCCATTGTGACATCACCCACTGCCGTTGATGACACAAGGCAGCATCAGCGCTGAGGTCGGCACAGCAGGGTATAAAAGCAGGGGTCTCCCTGCGCCTTTGTCACTCTCGATCTTGAAGGAACAGAGATCGCAGAGTTTTTGGCTCACTCGTGAGCGAGTCAGATGCTTGTTACCTGCACCTCAGCAGGTACCACGAGACAGACGGAAAAGGTTCAAAGTCTGAACGGGTATGTTTTAAAAATCCTCCTCCCCTTTCCCAGGTGTGTTTTCAACCTCACCAGCTGGTGTGGGTGGAGGGTGGACAGGAGAGGAACACGAGGGCAGCCTGAGAGCTCGCTCTGGAGCTGGTGGAAGGCAGCAGCCGCCTTTCAGTCTCTTCATGACCACAGGGGCAAGGCCCAGAAAGCCTTTGATCTCTGCAGAATGAGGGACAGGTCTATTTTGGATTGCATGGAGGGAGTCCCAAGCAGTGGCCCCGATACAGCCTGCCGTAGGGGCACAGGCTGAACCTTCTCTTGAGAGGGTGGAGAACAGGATCAGCACAAGTCCCCATCAGGTGGTGGGCAGGAGAAACAGCGTTCATCATGTGCCTTCCATTTCCGAAGAATACCTGTCCAGCCCCACAGACGGGAAGTGTGGCCACAGCTCTTGTTGCAACTCCTGCTCTTAGTCCAGAGTCAATCTTGAGCCCTTTGTCCCTAACGAAACAATCGCTGCCATGACAAATCCCCACTGGTGCAGCTGGTGACAACCCCAGCAGTGACTCGAGCTGGTGCAGGACCAAGCCAACGCACACGCCAGGAACGCCAGGCTCAAGGGCTGCAGTCCCTGCTGCTGCTCTCCAGTCTGCTGCTGATCTGCACGGGAACCGCCAGCTTCACCAGCCTTTTCCTCCTTGTTGCTCTGCAGGAAGATGAAGGCACTGAAGGCAACAATCCTGGTGCTGCTTCTCGGCCTGTTCTCTCTCGGTGAGTCTCTGCAGAGCTCCAACCTGAGGATGGTGCTTTAGGATGTACTTGGGGCTACATCCTGCCCTGGTCCGCTTCCCCCGCTGTGACCAGAGGAGCTCAGCTGAGAGCAGAAAGTCCCCGACAGAGCTGTGCCAGTCCCTGCTCCAGCGGGACGGGTGTGGGGGTGAGGAAGGGGTGACTTGCCATCCCCAGGAGGGCTAAGCCAGTTCTCTTCAGCCGAGGGAGAGGCCGTGGCTGAGCTCTCCTGCCCCAGGGGGATGAAAATCTTCTGCAGGACCGGGAGCACAGTCCAAGGCAGGGAACGTCCATCTCTTGCGGAGCCCATATGCCATGATGGCCACTGTCAAAGACAATAAGAGGAGAGACAACAATGGCACTGGGGAGAGACACAGAAAGGGGAGAGGGCAGCCCGAGGCACAACCCAGCCTTAGACCAAGTTCTAAGCTCTGGTGTGCGTCTGACAGGTGTTTTCCATGTGGGACGACTCGGCACCTCATTGCTCTGGAGCACTGCAGCGGAATTAGGACACCTGAGTGAAACCCAATCCCTGCCAGACCAGCTCGGAAAGCTCCAGGAACAGCTTTATAGTCTGCGCTGGAGCGCAAAGGATGTGGCTGAGCGGGCTCTCCATGAAGGCATGAAGCAGGGAAGGCTCCCAGGCTTTACCGGACGGGTAAGGGCACAAGGCAGAAGGATCTACTCAGGGGTTTTATCCTCCCTCCGGCACGTATCCTACTCCATTCCCTGTCACAGCCAACAGGCTGGTGCTGCTGGAACAAGTCCTGTCATGGCCACGCTTCCTTGTCTGTCCATGCTGCCTGGCCTGGGGCCTCTCCACGGGAAAAGCCCCTTCCCGCAGCTCCAGCATTCAGAGCACTGGAGTGAGCAGCCCCCGCTTTCTGATCCCGTCAAGCACAGCAGAGCAAACCTGGGAGGCTTCCAGGCAATTTGGCTGTTCCTTCCATCTGATATGGGCCTTGTCCCCGTTCACCTTGCCTGGTCTTGCAGGGGAGCTGCTTGCCCCCTTCCTTTTCCTTCCAACAGGCGCTCTCCTTTGTGTTCCTTCCCAGGCAGTTCAGGAGATCATCAATGAAGCCCTGGAGAAGCTGGAAGAAATGCAGGTCCCGATGCCTGATTACGCCCTGAAATCAGCAGGTACCGTGACACTGTACAAACAAACCAGTTCCAAAGCGCTTCCTGTCCAGATTGACAAGATGGCCATTGGAACGTGCCCAGGGGTAGGAGAGAAAGGTCAAGAAGTCAAGGGTCACCTTGTGCCCTACAAGTGCCCCCACTGACAGAGTCTGTAATGGGCCAGACCCCATGGGAAGCACAGAAAGCCTGATTCACGTTCTTGTCTTTTTCCACGGCCCATGACTCCCTGCTGTGTGTTCTAGAGGGGTCATTCCAGTTAGAAAGAGAGGAACCCACTGTAGGACATGGATGACAACTGAGAAGCTTTTTCAAGTCAACAGTGCAATATTGCTCCCAACACTGCCTGATGATTCTGCTCATGTTTTAATTTCCAGGGGCTGCTGTCATTCATTCAAGGACTTCTCCATCTCTCCGGAATGACAAAGCCAAAGTCTTCCTGTACTCCATGCCGGTGATGGATTATATGAGGTCCCCTGAGCTTGTTCTTGAGGTAGGAGCACCAAGACGCAGTAAAACAGAGGTCAGAGAATGACCCACACACACTGCTCAGAGTTGCCTTTCCCCCCGTCTTTGCTCCTCGAAGCTTCTTCTCCTGCCTCCTTCTCGCATGGACCTGCTCTCCTCCTGTGTCTCCCTGCTGAGTATTTCCTGTCCCAGAGTGCCCCAGGTTCTCGGTGGGAGCTTCTACCAGGCCAGGCTGCTCCTGCAATCTGTGTCTGCCCAGTCGCTGTGCAAACTGTCAGCACGGCACAGAAGGAGAATGGCAGAGGTGCCTGCAGAGCTCTGGGAGAGACCCAGGGCAACCTTCTCCATGTCAATGTAGTTTCTTCTTCTTTGTTCAGCCAGAAAATCATCCTGGAAGCTGCTGGCCCTTCCCAGGAAGTCAAGGACAGGTCTTCATCAAGCTGTCTGAGCCAGTGATTCCCAGAGCCGTCAGCATGGACCATGTGTCGGGGACAGCGTTCCATGGAGAAAGTATCTCCGGAGCTCCAAAGGACTTTGCTGTCTACGTAAGTGATTTCTCTGGAGTGGGGGGCAGGGGGTTGCACAGCATTTCTAAGCAGGGGCTGAAGGTGGTTCTGAGAGTGGAGTGGCCTGAAGGTTCCTCCTGGCTCTCAGAACAAACAGGCTCCTTGGAGTCGCTCCCTTCCCATTGTATTCCTCTTTTATTCAATGGACCACTCGAAAGGAAGCTTCTGGGGCAAGAGGCTACTCCAGGAGCCATAGGGAAAAGGAGCTGGACAGTGCATGGTCCTAGACCTTCTTGGCTTCCAATGCCAGTGGCATTTGTGATCCTCAGGTTACCTCCCTCTCACTGGGAGCGTCTGCTCCTTTTCTGACCGGCAGCTTGGACTCGTTGAGTAGGCAAGTGTGCCGTGCTGCCCACCTGCAGCTTCTCATCTTTTCCTTGTGCTCATGGTCCTTGGACTACGTAGCTGAAATAAGCCTGTGCCTCATCGACTGAAGTTCAGTCTTGCCATGGTGCACCAGACGCTCTTGTTTTCTCCACCCCTGTCCTTCTGTAGGGCTTCAAGGAAGAACACGACGAGCAGGGAACATTCCTGGGACAGTTCACCTTCCTGGCAGCACTGAATCCCAGTCAGACCTTCCAGCTGAAGGTATGGGGACAAAGAAGGGAGAGAACTGTAGGAGAGGAGGCGAAATGCGGCTGGATGGGGAGAGGCTTCCCTGCCAAAGGGCTACAGGCAGCCCTGTCCTTGAACGTGTGCCACGCTGGCCTTTCTTCTGATTTAACTTCCTGGTGGCACATGGCTGGACTGCCGCTCTTCTTCTCTTTCATTTTGGGTTTAAACTTCAGCACTTAGAAGCGCCACAGTTGAAACTAGAATCAGCTTGACTGTCTGGACCCCAAGTGCACACAAGAGGCCACATCCCGTAGGATGCACGACTGCTGCTCTGCCAGTTAAAGACCAGAAATACTGGGCTTCCTGAGGATTCTGTTGGTGCTGGCAGTGAGCAGTGACAGGGAGGCCATTCTGTTTCCTTGGCTTCCTAGAGAAGGCAATGAGCTGTTTTCCTGACACCACCACTGGGTCTTCTGACTGTGGAAGCCTGTGCCCCAAAGCAGGCGAGAACTTTCCAGCGTATTTGCTGAGGCATCTGGGTGCTGCTTCTTCCTTTACTAGTTCTCATGGCCCAACGAGGTAGAGCAGGACAAGGACATCTTGCCCACGACAGGTCCAAAGCCCTCGCGGGGCAGCTGGAAGGAAGCTGTTGAACGAGGCCGTCGCTGCGGCACTTCTGTCAGTGGTCACGTACCAGAGAGGAAAAGGCGACTCATTTCTTCTTGTCGTTTCAGAACGAGCTCCCTGGGGTTGTGAATTACATCCAGCTGCAAGTGCTGAGCAACTGGGGCCACCCAGACCACACCTGCCTGTATCGGTTCAGGGTGCACGGTGATCTGCCCAAAGACGGGGGAGTGGTGCCGGTTTCATCTACCAATAAATTCCATTAATGTTCACCAAGTCGAGTACCAGTCTGCTTTGCCTGTGATGCTGACTGGTCCTCCCTGAGCTAACTGCAGCTCCCCATCTTTCTCTGAACCCATCAGCTTATGGGAGACTTCAGGAGTCCACAGCAAGATTTTCCTTATTAGGGAAAACAGGAAAACTCAGTCACAAATCTGCAGAAAGCCTGACATCCACATGCTTGCTGCCTCCACAGGAACATCAGCAAGGCCCTGCCTGTACACCAAAGATTAAATTAATGGAGAGTTTTCCTGTGCAGGAAGCAACTAAGGATCAATGGAACCATCCGTTGTTACCTGTTTTCACAAGAGGCAGATGCTGCTTCAGTGTCCATCTTTCAGTGTGTTGCCAATGTGAAAATGGAAGTGTGTTTTTTTCTAAGAAGGAAACCTTAACTGGAAAGTTGGTTCATGCCTCATTTGCCTCCCTGTGCCTATAATCGAATTAATAGCTCAGGAACCGTTACAGAGTGATTAGCAAAGCAAACTCGGGACACTTCAGAGATCCCATAACCACACGAGTCTGTCTTTCCTTTTGACCCCGAGTTCCCCAACCCCAAGGCAGGAGCAGGCAGGGCAGTCGTTTCCTCAAGTCACACCAGGGAGGAGAGAGCAGCAACAGCGCTTGGCACCCAGGGCTGGCAACAGCAATTTGTGCTCTGAGCTGGGGCTTAGTCCATGTGCAAGCCCAGCACTGATCCAGATACCAAACTGAGGGTGTCAGTTCATCCCCGCTGCCACACACACGCTGCACCTTCTCCCATCGCCTCCTCCCGATGAGCTGTTTTCCAGCCCCTTCCACCTCAGCCCAGCTCAGACACCTGCACTCTGGCCCAGGGCTGACTGGGGCTGGTGACCCTCGGGGCAGCAGCAGGAACTGCTCTGACCCTGGTTGTGGGGCTGTCCCTGGGCTGAGCCCTCGGGCCCAGGGCTGCTGAACTGGGCCATGGTGGGGCCCAGGGGTGCTGAGGTCGACAGGTCCCCCCAGCCTGTCTGTGCTGGAGACACCTGCTCCTGCAGCAGCCCTGGTCCTGGACCTGAACCTGCTCCATCCTCATCCAGAAGTACACGTTTGTTTGGCATTTTCTTAAAACTGAAGATCATTCAGGTAGAGGCAGAGCCTGTTCAGCAGTTTGAGTAGTTTGGGGACAGAGGCCAGTTGGGGGCCAGGGCCCTCAGGGGTGGGGGCTGTTTCTGCCCCGTGCCCTTGGCCTGGCACTCACAGCTGGGAAGGGACTTTCCAAAATCCTGCTGGGAGGAGCCAGATGTGCCCACCCCCGGCACAGCCTCAGGGTCTGCTGCCGACCTGCCTTCAGATCATCTCTCCATAGAATCATAGGATCGCTTTGGTTGGAAGAGACCATCAGGTTCATGGAGTCCAAACATAACCCAACTCTAGTACTAACCCATGTCCCTAATGACCTCCAGTCTAAACCTCCCCTGGCACAACTTGAGGCCATTTCCTCTTGTCCTCTCACTTGCTCCTTGGGAGAAGAGACCAACACCCTCCATGCTCCAACCTCCTTTCAGGCAGTTGTAGACAGCGATCAGGTCTCCCCTCAGCCTCCTGTTCTCCAGGCTGAACCCACCACTTCCCTCAGCCGCTCCTCATCACACTTGTGCTCCGGCCCATCAGCAGCTTTGTCGCCTCCTCTGCACTCTCTCTAGTGCCTCAATGTCCTTCTTCTGATGAGGGGCCCAAAACTGAACACAGGATTCAAGCTGCGGCCTCACCAGCGCCGAGCACAGTGGCAACAATAAAGTGTGGCTGATGTTCTCTCTTGACCACACTCCCTTCCCCACTAAGGAAAGGGAAAAGGAGGAAAAGGGAGAAAGACTTACAATTTGGATAGATTTATAAAACAAAACAAGACAAAAATTAAAACTTTCCTCGTAATACTAATAATGAGACAAATAAGGCAAAATATACAAAACCTATATTGTATTGCCCAGAGTAGCCAAAATGCTGCCACAGGGGCTGGTGTCACAGCAGAGGCTGCAGCGAAGACGTCAGGAAGTCCTGGACTGGACTCGGCAGTGCACAGGAACTGGATTCAGGGATGCAAGGACTGGAACCAGGATCAGGGTTGCAGGCAGGACAACGGGCAGGCTCCTCTTGAGATGCCAGCCATGGACCAAGAGCCTGAGACCCTTGTGATCTCCCAGCATTAAACTGTGCATGACGTGGATGGCATGGAACAACTCAGTTTTCAATTGGCGTCACTCGTTCTGTCCACCCCTCCCTGCAAGTACAACCCCCTCACTTATGGGACATAAGAGATTCACCAGCGATGTTGGCTGCTATAGCAATAAGATCTAGTCCTAGGCCTTTTCTGCATACCAGCCCTACTGTTAGCTCAGTAAAACTGTCAATATTGGCCGTTGTCGGCTCTGGAGCAGACTGTGTTTGAAAAACATGCATCCAACTGCAGAAATATGCAGTTACTTAGAAGAGCTTAAGCTGAAAGGAAAATTCACCAAAAGAGAATTAGTCTTGTTTTAACGAAAAGCAGGACAGCCCCCATCACAGTCTGCACCTTCCTCAGAGAGGCAGCAGAGGTGAGGGCCCGATGTCCTGTCTCGGCTGACCAGTGAGAACAGGACAGGTGGAAATGGAATGAGGCTGCATCAGGGGACGTTCAGACTGGACATTAGGAGGAAGTTCTTCACTGGAGGGTGGTCGGTCACTGGAACAGGCTCCCCAGGGAAGTGGTCACGGCTCCCAGCCTGTCAGAGGTCAAGGAGTGTCTGGACGATGCTCTTTGTCTTGTGGTTTAGTGTTATGTGGTTGTGCGAGCAGCGGGGAGCTGGACTCATTGATCCTTACGGGGATCTTCTACCTCGAGATATTCTATGATTCTGTGATGTTCAAGCTCAAGAATAGTCCATCCCAGACCCATTTGTGTGTGTGTGTTTGTCTCTTTCTGAGCTAACTGGGGAGATGAGGAGATCTCTGGGAGGGATCTAAACCTTACATGTGTCATATGGATGAATATTTTCCACTAACAGAGTCAAGAGTACAGAGAGACATGGTGGGGTTGGGGAGGTGAGGAGCAGGTTCTCCATACAGTGATGGACCCCAGGCAGACTGCTGCTCCTTCCTGTCCACACCTCCTCAGGGGACACTCTGCATCAGTATCAATGGGAGAATTCTCCTATCACTTCTTCTAAGTGCTCTTTCTGTACCTTCCTCCTTCACTCCACCCTTGAAACTTACCTAATTAAGTGTACAAGTGTTGAAAACCAGATGTACATGATGGAAGTGACAGGGCTCTATCAGTCTTGCGTGATAACTGCCAGTCCCAGGCAGATACCTCAGGTACACCGAGGGCTCTGGAGGTTTGCACTGGGGGCTTATGGTCAGACCATGGAGCTCTGCCTGAAAACATGAGAACTGCTCTCAGTTCTTTTAAAAAAACAAACAAACAAACAATACAAAACCACAACTCACTCATCAGCTAAAATGATTCAATGTTTTAAATAAAATGTCCATGAACTTCTGTCCTGCCAAAATATGGATTTTTACAATATGTATGAATTGCAGGAGAAGAAATATTGTAGTTACCCTGTGCTTGTATTTCCAGAACTCTGCCTATGATACTGTGTATTTAATCCCCCTGAACATCCAGGTGTTTCTACCTGTCCTTATTCAACCCACCATGTCTGCAGTCATCTCTTCAGAAGCCTGTCTGGACATTTGCACTTTCCATTGCTCCCCAGAGGTTCTTGCTCCTCTCACTCTTTGCTCATTCAGAGCCTGTCACCTTTCTCTGCTTTGAGCTTCAGGCAGGTAAAGCTGAATTGTCTTTCAGCTGTCACTCTCATACTCCCTGTAGGCAACTCTTCAATTGTGGCGATGGACCTCACTGGAAGTGGCTGAAACTAACGACAGAGTATATTTTATTGTTCATTATGTTGTGTTGTGTTTTCTTTCTCATTATCTTTTTTGCTTTTGCCAATTAAAAAAGCCTCTTTGTGCCTATTTAAATCCAGATCTCTAAGGAAAGCATGAAGTAATTCATGCAGAGAAGCTGTAACAATCAGGTGCAAACTTGAGTGGAGAATCTGATGTAAAGAAAAGTGATGTAACTCCCAGGGGGCCAATGAGTGAAACAGAGAGGTTAGAAAGGTGAGAAGCAAGGATGTCCATCCCATGTCTGGCCTCAAGGGACTGCTTTTCCCACCTGTCCAACTTCCTCAGGAGACACTCTGCACCAGTATCCATGGGAGAATTCTTCTCTCACTTCTCCCTAGTACTCATTCAAAATGTCCTCTTTACCCACCCCCCTGAAACCTCTCTAATGAGCTCTACAATTCTTCAATACTTGAAGAAAATGATGGAAGAGACACGGCTTGTGAGGGCTTGGAGAATTTTAGTGAGCCCATGGAGTACATGAGGCTCATGAAGCTCAGTTACTGAGAAGAGACTCAACAAAGCTCTCGAGAAGCCAAAGGCAAAAGCAAACCCCAAAGTTCCTTGAAGTATTAATGGGCCCCACTGAGGGCTGTTCCTGACAAAGCCTCCCCAGAGACTCGTTAGAGCAGATAATTGGAGGCTGTGATGACAGGTAGGCCAAGGCCCTGTGCAGGTGGCTCTGATGCTCAGAAACCCCTTGGTTTGCTTTCTGAAGCAGAAAGGAGAAGCCCTGACCTCCAGCCAATGGGAAGGGGGATCCTGTCCTTCACACACGGCTCAGGGCTCTTGCTGGGACCGTGGGATGTGGGTGTGCAAGGCCGAGGGAAGGACAACACTGGTACAACAACTTCCAGCTTCCCCATGGGGCTGCAAGGAGACAACGAGGCCCCAGTGCCATGGGGAGAACATGTCTTCTCCTTGGACTCAGTGGCAGAGACAACTGCCATGGCCAAGGTGACAGAGACCTCGGTTCTCCTGGTGCCTTCCAGCCTTGCCAGCGCCCTTTGCCATCTCCACCTCAGGCTGTTCTACATGGTCCCACACCTGCCCCTCTTTTCCCGCAGGCAGTAGACACGCATCTCCCTTCCCCATCTGCTCTCACCCCAGCATTTCTGTCCCTTCACTGATGTGTCTGCACCCTCACTGGCTGTTCTTTGGAACACAAACCATGGGCTGATCCAGCTCCCTCTGGCTGACCTCTTGCACCACGGCACTGCCCTTCCAGTGACATTTCTTCCTCCTGATAACCAGTATCCACTTCCCAATCTGTACTTGGTGGCTTTTTTTTCACTGCTCCTTTTTCCCACTACTTGAGAAATCTTTACCACCTTCAGAAACTGCCCATCAAGCAGGGAACCCAACCTGTTAGTCTTCTTGTGGTCTTGCACTTGACCAGAGAGAAGTCACCTTGTGGGTTAGCGAGAGCTGTTGCCTGGGCCTGAGGCCTGTATGCTAGCTTGTTGCAAAATCGAGTGTTGCAATAGACAAGGAACGCAGCGTGCCCAGACAAGGCCCAGGAACAAGGAATTTGTGGTTATCAGCAAACGCCTACGCCCAAGGACAAAGAATAACCCGTGACCACAGGTGGCCGACTGATAGTCGCGGGAACATCTCCTAATCAACAAACTCTGTTTAAATAGTCTATTGTTTAAATAGTCTTGCTAGTCTTGCGCATGTGCTAGAATGATTAGCCAGTCACCTTAAGACACGCTTAACTTAGAACATATAAATGTATGTGTGTTAGCTCAATAAATCGGACATCTTGCTTGCATCAAGCTGCGTCCCCGTCTCTCAATCGCGACAAATTGGTGACCCCGACGTGATCGCCTATGGTGAGACCGCCGAGGAATGAAGAACCGCCTATCTGGTGGCAGGTCGCGAGTCCCGCAGGACTTTGAATGAGCTGCTGAAAGGAAGCAGGATAAGCCGGCCGGCTACTTAATCCCTCCGTCTGGAACGAGAGGTGAGCTGCGGGAAACTAAAAAAAATGGGGAATCAAGCGTCTTCCCCTGAGAGAGACGTTTATGAGCTAATGAAAGCATTGCTTAAAAAGCATGGGAAGAAGACCCTCTCAGGGCAGGATCTTAAGTGGGTGCAGGTGAAAATCCCCACAGTAACTGCCTCTTCGATTTTTACACGTGAGCTTTGGGACGATGTAGGGGTTAAATTATGGGATGCGGCTACGGCGGGGGACGAAGAGGCGCAACGTATGCTCCCTAGATGGAGAACTGTTTTTGAGACTGTGAAAGCACAGGAGCAAATGCAACGGGGCTCCTGCGAGGAAGAATCAGCGCCTTCCCAGTTACCCTCTGCCTGTCCCGTAACCTCTCCCGATGCTGCTAATGGGGTGAAGCCTTCTGCGCCACCATTAGCTTGCGCCGCAGGGTATCCCCCTGAAGGTGATCCCTTTGATCCGGGGCCTATCGACCCCGAGAAGGAGCCTGACTTATTTCTCCCTGACCCTCATGATGTTTGGAGAGAAATTAAGCGCCAGGCGTTGAAGGAAGGAGAGCTGGAAGTAGCGAGAACTATAGTCGCTCCTGTAATATATCGGGGGCGGGGGGGGGCCCAATGGGAAGCACTCTCTTTCTCGGTTATCAAAGAGTTACGCCGTACTGTTACCGAGCACGGGCTATCCTCTCCCTATTTTGCGAGTCTTTTGTCTTCGGTATTTGACACATATGTTATGACCCCACACGATCTGAAGTCTCTTGCGCGGTTGTTATTGACTCCGACTCAGTATACGATGTGGGAATCTCAATGGAGAACAGGATTGCAAACAATTTTGCTGGGGTATGCGGGACATGCTAATGCTGCTTTAGCTGCGTTGACCATAGAACATCTTACAGGGACGGGACGGTTTTCGGACCCTGTCGCTCAAGCTAGGCATATCCCTCGAGAAGCTTTAGAAGCACTCCGAGAGGAAGCGAAAAGGGCTCTGCTGAAAGTTCCTGATTCAGACAGACCCCAGAAAGCATTTACTACTATAACCCAAGAACCTCGTGAACCGTATATGCAGTTTATAGATAGATTAAAACAAGCCCTAGAAAGGCAGATTGATAATACGGAAGCCCGAGAAATTCTACTCCTTAAGTTAGCCGTAGAAAATGCTAACGCTGACTGCAAAAAACTCTTAAGGTCTCTCCCGAATCAGAATCCTACCCTAATCGAGATGGTGGAAGCCTGTAACAGGATCGGCACCATGGACCATAAATTTGAGGTTATGGCTGCTGCGTTCGCGGCCATGCGTGGGCAAGTTAACCCCACTCCACCGCCCCGAAACTGTTACGGCTGTGGGAAGCCAGGCCACCTTAAGAAAGATTGCCTCGCTAGGAGTGCTTGGAGGCGTCCCCAAATACCCGGGATCTGCCCTAAATGCCAGAAGGGACGGCATTATGCTAATCAATGCAGGTCTAAGCATGATTCTCAGGGACGACCGATACAGGGAAACCGGTCACAGAGCGCGGGGCCGCGGCGCGTGCAGACACAAGTTCCGCGAATGGCACCCCCGCGGGCGCAGGGGGGGCTGGCAGCGTTGCCGACCTCTGCCCAGCAACAGCAGGAAGTGCCGGCTTGGACCTGGCAACCTCCTTTGCAGTAACGCTACTTGATTCCTCAGTCCATCTGTTGCCCACGGGTATTGTCAGCCCTTTACCACCCGCAACGCAGGCATTGTTGTTGGGAAGGTCGTCTACGACGCTATCAGGACCTTTTGTATTACCTGGGGTAATAGATGCTGACAGTTGTCAAGAGATTAAAATCATGGCTTGGACTCCGTTTCCTCCTTGTATTATACCGAAGGGAAGTCGGATTGCACAACTAGTTTTAATGCCCAAAGTTGATAATTCTCTGCCTAGTGACCAGTTAATGCCACAGAGGCAAGGAGCTTTTGGCTCCACAGGAGAACCGCAGATTTTATGGGTCCAATCTATCACGCAGAAACGCCCCACATGTCGATGTACTCTTATTCGTGGGAATCAACGGGTTGTACTGTGCAGAATTATTGACACGGGTGCGGATGTTACTGTCATTTCTCAAGCCAAATGGCCACCCCAATGGCCCCTAGCAGATGTTTCCCAAGCGTTAGCTGGGATAGGGGGATATGGAGCTAGTCGACAGAGCTTAGAACTAATTCAGATACAGGATGCAAGCGGCCAGACAGCATCTGTCAAACCGTTTGTTTTACCTGTCCCCATGGTTCTGTGGGGGCATGACGTGTTATCCCAATGGGGTATGTCTCTTCAAACTACCCAGGCACATTTTTAGGTGGGGCCATTGAGGGGCGTGAGACCCTAAAATTAATCTGGAAAACTGAAACCCCTGTTTGGGTCGATCAATGGCCCCTACCTACGGAAAAACTTCACGCCCTCCAAGAATTAGTTGCAGAACAACTATCGAAGGGACATATTGTGTCTTCTAACAGCCCCTGGAATTCGCTGGTTTTTGTTATCAAAAAACACACTGGCAAGTGGCGCCTGCTCCATGACCTCCGGAAAATTAATGACGCTATGGAAAGCATGGGAGCCCTACAACCAGGACTTCCATCACCTACTATGATTCCTCGTGATTGGCATTTAACGGTCATTGACCTTAGAGATTGCTTTTTTAATATTCCCTTGCATCCAGATGATGCCCCTAAATTTGCCTTTTCTGTACCAAGCGTCAACATGCAAGCCCCATTACAAAGGTACCACTGGGTTGTGCTGCCACAAGGAATGAAAAACAGTCCCACAATATGTCAGTGGTATGTAGCTAAGATACTTAGTCCAATTAGAACCATGATGCGTCATGTCTTACTGTACCATTATATGGACGACATTCTAGTAGCAGCAGAACACCATGAAGTCATGGAGGAAGCCGTAGCCCTTGTCATGGTTGCCATTAAATCGGCAAACCTCTGTATTGCCCCAGAAAAAATACAACGGACGCCACCATGGAAGTACTTAGGGTGGCGCATACGAGCTCAAACTGTTATTCCTCAGCCTTTACAAATAGCCACGGAGGTAAAAAACTTACATGATGTACAAAAACTGTTAGGAACAATCAATTGGGTTAGACCCTTGCTTGGCATTACTAATGCAGACCTAAGCCCATTATTTGAAATGCTCAAAGGGGGCTCAGATCTCTGTGCCCCACGGAATCTTAATCCTGAGGCTGTTAACGCCCTACAGAAAGTTGCCATAGCAATTACCAACAGACAAGCGCATCGATGGGCACCTGAGTTACCTTTTCAACTCATCATTTTGAATCCTGCACGGCAACCTCATGCACTGATCTTTCAGTGGGATAGCCAGAAACCGGACCCTTTGCTGATTATTGAATGGATTTTTTTACCCAACCAAGCCACAAAAACTATTTCGACACAGCATGAAATGTTTGCATCCCTTGTCGTCATAGCTCGACAAAGACTGTTGACTTTAGCAGGAACAGACTTTACCCTTATCCGTCTACCAGTAACAGCTGTTTATTTGCAATGGCTATTACAACAATCGGACGCATTAGGGACAGCTCTAGTCAATTATACGGGCCAACTTACTTCGCATCCACCTTCTCATAAACTGTTACACGCTGACTTTCACCTTCTGCCGATGCCAAAAAGAAGCGATCAGCCTCTACAGGCCTTTACTGTTTTCACAGATGGATCGGGTAGAACCCACAAGTCCGTTATCCTTTGGTGGGACGATAAGTTTGGACATTGGGACTCTGATGTAGAAACTGTACAGGGCTCTCCTCAAATAGCAGAATTGTCAGCCGTGGTTCGCGCCTTTCGGAAATGGTCTATCCCTCTCAATGTAATTACTGATTCTGCTTATGTTGCAGGAATTGTTCAACGAGCAGAAGCCTCAGTGCTCCGTGATGTTTCTCATGCAGTCTTGTTTACCTTGCTACAGGAGCTTGTCTTTCTCTTAGATTCTCGCCATCATTCCTATTTTATTATGCATATTAGATCCCATACCTCTTTACCTGGGTTTATGGCCGAGGGAAACCGACAGGCTGATATGCTTACGCTACCCATACAGGTATTACCCGATCGTGTGGCACAAGCTCGACTTAGCCATTCCTTTTTTCATCAAAATGCTGGAGGTTTAAAACGACAATTTAACCTCACCACGCAGCAGGCAAAAAATATTGTTGCTGTGTGTCCTGATTGCCAAAGACATTCTTTTATATCCGTTGCCGGAGGAGTTAACCCAAGAGGGTTACAGAGTCTGCAGCTTTGGCAAACAGACGTTACGCATTTTCCTGAATTTGGTCGTTTGAAGTATATACATTCTTCTATCGATACCTTTTCGGGTGCATTGTTTGCCTCTTGTCATGCAGGAGAAAGAGCGCGAGATGTTCAAAGGCACCTGACGCGAGCCTTTGCCACTTTGGGAATACCCTCACAGATTAAAACTGACAATGGCCCTGCCTATGTCTCTTCATCAATAAATTCCTTTTTAAATTCTTGGGGAATCTCACACACCACCGGCATTCCTCACTCCCCCACAGGCCAATCCCTAATAGAGCGCTCGCACCAATCCCTCAAGTGTTTGTTACAAAAACAAAAAGGGGGAGTAGGGACCGCTACTCCAGAAGAGCGATTACAGAAAGCCTTATATGTCTTTAATTTTTTGAATTGTTCTCTGTTGGACAGTAATCCTCCCATAGTTCAACATTTTAGTACAAACACCCTCTTGGAACCCAGAATCAAGCCACCGGTGTTAATTCGGGACCCTGAAACAGGTAAAGTAATGGGACCCTATCCCCTCGTTACATGGGGTAGAGGCTATGCTTGTGTCTCCACAGAAAGAGGCCCCCGTTGGATCCCAGCAAAAAATGTGAGGCCCTTTCGAGAGGCACTACAGCAGCAGCCCTCTGATGACATCTTGAATCCAGATTCTACGCCCGGTGAAGAGGACACCGCCCTCGAATGAACTCTGTTTTAGAAGCTACGGAGATGGGCAAGGGAATAGTTGTGGTTGCCCTATGGGTATTTACATATGTCAGCATGGGATTTGAATTGCACCAAGTTGACCCCCGTACTAATGTATGGCTTACATGGGCAAATCGCACTGGAGTTACAGACTTTTGTCTGTCCCTGGCGCAAGTTGGCGATCCGTTTATGGAAATGTTAGTTAGAGAAGATGTTCTTGAGTTAGTTGGTCATCGACCTTGGGATAGCCAAAATGTTTAATTAAAACAGAAAGGGGGAGATGTGGGTTAGCGAGAGCTGTTGCCTGGGCCTGAGGCCTGTATGCTAGCTTGTTGCAAAATCGAGTGTTGCAATAGACAAGGAACGCAGCGTGCCCAGACAAGGCCCAGGAACAAGGAATTTGTGGTTATCAGCAAACGCCTACGCCCAAGGACAAAGAATAACCCGTGACCACAGGTGGCCGACTGATAGTCGCGGGAACATCTCCTAATCAACAAACTCTGTTTAAATAGTCTATTGTTTAAATAGTCTTGCTAGTCTTGCGCATGTGCTAGAATGATTAGCCAGTCACCTTAAGACACGCTTAACTTAGAACATATAAATGTATGTGTGTTAGCTCAATAAATCGGACATCTTGCTTGCATCAAGCTGCGTCCCCGTCTCTCAATCGCGACATCACCTCACCATGATCTTCTAAATCCCAGCACTGCTGCTGGCCTTTCAGCTTCTCTGATGGACACGACCATGTCCCTGCTGCTGTCCCTTCATGAACTCAGGTGGGATGGACATGACAGCCCGTCTCCAAGGCCTCTTCCTGGGTAGGGCCTGTGGCTACTTAGGCTGAGGTTCTTTCCCAGCCATGTCCCTGCTGCTGGGCTGTCACTTCCAGAGACAGAAATGACCCCACAGTCCCCTTCACAGCCACGCGCTTCTGACTGGATTATGAGCGTCTGAGACCCAACTGACCTTCAAAATACCACACCCATCCATCCCCCTCCTTAGCCCCCAGGACCTGACCAAGACTGAAGCGTGTTCTACACAGTCCTGCACCTGCCCCTCTTTCCCTGCAGGCTGTAGACACCCATCTCGCTTCCTTGCCTTGCTTGAAGAGAGCCCTGTCTCACTCATCTTGTCTCACTGTCCTGCTCAAGGCCGGGTGAACCGGTGGAGGTTGTTCAAGGCCTCCACCCACCTTGGCATCACCCTCAAAAGAGCTAAAATCGCATTCTACAGGAGGACGTGTCCAATGCCCTTCCCAGGGACAGAGGCAGGCTGACTAACCTGCAATTCTCCCAATGCCTGTTCTTGCCTTTCTTGAACATGGCTTTGATGTCTGCCTTTTCCTAAGACCCCAGAACCTTTCTAATTACCCTGATTCTTATGAGAGCACAATCCAGAATCACGGGCAAGGGTGACGTAGCAGACAGCAGCACTTGCAATGAGCTTGTCCAAGGCAGCTGAGATCAGTCTCACTGGGCCTGTGTTGTTGGTTCCTGGAGTCACACACAGAAATGTCAGGGTTCTGTCAGGTGTCCGCATCTGAGCTGGCCTCATGGACTCCTTATGCACCCAGGGATGCTCACAGACAGAGTCTGTCCCTTTCACACACAGAGGCATGAGTCACAGTGTCTCTCTGGCCTCCTGTTGCCACTCCCAAGGGACGGGAGACACCTCAGCCCTGTGGTGTGTCCCCCTGCTCTGCACTCATCTGAGATGTCCCACATCATGAGGAATGGACACGGGGACCTCAGTTAAAGGAAGCACATCCCAGGGCTGCATTCAGGTGATTTCCCATGGGGTGTTCCTCCCAATATGAAGTGACCTCAAGGCCTTCTTTGTGCCACAGGCCTTCATGGAACCCCAAGGAATAGTTGATGGTGTTTGTGCTCACTCGCGTTCATGTCACCTCACGTACATGATGTGCATGCTCACATCTCATCTGTACAATGCAAACATGGACTGCTAACCTACTCATTCCATGTCCCTCTGTGGGTGAGAGGCCAGGGCTGGCAATGGTGGCTGTGAGGGCCAGTCCATGACAATTGTCCTGGGGCAGCTTCCACAGGGTGTCCAGTGCACAGGGGCACAGCCCAGACCCTGCTCTGCTGGTCCTGCAGGTCTCTGGCAGGAGGCCTGGCTGTGAGAGGACACTACTGTGTGCCCAGCCCTGCACACACACACTGTTCAGCTGTACTCTGGTGTTTAATCTGTGGGCCACTTTCTTGGACGTGTTCTTCAGAGAAATTCTGGGAAAAGACCTAAACCTTCAGGCAGTGTCCTCAGGAGGTCAGCTTTCTTCATGGAAGGCTGTTCTGAGGCCAGCTCTGTCACAGCAGTGCCCATTGCCTGTCCCTGCCTGCGCTCACAGGACTCACACACAGCAGGACGGTGACCAGGCTGCCAGAGCACTCAGGCCTTGCACCAACACAAGGGATGAGAAGGAGAGTGTGGGAGTGGAACGACAACAGCTCTGGAAGGCCAAGCGCTGGTGCTCCCTGGCAGTGCTGCCAGGCTGGACTCTTTTCCCCTCCACCCATGCACGGGAACTGTCCCTGCAGCTCCAAACACAACTTGGTGAAAGGATCTCAGTAAAAAATAGAGGCTGTGAGGCCTTTTAATTTGTTTAAACACAGATACAGCAAAGCTCCTCATTTACGCAGCCCCTCAGTAAACAAAGAAGACAGTGAATTGGAAAGGGGATAACAATATTATCAAGTGAAAAACCACAAGTGGCAACATAAAATACAGAAAATGGGCTGGGCTTGCAACAATTTACACTGTAACTGTTATGCAGAAGATGATGGGCAGTTTACTGCTTCAGAAAATAATCCAGTCATCAGTTTCCACACAGCACCCTTGAGCTCCTGGTTCCTCATGCTGTAGATGAGGGGGTTCACTGCTGGAGGCACCAAAGAGTACAGAACAGACACCACCAGATCCAGTGATGGGGAGGAGATGGAGGGGGGCTTCAGGTGGGCAAATATGACAGTGCTGACAAACAGGGAGACCACGGCCAGGTGAGGGAGGCACGTGGAAAAGGCTTTGTGCCGTCCCTGCTCAGAGGGGATCCTCAGCACGGCCCTGAAGATCTGCACATAGGACAGCACAATGAAAATGAAACAGACAGAAATTAAACAGGCACTAAAGACAATAAGCCCAGCTTCCCTGAGGTAGGTGTCTGAGCAGGAGAGCTTGAGGATCCTGGGGATTTCACAGAAGAACTGGTCCAGGACATTGCCCTTGCACAGTGGCAATGAAAATGTATTGGCCGTTTGCAACAGGGCATTGAGAAACCCAGTGGCCCAGGCAGCTGCTGCCATGTGGACACAAGCTCTGCTGCCCAGGAGGGTCCCGTAGTGCAGGGGTTTGCAGATGGCAACATGGCGGTCATAGGCCATGACCGTGAGAAGAAAATACTCTGTTGAAATGGAAAAGACAAACAAAAATAGCTGTGCAACACATCCTGTGTAGGAGATGGCCCTGGTGTCCCACAGAGAGTTGGCCATGGACTTGGGGACAGTGGTGGAGATGGAGCCCAGGTCGAGGAGGGCGAGGTTGAGCAGGAAGAAGTACGTGGGGGTGTGGAGGTGCTGGTCACAGGCTACGGTGGTGATGATGAGGCCGTTGCCCAGGAGGGCAGCCAGGTAGATGCCCAGGAAGAGCCAGAAGTGCAAGAGCTGCAGCTCCCGTGTGTCTGCGAATGGCAGGAGGTGGAACTGGGTGATGGAGCTGCCATTGGACAGTTGCTTTTCCTAAGCGTGGGGCAGTGTGATGAGAAAAAAAAAAGACAGTGAGAAGCCAGGGAAAAGTCCTCTGACAAAAATCAAACCAACTCCCATAGACCCTCCCCTGTTACACATAGACACCCTTTTCTTTTTCTAGGAGAACTTTCTTCAGCACTGTGGCTGGAGCCCTGCTTGGTGCTGGCCAAATGTGCAACCAAAAGCAGGGCCTCTGCCCATGGTCTCTCGTTAAGTCAGCCCAGCTCTGCTGAAGTGCAGTCAGGGAACGGTGGGGACTGTCCTGGTTCTGCTAACATAGAAGGGCTGCTCTGCTGCACACGGCCAATACATTTTCACTGCCACTGTGCAAGGGCAATGCCCTGGACCAGTTCTTCTGTGAAATCCCCAGGATCCTCAAGCTCTCCTGCTCAGACACCTACCTCAGGGAAGCTGGGCTTATTGTCTTTAGTGCCTGTTTAATTTCTGTCTGTTTCATTTTCATTGTGCTGTCCTATGTGCAGATCTTCAGGGCCGTGCTGAGGATCCCCTCTGAGCAGGGACGGCACAAAGCCTTTTCCACGTGCCTCCCTCACCTGGCCGTGGTCTCCCTGTTTGTCAGCACTGTCATATTTGCCCACCTGAAGCCCCCCTCCATCTCCTCCCCATCACTGGATCTGGTGGTGTCTGTTCTGTACTCTTTGGTGCCTCCAGCAGTGAACCCCCTCATCTACAGCATGAGGAACCAGGAGCTCAAGGGTGCTGTGTGGAAACTGATGACTGGATTATTTTCTGAAGCAGTAAACTGCCCATCATCTTCTGCATAACAGTTACAGTGTAAATTGTTGCAGGCCCAGCCCGTTTTCTGTATTTTATGTTACCGCTTGTGTTTTTTCACTTGGTAATATTGTTATCCCCTTTCCAATTCACTGTCTTCTTTGTTTACTGAGGGGCTGTGTAAATGAGCAGCTTTGCTGTATCTGTGTTTAAACAAATTAAAAGGCCTCACAGCCTCTATTTTTTACTGAGATCCTTTCACCAAGTTGTGTTTGGAGCTGCAGGGACAGTTCCTGTGCATGGGTGGAGGGGAAAAGAGTCCTGCCTGGCAGCCCTGCCAGGGAGCACCAGCGCTTGGCCTTCCAGAGCTATTCTCGTTCCACTCCCACACTCTCCTTCTCATCCCTTGTGTTGGTGCAAGGCCTGAGTGCTCTGGCAGCCTGGTCACCGTCCTGCTGTGTGTGAGTCCTGTGAACGCAGGCAGGGACAGGCAATGGGCACTGCTGTGACCGAGCTGGCCTCAGAACACCCTTTCCACGAGAAAGGTGAAAGGCCTAGGTCTTCATTCAAACTTTTTCTCAAGGAAATTCTGAGAAAGTGGCCTGAAGATCAAAACACCAGGGCACAGCTGAACAGTCTGTGTGTGCAGGGCTGGGCACACAGCAGTGTCCTCTCACAGCCAGGCCTCCTGCCAGAGACCTGCAGGACCAGCAGAGCAGGGTCTGGGCTGTGCCCCTGTGCACTGGACCCCCAATGCAATCTGCCCCAATCATCATGGACCAATCCCTCACAACCTCCATCTCCAGCACTGGCCTCTCACCCCAGCTCAGAGAGGTTCTTTCTCCCTCCATGGAAAGACACTGAATGAGTAGGTCTGAAGTCCATGTTTGCATTGTACAAATGAGATGTGAGAATGGATGTCATGTACATGAGGCGAGATGAACCCAAGTAAGCACAAATGCTGTCCGATATTCCGGGGGTACCATTTTGCACCTGGGACACGGCAACCCTGGCTCTAAAGACAGACTGGGGGATGAGATGCTGGAGAGCAGCTCTGCGGAGAGGGATCTGGGGGTTCTGGTCAATGGCAAGTTGAACATGAGCCACCAGTGTCCCTGGAGCCAAGAGGGACCCGTGTCCTGGTGCATCCAGCACAGCACGGCCAGCCGGGCAGGGAGGGGATTGTCCCGCTCTGCTCTGCGCTGGGGCGGCCTCACCTGGAGCATTCACTGTGTGCAGGGCTGGGGACACAGGATCAAAAGGAGATAAAGCTACTGGAGAGTGTCCAGAAGAGGCTACGAAGTCAGGGAAGGGTTTGGAGGGGACGGCATATGAGGAGCAGCTGAAGTCCCTGGGTTTGTTCAGCCTGGAGGAGACTGAGATCTCTTGGCAGTCTACGTCTTCCTCACAAGAGGAGCTGGAGGGGCAGGAACCGAACTCTTCTCCTTAGTGACCAGTGACAGAACCCGAGGGAATGTCAGGAGGATGTGCCAGGGGAGGGTCAGTTGGACATGAGGAAAAGGTTCTTCACCCAGAGGTGCTGGACACTGGAACAGGCTCCCCAGGGAGGTGTCACGGCCCCAACCTGACAGTGTTCAAGAAGAGACTGGACAACGTCCTCAGACACACAGTGTGAACTGTGGGGTGTCCTGGGCAGGGACAGGAGTTGGAACCGGTGATCCTTGTGTGTCTCTTCCAACTCAGGACATTCTATGATTCTATGATGCCTTCTCTTTGGTATTTTCTTTTTCATTATCATAGGTATAATTTTTATTACTGCATATTTTAATTTCAATTTTTTAAATGTCATTTTTAAATCTTTGGTCTATTCTTTTTAATTCCAATTATTAAACTGTTTTTAACTCAACCCACAAGTGTTCTCACTGTTACCCTTCCGGTTCTCTCCCCCGTCCCGCTGCGGGGAGGGAGCGAGCGGCTGCGTGGGCTCAGTTACCGGCTGGGGTTCAACACGACGGTCCTTTCTCCAGCCCTTGTTCCACCCCATGGGCGTCAGGCTCAGGTCCCACACGATCCAATACGTCCTCACCAACCACCGCTCCCCTGCCCACCCTTTGATGTCACACACACACAGTTGCCCTCAGCCCACGGGCCGCCCTGTGAAACGTCCATAAAATGTCACAACTCCCCGTTGAGCTCATGGAGTCCGTGGCTTTGGGCTCCGTCTGTTCCGTGGCCACTCCGGACAGCACAGGTGTCTGTTCCGTGGGGTCACGGGCACCAAACCCAGCTCGGGTGGGAACCAAGAGGGTCCCCTCGTGTTCAGGGCCCAAAGCGCCACCTGCAGCATCTGCCCGTCCTTTTGAGTGCCCAGAGCCTCCTTCTTGGGGCCCAAATCCTCATGTTCGGGGTCCCAACGTGTCTTTTATCACCCACGGCCTCTGATCAGGGCCCAGTTTCATGTTTGGGTGGAGCTCGTGGCCTGGCAACAACCAACCGGAAGTCTCTGGGGAGTCAGGGGACCCAGGACAGCCAATGGCATTTGAGGAGGCGGGGCAAGTCATGTGATTGATAGGTAACCAGCCAATCCAGCTTTGAGGCCTGCAGGAAAGGTGGCGAGAGCTGACCGAGCTAGGCAGCGTTCAGGGGCGGGCCGTGCTGGCTGCACCAATCACAGCTGGAGGGAGTGCAGCACCCTGATGATTGACAAGTGGTCTGACCCATCACTTGGTAGGGGGGGAAATGAGAAATCCCAGCCGGCCAATCACAGGAAACATTACCTCAGGGCAGGGTGGGCACTGTGGGGGGGAGTGACCCTTAAGGCAGCCAATCAGATCCAGGATCACCTCAGGGGAGGAGACTGACAGCCCTCCCACCCAATGGCGGCGCAGCCCAGGCTGAGGAGGCGGCGGCTCTGCGGGCGGCCAGGCTGAGCTTTGCCGTGGCGCCCGTGGAGCTGCCCCAAGGCTGAGCAGCCCCCGGCCCAGCCCTGGGGCCCTTTTTCCTGCAACTGGGGCCCTGGGGATGTTGTTGCTGCATCTGGCTCAGGTGTGCGTGGGCTGCTCTGGCCTTGTTCTCCTGGGCGGGGGGAAATGGTACCGAAAAGTCGGCAAAAAGGTTCTTTAACACGGTTTGGAAAGTGGTAAAAGCAGCACTTTTGTTACAGCGCCGGACACTCGCAAGATTGCTCCTCTGATCGAGCGTGTGTGTGATTCGCACTTCTTGGTGTTTCTTACATACACCTCTTGCATATTCATTTGTTTCTCCTGCTTAGTTAGTGCATCAAACATAAATTATTTCCATAACCCCGCCATAACTTTGCTGAAATCCATCCTTGGTACTCGAGAGTCTTCATCAGGGTCTCTGGTGTCCCCGGTTTCTCCCCAGCTGCTGCCCCCCCGGTGTCGGCTTCTTGACCTGATTGCTTGATTGTGCATTTTTTCCCTCTTGCTGTCTTTTTGTCCTTTTCTTTCTTTCCTTTCTGTTCTGTTCCCGGTCCCATCTTTTCTCACTGTATCCCCCTGTCCAGCTGCTGCCCCTTCTTTCCTCTCTCTCTTGCTCTGTTTTTCCTCTCTCCATCTCTCTGTCCCACTGCCCACCACAGTTGTTTATTCCTTCAGTGCTGTCCCGCCCCCTGTTCCTTTGCCCTTTCTCTGTCACTCCATCCCAGTCCCGGTGTATTTTTAATTTGTTTTTTCATCTCAGTCCTGAACCATTACTACATTTTTCTTCTTCCACCCCTTTGTCCTGCTCCCTGCCCCTGTCTTTGTCTCTCCTTCCCTTTGTTCTGCTGCCCATCTCATTTTCCCTTCCTGCTCCAGCTCTCTGTCCTGCTCCCTGCCCCTCTCATTCCCTCTCTGTTTCTCTGCCCTTCTCCCTGTCTGTCCCCCGCTCTGTTTTGCTGTCCTGCTCCCTCTGTAGTTTTTCCACTCTCTCTGTCACTCTCTCCTGCTCCCTGTCACTTTCATTTCTCACTCCATCTCTGTCCTGCAGCCCAAAGCTGCTTTTTGGTCTCCATCTCTGCCCTGCTGCCCAGCCCAGGCCTTTTTACCTCTATCTGTGCCCTGCTGCCTGTCTCTGCTCTTTGTCTTTCCCTTTGTGCTGCGTCCCTGACCCTTTTTCCTCTGTCTGTGTTGCCCTGTCCTGCTCCCTGTCCTTGTGTTTCTCTGACAATCTTTGTCCTTCTCCCTTTCCTTCTCTGTTTGTCTCCCTGTCCCATGTCCCTCTTCATCTCTTTTTTTCTCTTCTATCTTTCTCTCTGTTCCTGCTGATTGTTTCTCCATGTATATCCTGTTCCCTGCCCCTTTTATCCTCTCACTGTCCCTCTGTCCTGCTGCCTGTCCCCATCTTTTCTGTCTTTATTCTTGCCCCGCTGCCTGTCCCATTGCTTCTGGCAATCGACCCCTGTCCAGCTGGCTCTGCCTTTTATTTTTTGTCTCTTCCTCTTTGCTGCTTCTCAGCCCTCCTTTCCTCTTCCTCCAGCTCACTGTGGGTTTTCTCCCTTTGTCAGTCTCTTCATCCCCATCTGACCTTTGCTTTCTTTCTCAGTCCCTTTGTTCTGCTCTCTCTCCTTCCTTTTCTCCATCTGTACATCCCCCTCCCTGTCCCTGTCTTTCTCTACCCAACTTTCCTTCTTCTCCTTCCCATCCCCTTGTCCCTCTGTCCTGCTCCTCCACCCTCCTCTTTCTTCCTCCCTGTCTCATTGTGGCTCCTCGTCCCTATTTGTCTTGATCTCTCCATCTCTCCAGCCTTTTCCCTGTGTGTTTCTTTCTCTCTGGGCTCCTCTATCTTCTCTCTTGTCTGATTTGTCTCTTTCTAGTCCCCTGTCCTTCTCCCCGGCAGCTTCAACTGAATGACCAGGTATCGCTGTGCTCTGGTATTTGCTGAGCACTGCCCTGGGGAAGATCTGTGTCTGTAGGGCTGGGGATCATTTAGGAGCTGGTCTCCTCCTGCAGACGGCAGAGCCGGGTGTAGTTGTGGCAGAGGTTGTTCTCAGCTGCTGCTCTGTGCAGCTTGGGGAAAGAGCCGGCTGGGGACCTTCTTTTGAGGGAAGGTTTCTTGTTCTGCGCTCACTGCTCCTCGGGACCCTGCACAGGAGCCGTGTCGGGGTCTGCAGGGACTGGTGGGACCTGCTGTGATTCCTTGTGAATGTGAACTGAACTTGTCCTGATGTCCTCCAATGAAACCAGACTGACTGTGGATGTTTTTCTTACCAGCTCCAGTGTCAACCTGTGTGCTCGGCGCTAAACAACAAGAGACCTTGTGCTGTTTTCCAGATGTCAGTGGCTGCAAATCAGCTGAGAACATCATTGCCTTAGGTAACGGGGCAGGTGGTCTGTGATCAGGGCTGTGGACTTGCATGGCACTGCTTTCATGAATGTTTTCTGGTCGTGCCACTTCAAAGCCCTTCCATTTCCTGGAAATTTTAAGATGACATTTCTTATTCTGAGGTTCAGACTGGAGTTGGACTTAATGTTGAGTGGCTGATATAATGGGCTCCATCAAATAAGAACAAGAATCTTGCTTTTTTGTGTTTTTTTTTTTTTCTCACACCATCTGAACTTCAGTAAGCAAGAGGAAGAGTGGTTGACAGAGACTGTTTTCTGAGAGTAACATGTTCCTGTACCTTTCCAATCTTTCTATGGTGCAGGATTTCTGCCCTTGCAGAGAGGACTGCAAAACCCGCTGCTGTCAGGTTGGACTTTGCCTCCCAACGCGGCGCAGCCTCTTCCATTGTGACATCACCCACTGCCGTTGATGTCACAAAGCAGCATCAGCGCTGAGGTCGGCACAGCAGGGTATAAAAGCAGGGGTCTCCCTGCGCCTTTGTCACTCTCGATCTTGAAGGAACAGAGATCGCAGAGTTTTTGGCTCACTCGTGAGCGAGGAAGATGCTTGTTACCTGCACCTCAGCAGGTACCACGAGACAGACCGAAAAGGTTCAAAGTCTGAACGGGTATGTTTGAAAAATCCTCCTCCCCTTTGCCCAGGTGTGTTTTCCACCTCATCAGCTGGGGTGGGTGGAGGGTGGACAGGAGAGGAACATGAGGGCAGCCTGAGAGCTCGCTCTGGAGCTGGTGGAAAGCAGCAGCCGCCTTTCAGCCTCTTCATGACCACAGGGGCAAGGACCAGAAATCCTTTGATCTCTGCAGAATGAGGGACAGGTCTATTTTGGATTGCATGGAGGGAGTCCCAAGCAGTGGCCCCGATACAGCCTGCCGTAGGGGCACAGGCTGAACCTTCTCTTGAGAGGGTGGAGAACAGGATCAGCACAAGTCCCCATCAGGTGGTGGGCAGGAGAAACAGCGTTCATCATGTGCCTTCCATTTCCGAAGAATACCTGTCCAGCCCCACAGACGGGAAGTGTGGCCACAGCTCTTGTTGCAACTCCTGCTCTTAGTCCAGAGTCAATCTTGAGCCCTTTGTCCCTAACGAAACAATCGCTGCCATGACAAATCCCCACTGGTGCAGCTGGTGACAACCCCAGCAGTGACTCGAGCTGGTGCAGGACCAAGCCAACGCACACGCCAGGAACGCCAGGCTCAAGGGCTGCAGTCCCTGCTGCTGCTCTCCAGTCTGCTGCTGATCTGCACGGGAACCGCCAGCTTCACCAGCCTTTTCCTCCTTGTTGCTCTGCAGGAAGATGAAGGCACTGAAGGCAACAATCCTGGTGCTGCTTCTCGGCCTGTTCTCTCTCGGTGAGTCTCTGCAGAGCTCCAAACTGAGGATGGTGCTTTAGGATGTACTTGGGGCTACATCCTGCCCTGGTCCGCTTCCCCCGCTGTGACCAGAGGAGCTCAGCTGAGAGCAGAAAGTCCCCGACAGAGCTGTGCCAGTCCCTGCTCCAGCGGGACGGGTGTGGGGGTGAGGAAGGGGTGACTTGCCATCCCCAGGAGGGCTAAGCCAGTTCTCTTCAGCCGAGGGAGAGGCCGTGGCTGAGCTCTCCTGCCCCAGGGGGATGAAAATCTTCTGCAGGACCGGGAGCACAGTCCAAGGCAGGGAACGTCCATCTCTTGCGGAGCCCATATGCCATGATGGCCACTGTCAAAGACAATAAGAGGAGAGACAACAATGGCACTGGGGAGAGACACAGAAAGGGGAGAGGGCAGCCCGAGGCACAACCCAGCCTTAGACCAAGTTCTAAGCTCTGGTGTGCGTCTGACAGGTGTTTTCCATGTGGGACGACTCGGCACCTCATTGCTCTGGAGCACTGCAGCGGAATTAGGACACCTGAGTGAAACCCAATCCCTGCCAGACCAGCTCGGAAAGCTCCAGGAACAGCTTTATAGTCTGCGCTGGAGCGCAAAGGATGTGGCTGAGCGGGCTCTCCATGAAGGCATGAAGCAGGGAAGGCTCCCAGGCTTTACCGGACGGGTAAGGGCACAAGGCAGAAGGATCTACTCAGGGGTTTTATCCTCCCTCCGGCACGTATCCTACTCCATTCCCTGTCACAGCCAACAGGCTGGTGCTGCTGGAACAAGTCCTGTCATGGCCACGCTTCCTTGTCTGTCCATGCTGCCTGGCCTGGGGCCTCTCCACGGGAAAAGCCCCTTCCCGCAGCTCCAGCATTCAGAGCACTGGAGTGAGCAGCCCCCGCTTTCTGATCCCGTCAAGCACAGCAGAGCAAACCTGGGAGGCTTCCAGGCAATTTGGCTGTTCCTTCCATCTGATATGGGCCTTGTCCCCGTTCACCTTGCCTGGTCTTGCAGGGGAGCTGCTTGCCCCCTTCCTTTTCCTTCCAACAGGCGCTCTCCTTTGTGTTCCTTCCCAGGCGGTTCAGGAGATCATCAATGAAGCCCTGGAGAAGCTGGAAGAAATGCAGGTCCCGATGCCTGATTACGCCCTGAAATCAGCAGGTACCGTGACACTGTACAAACAAACCAGTTCCAAAGCGCTTCCTGTCCAGATTGACAAGATGGCCATTGGAACGTGCCCAGGGGTAGGAGAGAAAGGGCAAGAAGTCAAGGGTCACCTTGTGCCCTACAAGTGCCCCCACTGACAGAGTCTGTAATGGGCCAGACCCCATGGGAAGCACAGAAAGCCTGATTCACGTTCTTGTCTTTTTCCACGGCCCATGACTCCCTGCTGTGTGTTCTAGAGGGGACATTCCAGTTAGAAAGAGAGGAACCCACTGTAGGACATGGATGACAACTGAGAAGCTTTTTCAAGTCAACAGTGCAATATTGCTCCCAACACTGCCTGATGATTCTGCTCATGTTTTAATTTCCAGGGGCTGCTGTCATTCATTCAAGGACTTCTCCATCTCTCCGGAATGACAAAGCCAAAGTCTTCCTGTACTCCATGCCGGTGATGGATTATATGAGGTCCCCTGAGCTTGTTCTTGAGGTAGGAGCACCAAGACGCAGTAAAACAGAGGTCAGAGAATGACCCACACACACTGCTCAGAGTTGCCTTTCCCCCCGTCTTTGCTCCTCGAAGCTTCTTCTCCTGCCTCCTTCTCGCATGGACCTGCTCTCCTCCTGTGTCTCCCTGCTGAGTATTTCCTGTCCCAGAGTGCCCCAGGTTCTCGGTGGGAGCTTCTACCAGGCCAGGCTGCTCCTGCAATCTGTGTCTGCCCAGTCGCTGTGCAAACTGTCAGCACGGCACAGAAGGAGAATGGCAGAGGTGCCTGCAGAGCTCTGGGAGAGATCCAGGGCAACCTTCTCCATGTCAATGTAGTTTCTTCTTCTTTGTTCAGCCAGAAAATCATCCTGGAAGCTGCTGGCCCTTCCCAGGAAGTCAAGGACAGGTCTTCATCAAGCTGTCTGAGCCAGTGATTCCCAGAGCCGTCAGCATGGACCATGTGTCGGGGACAGCGTTCCATGGAGAAAGTATCTCCGGAGCTCCAAAGGACTTTGCTGTCTACGTAAGTGATTTCTCTGGAGTGGGGGGCAGGGGGTTGCACAGCATTTCTAAGCAGGGGCTGAAGGTGGTTCTGAGAGTGGAGTGGCCTGAAGGTTCCTCCTGGCTCTCAGAACAAACAGGCTCCTTGGAGTCGCTCCCTTCCCATTGTATTCCTCTTTTATTCAATGGACCACTCGAAAGGAAGCTTCTGGGGCAAGAGGCTACTCCAGGAGCCATAGGGAAAAGGAGCTGGACAGTGCATGGTCCTAGACCTTCTTGGCTTCCAATGCCAGTGGCATTTGTGATCCTCAGGTTACCTCCCTCTCACTGGGAGCGTCTGCTCCTTTTCTGACCGGCAGCTTGGACTCGTTGAGTAGGCAAGTGTGCCGTGCTGCCCACCTGCAGCTTCTCATCTTTTCCTTGTGCTCATGGTCCTTGGACTACGTAGCTGAAATAAGCCTGTGCCTCATCGACTGAAGTTCAGTCTTGCCATGGTGCACCAGACGCTCTTGTTTTCTCCACCCCTGTCCTTCTGTAGGGCTTCAAGGAAGAACACGACGAGCAGGGAACATTCCTGGGACAGTTCACCTTCCTGGCAGCACTGAATCCCAGTCAGACCTTCCAGCTGAAGGTATGGGGACAAAGAGGGGGGAGAACTGTAGGAGAGGAGGCGAAATGCGGCTGGATGGGGAGAGGCTTCCCTGCCAAAGGGCTACAGGCAGCCCTGTCCTTGAACGTGTGCCACGCTGGCCTTTCTTCTGATTTAACTTCCTGGTGGCACATGGCTGGACTGCCGCTCTTCTTCTCTTTCATTTTGGGTTTAAACTTCAGCACTTAGAAGCGCCACAGTTGAAACTAGAATCAGCTTGACTGTCTGGACCCCAAGTGCACACAAGAGGCCACATCCCGTAGGATGCACGACTGCTGCTCTGCCAGTTAAAGACCAGAAATACTGGGCTTCCTGAGGATTCTGTTGGTGCTGGCAGTGAGCAGTGACAGGGAGGCCATTCTGTTTCCTTGGCTTCCTAGAGAAGGCAATGAGCTGTTTTCCTGACACCACCACTGGGTCTTCTGACTGTGGAAGCCTGTGCCCCAAAGCAGGCGAGAACTTTCCAGCGTATTTGCTGAGGCATCTGGGTGCTGCTTCTTCCTTTACTAGTTCTCATGGCCCAACGAGGTAGAGCAGGACAAGGACATCTTGCCCACGACAGGTCCAAAGCCCTCGCGGGGCAGCTGGAAGGAAGCTGTTGAACGAGGCCGTCGCTGCGGCACTTCTGTCAGTGGTCACGTACCAGAGAGGAAAAGGCGACTCATTTCTTCTTGTCATTTCAGAACGAGCTCCCTGGGGTTGTGAATTACATCCAGCTGCAAGTGCTGAGCAACTGGGGCCACCCAGACCACACCTGCCTGTATCGGTTCAGGGTGCACGGTGATCTGCCCAAAGACGGGGGAGTGGTGCCGGTTTCATCTACCAATAAATTCCATTAATGTTCACCAAGTCGAGTACCAGTCTGCTTTGCCTGTGATGCTGACTGGTCCTCCCTGAGCTAACTGCAGCTCCCCATCCTTCTCTGAACCCATCAGCTTATGGGAGACTTCAGGAGTCCACAGCAAGATTTTCCTTATTAGGGAAAACAGGAAAACTCAGTCACAAATCTGCAGAAAGCCTGACATCCACATGCTTGCTGCCTCCACAGGAACATCAGCAAGGCCCTGCCTGTACACCAAAGATTAAATTAACGGAGAGTTTTCCTGTGCAGGAAGCAACTAAGGATCAATGGAACCATCCGTTGTTACCTGTTTTCACAAGAGGCAGATGCTGCTTCAGTGTCCATCTTTCAGTGTGTTGCCAATGTGAAAATGGAAGTGTGTTTTTTTCTAAGAAGGAAACCTTAACTGGAAAGTTGGTTCATGCCTCATTTGCCTCCCTGTGCCTATAATCGAATTAATAGCTCAGGAACCGTTACAGAGTGATTAGCAAAGCAAACTCAGGACACTTCAGAGATCCCATAACCACACGAGTCTGTCTTTCCTTTTGACCCCGAGTTCCCCAACCCCAAGGCAGGGGCAGGCAGGGCAGTCGTTTCCTCGAGTCACACTAGGGAGGAGAGAGCAGCAACAGCGCTTGGCACCCAGGGCTGGCAACAGCAATTTGTGCTCTGAGCTGGGGCTTAGTCCATGTGCAAGCCCAGCACTGATCCAGATACCAAACTGAGGGTGTCAGTTCATCCCCGCTGCCACACACACGCTGCACCTTCTCCCATCGCCTCCTCCCGATGAGCTGTTTTCCAGCCCCTTCCACCTCAGCCCAGCTCAGACACCTGCACTCTGGCCCAGGGCTGACTGGGGCTGGTGACCCTCGGGGCAGCAGCAGGAACTGCTCTGACCCTGGTTGTGGGGCTGTCCCTGGGCTGAGCCCTCGGGCCCAGGGCTGCTGAACTGGGCCATGGTGGGGCCCAGGGGTGCTGAGGTCGACAGGTCCCCCCAGCCTGTCTGTGCTGGAGACACCTGCTCCTGCAGCAGCCCTGGTCCTGGACCTGAACCTGCTCCATCCTCATCCAGAAGTACACGTTTGTTTGGCATTTTCTTAAAACTGAAGATCATTCAGGTAGAGGCAGAGCCTGTTCAGCAGTTTGAGTAGTTTGGGGACAGAGGCCAGTTGGGGGCCAGGGCCCTCAGGGGTGGGGGCTGTTTCTGCCCCGTGCCCTTGGCCTGGCGCTCACAGCTGGGAAGGGACTTTCCAAAATCCTGCTGGGAGGAGCCAGATGTGCCCACCCCCGGCACAGCCTCAGGGTCTGCTGCCGACCTGCCTTCAGATCATCTCTCCATAGAATCATAGGATCGCTTTGGTTGGAAGAGACCATCAGGTTCATGGAGTCCAAACATAACCCAACTCTAGTACTAACCCATGTCCCTAATGACCTCCAGTCTAAACCTCCCCTGGCACAACTTGAGGCCATTTCCTCTTGTCCTCTCACTTGCTCCTTGGGAGAAGAGACCAACACCCTCCATGCTCCAACCTCCTTTCAGGCAGTTGTAGACAGCGATCAGGTCTCCCCTCAGCCTCCTGTTCTCCAGGCTGAACCCACCACTTCCCTCAGCCGCTCCTCATCACACTTGTGCTCCGGCCCATCAGCAGCTTTGTCGCCTCCTCTGCACTCTCTCTAGTGCCTCAATGTCCTTCTTCTGATGAGGGGCCCAAAACTGAACACAGGATTCAAGCTGCGGCCTCACCAGCGCCGAGCACAGTGGCAACAATAAAGTGTGGCTGATGTTCTCTCTTGACCACACTCCCTTCCCCACTAAGGAAAGGGAAAAGGAGGAAAAGGGAGAAAGACTTACAATTTGGATAGATTTATAAAACAAAACAAGACAAAAATTAAAACTTTCCTCGTAATACTAATAATGAGACAAATAAGGCAAAATATACAAAACCTATATTGTATTGCCCAGAGTAGCCAAAATGCTGCCACAGGGGCTGGTGTCACAGCAGAGGCTGCAGCGAAGACGTCAGGAAGTCCTGGACTGGACTCGGCAGTGCACAGGAACTGGATTCAGGGATGCAAGGACTGGAACCAGGATCAGGGTTGCAGGCAGGACAACGGGCAGGCTCCTCTTGAGATGCCAGCCATGGACCAAGAGCCTGAGACCCTTGTGATCTCCCAGCATTAAACTGTGCATGACGTGGATGGCATGGAACAACTCAGTTTTCAATTGGCGTCACTCGTTCTGTCCACCCCTCCCTGCAAGTACAACCCCCTCACTTATGGGACATAAGAGATTCACCAGCGATGTTGGCTGCTATAGCAATAAGATCTAGTCCTAGGCCTTTTCTGCATACCAGCCCTACTGTTAGCTCAGTAAAACTGTCAATATTGGCCGTTGTCGGCTCTGGAGCAGACTGTGTTTGAAAAACATGCATCCAACTGCAGAAATATGCAGTTACTTAGAAGAGCTTAAGCTGAAAGGAAAATTCACCAAAAGAGAATTAGTCTTGTTTTAACGAAAAGCAGGACAGCCCCCATCACAGTCTGCACCTTCCTCAGAGAGGCAGCAGAGGTGAGGGCCCGATGTCCTGTCTCGGCTGACCAGTGAGAACAGGACAGGTGGAAATGGAATGAGGCTGCATCAGGGGGTGTTCAGACTGGACATTAGGAGGAAGTTCTTCACTGGAGGGTGGTCGGTCACTGGAACAGGCTCCCCAGGGAAGTGGTCACGGCTCCCAGCCTGTCAGAGGTCAAGGAGTGTCTGGACGATGCTCTTTGTCTTGTGGTTTAGTGTTATGTGGTTGTGCGAGCAGCGGGGAGCTGGACTCATTGATCCTTACGGGGATCTTCTACCTCGAGATATTCTATGATTCTGTGATGTTCAAGCTCAAGAATAGTCCATCCCAGACCCATTTGTGTGTGTGTGTTTGTCTCTTTCTGAGCTAACTGGGGAGATGAGGAGATCTCTGGGAGGGATCTAAACCTTACATGTGTCATATGGATGAATATTTTCCACTAACACAGTCAAGAGTACAGAGAGACATGGTGGGGTTGGGGAGGTGAGGAGCAGGTTCTCCATACAGTGATGGACCCCAGGCAGACTGCTGCTCCTTCCTGTCCACACCTCCTCAGGGGACACTCTGCATCAGTATCAATGGGAGAATTCTCCTATCACTTCTTCTAAGTGCTCTTTCTGTACCTTCCTCCTTCACTCCACCCTTGAAACTTACCTAATTAAGTGTACAAGTGTTGAAAACCAGATGTACATGATGGAAGTGACAGGGCTCTATCAGTCTTGCGTGATAACTGCCAGTCCCAGGCAGATACCTCAGGTACACCGAGGGCTCTGGAGGTTTGCACTGGGGGCTTATGGTCAGACCATGGAGCTCTGCCTGAAAACATGAGAACTGCTCTCAGTTCTTTTAAAAAAACAAACAAACAAACAATACAAAACCACAACTCACTCATCAGCTAAAATGATTCAATGTTTTAAATAAAATGTCCATGAACTTCTGTCCTGCCAAAATATGGATTTTTACAATATGTATGAATTGCAGGAGAAGAAATATTGTAGTTACCCTGTGCTTGTATTTCCAGAACTCTGCCTATGATACTGTGTATTTAATCCCCCTGAACATCCAGGTGTTTCTACCTGTCCTTATTCAACCCACCATGTCTGCAGTCATCTCTTCAGAAGCCTGTCTGGACATTTGCACTTTCCATTGCTCCCCAGAGGTTCTTGCTCCTCTCACTCTTTGCTCATTCAGAGCCTGTCACCTTTCTCTGCTTTGAGCTTCAGGCAGGTAAAGCTGAATTGTCTTTCAGCTGTCACTCTCATACTCCCTGTAGGCAACTCTTCAATTGTGGCGATGGACCTCACTGGAAGTGGCTGAAACTAACGACAGAGTATATTTTATTGTTCATTATGTTGTGTTGTGTTTTCTTTCTCATTATCTTTTTTGCTTTTGCCAATTAAAAAAGCCTCTTTGTGCCTATTTAAATCCAGATCTCTAAGGAAAGCATGAAGTAATTCATGCAGAGAAGCTGTAACAATCAGGTGCAAACTTGAGTGGAGAATCTGATGTAAAGAAAAGTGATGTAACTCCCAGGGGGCCAATGAGTGAAACAGAGAGGTTAGAAAGGTGAGAAGCAAGGATGTCCATCCCGTGTCTGGCCTCAAGGGACTGCTTTTCCCACCTGTCCAACTTCCTCAGGAGACACTCTGCACCAGTATCCATGGGAGAATTCTTCTCTCACTTCTCCCTAGTACTCATTCAAAATGTCCTCTTTACCCACCCCCCTGAAACCTCTCTAATGAGCTCTACAATTCTTCAATACTTGAAGAAAATGATGGAAGAGACACGGCTTGTGAGGGCTTGGAGAATTTTAGTGAGCCCATGGAGTACATGAGGCTCATGAAGCTCAGTTACTGAGAAGAGACTCAACAAAGCTCTCAAGAAGCCAAAGGCAAAAGCAAACCCCAAAGTTCCTTGAAGTATTAATGGGCCCCACTGAGGGCTGTTCCTGACAAAGCCTCCCCAGAGACTCGTTAGAGCAGATAATTGGAGGCTGTGATGACAGGTAGGCCAAGGCCCTGTGCAGGTGGCTCTGATGCTCAGAAACCCCTTGGTTTGCTTTCTGAAGCAGAAAGGAGAAGCCCTGACCTCCAGGCAATGGGAAGAGGGATCCTGTCCTTCACACACGGCTCAGGGCTCTTGCTGGGACCGTGGGATGTGGGTGTGCAAGGCCGAGGGAAGGACAACACTGGTACAACAACTTCCAGCTTCCCCATGGGGCTGCAAGGAGACAACGAGGCCCCAGTGCCATGGGGAGAACATGTCTTCTCCTTGGACTCAGTGGCAGAGACAACTGCCATGGCCAAGGTGACAGAGACCTCGGTTCTGCTGGTGCCTTCCAGCCTTGCCAGCGCCCTTTGCCATCTCCACCTCAGGCTGTTCTACATGGTCCCACACCTGCCCCTCTTTTCCCGCAGGCAGTAGACACGCATCTCCCTTCCCCATCTGCTCTCACCCCAGCATTTCTGTCCCTTCACTGATGTGTCTGCACCCTCACTGGCTGTTCTTTGGAACACAAACCATGGGCTGATCCAGCTCCCTCTGGGTGACCTCTTGCACCACGGCACTGCCCTTCCAGTGACATTTCTTCCTCCTGATAACCAGTATCCACTTCCCAATCTGTACTTGGTGGCTTTTTTTTCACTGCTCCTTTTTCCCACTACTTGAGAAATCTTTACCACCTTCAGAAACTGCCCATCAAGCAGGGAACCCAACCTGTTAGTCTTCTTGTGGTCTTGCACTTGACCAGAGAGAAGTCACCTCACCATGATCTTCTAAATCCCAGCACTGCTGCTGGCCTTTCAGCTTCTCTGATGGACACGACCATGTCCCTGCTGCTGTCCCTTCATGAACTCAGGTGGGATGGACATGACAGCCCGTCTCCAAGGCCTCTTCCTGGGTAGGGCCTGTGGCTACTTAGGCTGAGGTTCTTTCCCAGCCATGTCCCTGCTGCTGGGCTGTCACTTCCAGAGACAGAAATGACCCCACAGTCTCCTTCACAGCCACGCGCTTCTGACTGGATTATGAGCGTCTGAGACCCAACTGACCTTCAAAATACCACACCCATCCATCCCCCTCCTTAGCCCCCAGGACCTGACCAAGACTGAAGCGTGTTCTACACAGTCCTGCACCCGCCCCTCTTTCCCTGCAGGCTGTAGACACCCATCTCGCTTCCTTGCCTTGCTTGAAGAGAGCCCTGTCTCACTCATCTTGTCTCACTGTCCTGCTCAAGGCCGGGTGAACCGGTGGAGGTTGTTCAAGGCCTCCACCCACCTTGGCATCACCCTCAAAAGAGCTAAAATCGCATTCTACAGGAGGACGTGTCCAATGCCCTTCCCAGGGACAGAGGCAGGCTGACTAACCTGCAATTCTCCCAATGCCTGTTCTTGCCTTTCTTGAACATGGCTTTGATGTCTGCCTTTTCCTAAGACCCCAGAACCTTTCTAATTACCCTGATTCTTATGAGAGCACAATCCAGAATCACGGGCAAGGGTGACGTAGCAGACAGCAGCACTTGCAATGAGCTTGTCCAAGGCAGCTGAGATCAGTCTCACTGGGCCTGTGTTGTTGGTTCCTGGAGTCACACACAGAAATGTCAGGGTTCTGTCAGGTGTCCGCATCTGAGCTGGCCTCATGGACTCCTTATGCACCCAGGGATGCTCACAGACAGAGTCTGTCCCTTTCACACACAGAGGCATGAGTCACAGTGTCTCTCTGGCCTCCTGTTGCCACTCCCAAGGGACGGGAGACACCTCAGCCCTGTGGTGTGTCCCCCTGCTCTGCACTCATCTGAGATGTCCCACATCATGAGGAATGGACACGGGGACCTCAGTTAAAGGAAGCACATCCCAGGGCTGCATTCAGGTGATTTCCCATGGGGTGTTCCTCCCAATATGAAGTGACCTCAAGGCCTTCTTTGTGCCACAGGCCTTCATGGAACCCCAAGGAATAGTTGATGGTGTTTGTGCTCACTCGCGTTCATGTCACCTCACGTACATGATGTGCATGCTCACATCTCATCTGTACAATGCAAACATGGACTGCTAACCTACTCATTCCATGTCCCTCTGTGGGTGAGAGGCCAGGGCTGGCAATGGTGGCTGTGAGGGCCAGTCCATGACAATTGTCCTGGGGCAGCTTCCACAGGGTGTCCAGTGCACAGGGGCACAGCCCAGACCCTGCTCTGCTGGTCCTGCAGGTCTCTGGCAGGAGGCCTGGCTGTGAGAGGACACTACTGTGTGCCCAGCCCTGCACACACACACTGTTCAGCTGTACTCTGGTGTTTAATCTGTGGGCCACTTTCTTGGACGTGTTCTTCAGAGAAATTCTGGGAAAAGACCTAAACCTTCAGGCAGTGTCCTCAGGAGGTCAGCTTTCTTCATGGAAGGCTGTTCTGAGGCCAGCTCTGTCACAGCAGTGCCCATTGCCTGTCCCTGCCTGCGCTCACAGGACTCACACACAGCAGGACGGTGACCAGGCTGCCAGAGCACTCAGGCCTTGCACCAACACAAGGGATGAGAAGGAGAGTGTGGGAGTGGAACGACAACAGCTCTGGAAGGCCAAGCGCTGGTGCTCCCTGGCAGTGCTGCCAGGCTGGACTCTTTTCCCCTCCACCCATGCACGGGAACTGTCCCTGGAGCTCCAAACACAACTTGGTGAAAGGATCTCAGTAAAAAATAGAGGCTGTGAGGCCTTTTAATTTGTTTAAACACAGATACAGCAAAGCTCCTCATTTACGCAGCCCCTCAGTAAACAAAGAAGACAGTGAATTGGAAAGGGGATAACAATATTATCAAGTGAAAAACCACAAGTGGCAACATAAAATACAGAAAATGGGCTGGGCTTGCAACAATTTACACTGTAACTTATGCAGAAGATGATGGGCAGTTTACTGCTTCAGAAAATAATCCAGTCATCAGTTTCCACACAGCACCCTTGAGCTCCTGGTTCCTCATGCTGTAGATGAGGGGGTTCACTGCTGGAGGCACCAAAGAGTACAGAACAGACACCACCAGATCCAGTGATGGGGAGGAGATGGAGGGGGGCTTCAGGTGGGCAAATATGACAGTGCTGACAAACAGGGAGACCACGGCCAGGTGAGGGAGGCACGTGGAAAAGGCTTTGTGCCGTCCCTGCTCAGAGGGGATCCTCAGCACGGCCCTGAAGATCTGCACATAGGACAGCACAATGAAAATGAAACAGACAGAAATTAAACAGGCACTAAAGACAATAAGCCCAGCTTCCCTGAGGTAGGTGTCTGAGCAGGAGAGCTTGAGGATCCTGGGGATTTCACAGAAGAACTGGTCCAGGGCATTGCCCTTGCACAGTGGCAGTGAAAATGTATTGGCCGTTTGCAACAGGGCATTGAGAAACCCAGTGGCCCAGGCAGCTGCTGCCATGTGGACACAAGCTCTGCTGCCCAGGAGGGTCCCGTAGTGCAGGGGTTTGCAGATGGCAACATGGCGGTCATAGGCCATGACCGTGAGAAGAAAATACTCTGTTGAAATGGAAAAGACAAACAAAAATAGCTGTGCAACACATCCTGTGTAGGAGATGGCCCTGGTGTCCCACAGAGAGTTGGCCATGGACTTGGGGACAGTGGTGGAGATGGAGCCCAGGTCGAGGAGGGCGAGGTTGAGCAGGAAGAAGTACGTGGGGGTGTGGAGGTGCTGGTCACAGGCTACGGTGGTGATGATGAGGCCGTTGCCCAGGAGGGCAGCCAGGTAGATGCCCAGGAAGAGCCAGAAGTGCAAGAGCTGCAGCTCCCGTGTGTCTGCGAATGGCAGGAGGTGGAACTGGGTGATGGAGCTGCCATTGGACAGTTGCTTTTCCTAAGCGTGGGGCAGTGTGATGAGAAAAAAAAAAAGACAGTGAGAAGCCAGGGAAAAGTCCTCTGACAAAAATCAAACCAACTCCCATAGACCCTCCCCTGTTACACATAGACACCCTTTTCTTTTTCTAGGAGAACTTTCTTCAGCACTGTGGCTGGAGCCCTGCTTGGTGCTGGCCAAATGTGCAACCAAAAGCAGGGCCTCTGCCCATGGTCTCTCGTTAAGTCAGCCCAGCTCTGCTGAAGTGCAGTCAGGGAACGGTGGGGACTGTCCTGGTTCTGCTAACATAGAAGGGCTGCTCTGCTGCACACGGCCAATACATTTTCACTGCCACTGTGCAAGGGCAATGCCCTGGACCAGTTCTTCTGTGAAATCCCCAGGATCCTCAAGCTCTCCTGCTCAGACACCTACCTCAGGGAAGCTGGGCTTATTGTCTTTAGTGCCTGTTTAATTTCTGTCTGTTTCATTTTCATTGTGCTGTCCTATGTGCAGATCTTCAGGGCCGTGCTGAGGATCCCCTCTGAGCAGGGACGGCACAAAGCCTTTTCCACGTGCCTCCCTCACCTGGCCGTGGTCTCCCTGTTTGTCAGCACTGTCATATTTGCCCACCTGAAGCCCCCCTCCATCTCCTCCCCATCACTGGATCTGGTGGTGTCTGTTCTGTACTCTTTGGTGCCTCCAGCAGTGAACCCCCTCATCTACAGCATGAGGAACCAGGAGCTCAAGGGTGCTGTGTGGAAACTGATGACTGGATTATTTTCTGAAGCAGTAAACTGCCCATCATCTTCTGCATAACAGATACAGTGTAAATTGTTGCAGGCCCAGCCCGTTTTCTGTATTTTATGTTACCGCTTGTGTTTTTTCACTTGGTAATATTGTTATCCCCTTTCCAATTCACTGTCTTCTTTGTTTACTGAGGGGCTGTGTAAATGAGCAGCTTTGCTGTATCTGTGTTTAAACAAATTAAAAGGCCTCACAGCCTCTATTTTTTACTGAGATCCTTTCACCAAGTTGTGTTTGGAGCTCCAGGGACAGTTCCCGTGCATGGGTGGAGGGGAAAAGAGTCCAGCCTGGCAGCACTGCCAGGGAGCACCAGCGCTTGGCCTTCCAGAGCTGTTCTCGTTCCACTCCCACACTCTCCTTCTCATCCCTTGTGTTGGTGCAAGGCCTGAGTGCTCTGGCAGCCTGGTCACCGTCCTGCTGTGTGTGAGTCCTGTGAACGCAGGCAGGGACAGGCAATGGGCACTGCTGTGACCGAGCTGGCCTCAGAACACCCTTTCCACGAGAAAGGTGAAAGGCCTAGGTCTTCATTCAAACTTTTTCTCAAGGAAATTCTGAGAAAGTGGCCTGAAGATCAAAACACCAGGGCACAGCTCAACAGTCTGTGTGTGCAGGGCTGGGCACACAGCAGTGTCCTCTCACAGCCAGGCCTCCTGCCAGAGACCTGCAGGACCAGCAGAGCAGGGTCTGGGCTGTGCCCCTGTGCACTGGACCCCCAATGCAATCTGCCCCAATCATCATGGACCAATCCCTCACAACCTCCATCTCCAGCACTGGCCTCTCACCCCAGCTCAGAGAGGTTCTTTCTCCCTCCATGGAAAGACACTGAATGAGTAGGTCTGAAGTCCATGTTTGCATTGTACAAATGAGATGTGAGAATGGATGTCATGTACATGAGGCGAGATGAACCCAAGTAAGCACAAATGCTGTCCGATATTCCGGGGGTACCATTTTGCACCTGGGACACGGCAACCCTGGCTCTAAAGACAGACTGGGGGATGAGATGCTGGAGAGCAGCTCTGCGGAGAGGGATCTGGGGGTTCTGGTCAATGGCAAGTTGAACATGAGCCACCAGTGTCCCTGGAACCAAGAGGGACCCGTGTCCTGGTGCATCCAGCACAGCACGGCCAGCCGGGCAGGGAGGGGATTGTCCCGCTCTGCTCTGCGCTGGGGCGGCCTCACCTGGAGCATTCACTGTGTGCAGGGCTGGGGACACAGGATCAAAAGGAGATAAAGCTACTGGAGAGTGTCCAGAAGAGGCTACGAAGTCAGGGAAGGGTTTGGAGGGGACGGCATATGAGGAGCAGCTGAAGTCCCTGGGTTTGTTCAGCCTGGAGGAGACTGAGATCTCTTGGCAGTCTACGTCTTCCTCACAAGAGGAGCTGGAGGGGCAGGAACCGAACTCTTCTCCTTAGTGACCAGTGACAGAACCCGAGGGAATGTCAGGAGGATGTGCCAGGGGAGGGTCAGTTGGACATGAGGAAAAGGTTCTTCACCCAGAGGTGCTGGACACTGGAACAGGCTCCCCAGGGAGGTGTCACGGCCCCAACCTGACAGTGTTCAAGAAGAGACTGGACAACGTCCTCAGACACACAGTGTGAACTGTGGGGTGTCCTGGGCAGGGACAGGAGTTGGAACCGGTGATCCTTGTGTGTCTCTTCCAACTCAGGACATTCTATGATTCTATGATGCCTTCTCTTTGGTATTTTCTTTTTCATTATCATAGGTATAATTTTTATTACTGCATATTTTAATTTCAATTTTTTAAATGTCATTTTTAAATCTTTGGTCTATTCTTTTTAATTCCAATTATTAAACTGTTTTTAACTCAACCCACAAGTGTTCTCACTGTTACCCTTCCGGTTCTCTCCCCCGTCCCGCTGCGGGGAGGGAGCGAGCGGCTGCGTGGGCTCAGTTACCGGCTGGGGTTCAACACGACGGTCCTTTCTCCAGCCCTTGTTCCACCCCATGGGCGTCAGGCTCAGGTCCCACACGATCCAATACGTCCTCACCAACCACCGCTCCCCTGCCCACCCTTTGATGTCACACACACACAGTTGCCCTCAGCCCACGGGCCGCCCTGTGAAACGTCCATAAAATGTCACAACTCCCCGTTGAGCTCATGGAGTCCGTGGCTTTGGGCTCCGTCTGTTCCGTGGCCACTCCGGACAGCACAGGTGTCTGTTCCGTGGGGTCACGGGCACCAAACCCAGCTCGGGTGGGAACCAAGAGGGTCCCCTCGTGTTCAGGGCCCAAAGCGCCACCTGCAGCATCTGCCCGTCCTTTTGAGTGCCCAGAGCCTCCTTCTTGGGGCCCAAATCCTCATGTTCGGGGTCCCAACGTGTCTTTTATCACCCACGGCCTCTGATCAGGGCCCAGTTTCATGTTTGGGTGGAGCTCGTGGCCTGGCAACAACCAACCGGAAGTCTCTGGGGAGTCAGGGGACCCAGGACAGCCAATGGCATTTGAGGAGGCGGGGCAAGTCATGTGATTGATAGGTAACCAGCCAATCCAGCTTTGAGGCCTGCAGGAAAGGTGGCGAGAGCTGACCGAGCTAGGCAGCGTTCAGGGGCGGGCCGTGCTGGCTGCACCAATCACAGCTGGAGGGAGTGCAGCACCCTGATGATTGACAAGTGGTCTGACCCATCACTTGGTAGGGGGGGAAATGAGAAATCCCAGCCGGCCAATCACAGGAAACATTACCTCAGGGCAGGGTGGGCACTGTAGGGGGAGTGACCCCTAAGGCAGCCAATCAGATCCAGGATCACCTCAGGGGAGGAGACTGACAGCCCTCCCGCCCAATGGCGGCGCAGCCCAGGCTGAGGAGGCGGCGGCTCTGCGGGCGGCCAGGCTGAGCTTTGCCGTGGCGCCCGTGGAGCTGCCCCAAGGCTGAGCAGCCCCCGGCCCAGCCCTGGGGCCCTTTTTCCTGCAACTGGGGCCCTGGGGATGTTGTTGCTGCATCTGGCTCAGGTGTGCGTGGGCTGCTCTGGCCTTGTTCTCCTGGGCGGGGGGAAATGGTACCGAAAAGTCGGCAAAAAGGTTCTTTAACACGGTTTGGAAAGTGGTAAAAGCAGCACTTTTGTTACAGCGCCGGACACTCGCAAGATTGCTCCTCTGATCGAGCGTGTGTGTGATTCGCACTTCTTGGTGTTTCTTACATACACCTCTTGCATATTCATTTGTTTCTCCTGCTTAGTTAGTGCATCAAACATAAATTATTTCCATAACCCCGTCATAACTTTGCTGAAATCCATCCTTGGTACTCGAGAGTCTTCATCAGGGTCTCTGGTGTCCCCGGTTTCTCCCCAGCTGCTGCCCCCCCGGTGTCGGCTTCTTGACCTGATTGCTTGATTGTGCATTTTTTCCCTCTTGCTGTCTTTTTGTCCTTTTTTTTCTTTCCTTTCTGTTCTGTTCCCGGTCCCATCTTTTCTCACTGTATCCCCCTGTCCAGCTGCTGCCCCTTCTTTCCTCTCTCTCTTGCTCTGTTTTTCCTCTCTCCATCTCTCTGTCCCACTGCCCACCACAGTTGTTTATTCCTTCAGTGCTGTCCCGCCCCCTGTTCCTTTGCCCTTTCTCTGTCACTCCATCCCAGTCCCGGTGTATTTTTAATTTGTTTTTTCATCTCAGTCCTGAACCATTACTACATTTTGATTCTTCCACCCCTTTGTCCTGCTCCCTGCCCCTGTCTTTGTCTCTCCTTCCCTTTGTTCTGCTGCCCATCTCATTTTCCCTTCCTGCTCCAGCTCTCTGTCCTGCTCCCTGCCCCTCTCATTCCCTCTCTGTTTCTCTGCCCTTCTCCCTGTCTGTCCCCCGCTCTGTTTTGCTGTCCTGCTCCCTCGTAGTTTTTCCACTCTCTCTGTCACTCTCTCCTGCTCCCTGTCACTTTCATTTCTCACTCCATCTCTGTCCTGCAGCCCAAAGCTGCTTTTTGGTCTCCATCTCTGCCCTGCTGCCCAGCCCAGGCCTTTTTACCTCTATCTGTGCCCTGCTGCCTGTCTCTGCTCTTTGTCTTTCCCTTTGTGCTGCGTCCCTGACCCTTTTTCCTCTGTCTGTGTTGCCCTGTCCTGCTCCCTGTCCTTGTGTTTCTCTGACAATCCTTGTCCTTCTCCCTTTCCTTCTCTGTTTGTCTCCCTGTCCCATGTCCCTCTTCATCTCTTTTTTTCTCTTCTATCTTTCTCTCTGTTCCTGCTGATTGTTTCTCCATGTATATCCTGTTCCCTGCCCCTTTTATCCTCTCACTGTCCCTCTGTCCTGCTGCCTGTCCCCATCTTTTCTGTCTTTATTCTTGCCCCGCTGCCTGTCCCATTGCTTCTGGCAATCGACCCCTGTCCAGCTGGCTCTGCCTTTTATTTTTTGTCTCTTCCTCTTTGCTGCTTCTCAGCCCTCCTTTCCTCTTCCTCCAGCTCACTGTGGGTTTTCTCCCTTTGTCAGTCTCTTCATCCCCATCTGACCTTTGCTTTCTTTCTCAGTCCCTATGTTCTGCTCTCTCTCCTTCCTTTTCTCCATCTGTACATCCCCCTCCCTGTCCCTGTCTTTCTCTACCCAACTTTCCTTCTTCTCCTTCCCATCCCCTTGTCCCTCTGTCCTGCTCCTCCACCCTCCTCTTTCTTCCTCCCTGTCTCATTGTGGCTCCTCGTCCCTATTTGTCTTGATCTCTCCATCTCTCCAGCCTTTTCCCTGTGTGTTTCTTTCTCTCTGGGCTCCTCTATCTTCTCTCTTGTCTGATTTGTCTCTTTCTAGTCCCCTGTCCTTCTCCCCGGCAGCTTCAACTGAATGACCAGGTGTCGCTGTGCTCTGGTATTTGCTGAGCACTGCCCTGGGGAAGATCTGTGTCTGTAGGGCTGGGGATCATTTAGGAGCTGGTCTCCTCCTGCAGACGGCAGAACCGGGTGTAGTTGTGGCAGAGGTTGTTCTCAGCTGCTGCTCTGTGCAGCTTGGGGAAAGAGCCGGCTGGGGACCTTCTTTTGAAGGAAGGTTTCTTGTTCTGCGCTCACTGCTCCTCGGGACCCTGCACAGGAGCCGTGTCGGGGTCTGCAGGGACTGGTGGGACCTGCTGTGATTCCTTGTGAATGTGAACTGAACTTGTCCTGGTGTCCTCTAATGAAACCAGACTGACTGTGGATGTTTTTCTTACCAGCTCCAGTGTCAACCTACGTGCTCGGCGCAAAAGAACAAGAGACCTTGTGCTGTTTTCCAGATGTCAGTGGCTGCAAATCAGCTGAGAACATCATTGCCTTAGGTAACGGGGCAGGTGGTCTGTGATCAGGGCTGTGGACTTGCATGGCGCTGCTTTCGTGAATGTTTTCTGGTCTTGCCACTTCAAAGCCCTTCCATTTCCTGGAAATTTTAAGATGGCATTTCTTATTCTGAGGTTCAGACTGGAGTTGGACTTAATGTTGAGTGGCTGATATAATGGGCTCCATCAAATAAGAACAAGAATCTTGCTTTTTTGTGTTTTGTTTTTTTTTTTCTCACACCATCTGAACTTCAGTAAGCAAGAGGAAGAGTGGTTGACAGAGTCTGTTTTCTGAGAGTAACATGTTCCTGTACCTTTCAAATCTTTCTATGGTGCAGGATTTCTGCCCTTGCAGAGAGGACTGCAAAACCCGCTGCTGTCAGGTTGGACTTTGCCTCCCAACGCGGCGCAGCCTCTTCCATTGTGACATCACCCACTGCCGTTGATGTCACAAAGCAGCATCAGCGCTGAGGTCGGCACAGCAGGGTATAAAAGCAGGGGTCTCCCTGCGCCTTTGTCACTCTCGATCTTGAAGGAACAGAGATCGCAGAGTTTTTGGCTCACTCGTGAGCGAGGAAGATGCTTGTTACCTGCACCTCAGCAGGTACCACGAGACAGACCGAAAAGGTTGAAGGTCTGAACGGGTATGTTTGAAAAATCCTCCTCCCCTTTGCCCAGGTCTGTTTTCCACCTCATCAGCTGGGGTGGGTGGAGGGTGGACAGGAGAGGAACATGAGGGCAGCCTGAGAGCTCGCTCTGGAGCTGGTGGAAAGCAGCAGCCGCCTTTCAGCCTCTTCATGACCACAGGGGCAAGGACCAGAAATCCTTTGATCTCTGCAGAATGAGGGACAGGTCTATTTTGGATTGCATGGAGGGAGTCCCAAGCAGTGGCCCCGATACAGCCTGCCGTAGGGGCACAGGCTGAACCTTCTCTTGAGAGGGTGGAGAACAGGATCAGCACAAGTGCCGATTGGATGGTGGGCAGCAGAAACAGCGTTCGTCATGTGCCTTCCATTTCCAAAGAATACCTGTCCAGCCCACAGACGGGAAGTGTGGCCACAGCTCTTGTTGCAACTCCTGCTCTTAGTCCAGAGTCAATCTTGAGCCCTTTGTCCCTAACGAAACAATCGCTGCCATGACAAATCCCTCACTGGTTCAGCTGGTGACAACCCCAGCAGTGACTCGAGCTGGTGCAGGACCAAGCCAACGCACACGCCAGGAACGCCAGGCTCAAGGGCTGCAGTCCCTGCTGCTGCTCTCCAGTCTGCTGCTGATCTGCACGGGAACCGCCAGCTTCACCAGCCTTTTCCTCCTTGTTGCTCTGCAGGAAGATGAAGGCAGCGAAGGCAACAATCCTGGTGCTGCTTCTCGGCCTGTTCTCTCTCGGTGAGTCTCTGCAGAGATCCAACCTCAGGACGGTGCTTTAGGATGAACTCAGGGCTCCATCCTGCCCTGGTCCGCTTCCCCCGCTGTGACCAGAGGAGCTCAGCTGAGAGCAGAAAGTCCCCGACAGAGCTGTGCCAGTCCCTGCTCCAGCGGGACGAGTGTGGGGGTGAGGAAGGGGTGACTTGCCTTCCCCAGGAGGGCTAAGCCAGTTCTCGTCAGCCGAGGGAGAGGCCGTGGCTGAGCTCTCCTGCCCCAGGGGGATGAAAATCTTCTGCAGGACCGGGAGCACAGTCCAAGGCAGGGAACGTCCATCTCTTGCGGAGCCCATATGCCATGATGGCCACTGTCAAAGACAATAAGAGGAGAGACAACAATGGCACTGGGGATAGACACAGAAAGGGGAGAGGGCAGCCCGAGGCACAACCCAGCCTTAGACCAAGTTCTAAGCTCTGGTGTGCATCTGACAGGTGTTTTCCATGTGGGACGACTCGGCACCTTATTGCTCTGGAGCACTGCAGCGGAATTAGGACACCTGAGTGAAACCCAATCCCTGCCAGACCAGCTCGGAAAGCTCCAGGAACAGCTTTATAGTCTGCGCTGGAGCGCAAAGGATGTGGCTGAGCGGGCTCTCCATGAAGGCATGAAGCAGGGAAGGCTCCCAGGCTTTACCGGACGGGTAAGGGCACAAGGCAGAAGGATCTACTCAGGGGTTTTATCCTCCCTCCGGCACGTATCCTACTCCATTCCCTGTCACAGCCAACAGGCTGGTGCTGCTGGAACAAGTGCTGTCATGGCCACGCTTCCTTGTCTGTCCATGCTGCCTGGCCTGGGGCCTCTCCAGGGGAAAAGCCCCTTCCCGCAGCTCCAGCATTCAGAGCACTGGAGTGAGCAGCCCCCGCTTTCTGATCCCGTCAAGCACAGCAGAGCAAACCTGGGAGGCTTCCAGGCAATTTGGCTGTTCCTTCCATCTGATATGGGCCTTGTCCCCGTTCACCTTGCCTGGTCTTGCAGGGGAGCTGCTTGCCCCCTTCCTTTTCCTTCCAACAGGCGCTCTCCTTTGTGTTCCTTCCCCAGGCGGTTCAGGAGATCATCAATGAAGCCCTGGAGAAGCTGGAAGAAATGCAGGTCCCGATGCCTGATTACGCCCTGAAATCAGCAGGTACCATGACACTGTACAAACAAACCAGTTCCAAAGCGCTTCCTGTCCAGATTGACAAGATGGCCATTGGAACGTGCCCAGGGGTAGGAGAGAAAGGGCAAGAAGTCAAAGGTCACCTTGTGCCCTACAAGTGCCCCCACTGACAGAGTCTGTAATGGGCCAGACCCCATGGGAAGCACAGAAAGCCTGATTCACGTTCTTGTCTTTTTCCACGGCCCATGACTCCCTGCTGTGTGTTCTAGAGGGGTCATTCCAGTTAGAAAGAGAGGAACCCACTGTAGGACATGGATGACAACTGAGAAGCTTTTTCAAGTCAACAGTGCAATATTGCTCCCAACACTGCCTGATGATTCTGCTCATGTTTTAATTTCCAGGGGCTGCTGTCATTCATTCAAGGACTTCTCCATCTCTCCGGAATGACAAAGCCAAAGTCTTCCTGTACTCCATGCCGGTGATGGATTATATGAGGTCCCCTGAGCTTGTTCTTGAGGTAGGAGCACCAAGACGCAGTAAAACAGAGGTCAGAGAATGACCCACACACACTGCTCAGAGTTGCCTTTCCCCCCGTCTTTGCTCCTCGAAGCTTCTTCTCCTGCCTCCTTCTCGCATGGACCTGCTCTCCTCCTGTGTCTCCCTGCTGAGTATTTCCTGTCCCAGAGTGCCCCAGGTTCTCGGTGGGAGCTTCTACCAGGCCAGGCTGCTCCTGCAATCTGTGTCTGTCCAGTCGCTGTGCAAACTGTCAGCACGGCACAGAAGGAGAATGGCAGAGGTGCCTGCAGAGCTCTGGGAGAGACCCAGGGCAACCTTCTCCATGTCAATGTAGTTTCTTCTTCTTTGTTCAGCCAGAAAATCATCCTGGAAGCTGCTGGCCCTTCCCAGGAAGTCAAGGACAGGTCTTCATCAAGCTGTCTGAGCCAGTGATTCCCAGAGCCGTCAGCATGGACCATGTGTCGGGGACAGCGTTCCATGGAGAAAGTATCTCCGGAGCTCCAAAGGACTTTGCTGTCTACGTAAGTGATTTCTCTGGAGTGGGGGGCAGGGGCTTGCACAGCATTTCTAAGCAGGGGCTGAAGGTGGTTCTGAGAGTGGAGTGGCCTGAAGGTTCCTCCTGGCTCTCAGAACAAACAGGCTCCTTGGAGTCGCTCCCTTCCCATTGTATTCCTCTTTTATTCAATGGACCACTCGAAAGGAAGCTTCTGGGGCAAGAGGCTACTCCAGGAGCCATAGGGAAAAGGAGCTGGACAGTGCATGGTCCTAGACCTTCTTGGCTTCCAATGCCAGTGGCATTTGTGATCCTCAGGTTACCTCCCTCTCACTGGGAGCGTCTGCTCCTTTTCTGACCGGCAGCTTGGACTCGTTGAGTAGGCAAGTGTGCCGTGCTGCCCACCTGCAGCTTCTCATCTTTTCCTTGTGCTCATGGTCCTTGGACTACGTAGCTGAAATAAGCCTGTGCCTCATCGACTGAAGTTCAGTCTTGCCATGGTGCACCAGACGCTCTTGTTTTCTCCACCCCTGTCCTTCTGTAGGGCTTCAAGGAAGAACACGACGAGCAGGGAACATTCCTGGGACAGTTCACCTTCCTGGCAGCACTGAATCCCAGTCAGACCTTCCAGCTGAAGGTATGGGGACAAAGAGGGGGGAGAACTGTAGGAGAGGAGGCGAAATGCGGCTGGATGGGGAGAGGCTTCCCTGCCAAAGGGCTACAGGCAGCCCTGTCCTTGAACGTGTGCCACGCTGGCCTTTCTTCTGATTTAACTTCCTGGTGGCACATGGCTGGACTGCCGCTCTTCTTCTCTTTCATTTTGGGTTTAAACTTCAGCACTTAGAAGCACCACAGTTGAAACTAGAATCAGCTTGACTGTCTGGACCCCAAGTGCACACAAGAGGCCACATCCCGTAGGATGCACGACTGCTGCTCTGCCAGTTAAAGACCAGAAATACTGGGCTTCCTGAGGATTCTGTTGGTGCTGGCAGTGAGCAGTGACAGGGAGGCCATTCTGTTTCCTTGGCTTCCTAGAGAAGGCAATGAGCTGTTTTCCTGACACCACCACTGGGTCTTCTGACTGTGGAAGCCTGTGCCCCAAAGCAGGCGAGAACTTTCCAGCGTATTTGCTGAGGCATCTGGGTGCTGCTTCTTCCTTTACTAGTTCTCATGGCCCAACGAGGTAGAGCAGGACAAGGACATCTTGCCCACGACAGGTCCAAAGCCCTCGCGGGGCAGCTGGAAGGAAGCTGTTGAACGAGGCCGTCGCTGCGGCACTTCTGTCAGTGGTCACGTACCAGAGAGGAAAAGGCGACTCATTTCTTCTTGTCGTTTCAGAACGAGCTCCCTGGGGTTGTGAATTACATCCAGCTGCAAGTGCTGAGCAACTGGGGCCACCCAGACCACACCTGCCTGTATCGGTTCAGGGTGCACGGTGATCTGCCCAAAGACGGGGGAGTGGTGCCGGTTTCATCTACCAATAAATTCCATTAATGTTCACCAAGTCGAGTACCAGTCTGCTTTGCCTGTGATGCTGACTGGTCCTCCCTGAGCTAACTGCAGCTCCCCATCCTTCTCTGAACCCATCAGCTTATGGGAGACTTCAGGAGTCCACAGCAAGATTTTCCTTATTAGGGAAAACAGGAAAACTCAGTCACAAATCTGCAGAAAGCCTGACATCCACATGCTTGCTGCCTCCACAGGAACATCAGCAAGGCCCTGCCTGTACACCAAAGATTAAATTAATGGAGAGTTTTCCTGTGCAGGAAGCAACTAAGGATCAATGGAACCATCTGTTGTTACCTGTTTTCACAAGAGGCAGATGCTGCTTCAGTGTCCATCTTTCAGTGTGTTGCCAATGTGAAAATGGAAGTGTGTTTTTTTCTAAGAAGGAAACCTTAACTGGAAAGTTGGTTCATGCCTCATTTGCCTCCCTGTGCCTATAATCGAATTAATAGCTCAGGAACCGTTACAGAGTGATTAGCAAAGCAAACTCAGGACACTTCAGAGATCCCATAACCACACGAGTCTGTCTTTCCTTTTGACCCCGAGTTCCCCAACCCCAAGGCAGGAGCAGGCAGGGCAGTCGTTTCCTCGAGTCACACCAGGGAGGAGAGAGCAGCAACAGCGCTTGGCACCCAGGGCTGGCAACAGCAATTTGTGCTCTGAGCTGGGGCTTAGTCCATGTGCAAGCCCAGCACTGATCCAGATACCAAACTGAGGGTGTCAGTTCATCCCCGCTGCCACACACACGCTGCACCTTCTCCCATCGCCTCCTCCCGATGAGCTGTTTTCCAGCCCCTTCCACCTCAGCCCAGCTCAGACACCTGCACTCTGGCCCAGGGCTGACTGGGGCTGGTGACCCTCGGGGCAGCAGCAGGAACTGCTCTGACCCTGGTTGTGGGGCTGTCCCTGGGCTGAGCCCTCGGGCCCAGGGCTGCTGAACTGGGCCATGGTGGGGCCCAGGGGTGCTGAGGTCGACAGGTCCCCCCAGCCTGTCTGTGCTGGAGACACCTGCTCCTGCAGCAGCCCTGGTCCTGGACCTGAACCTGCTCCATCCTCATCCAGAAGTACACGTTTGTTTGGCATTTTCTTAAAACTGAAGATCATTCAGGTAGAGGCAGAGCCTGTTCAGCAGTTTGAGTAGTTTGGGGACAGAGGCCAGTTGGGGGCCAGGGCCCTCAGGGGTGGGGGCTGTTTCTGCCCCGTGCCCTTGGCCTGGCGCTCACAGCTGGGAAGGGACTTTCCAAAATCCTGCTGGGAGGAGCCAGATGTGCCCACCCCCGGCACAGCCTCAGGGTCTGCTGCCGACCTGCCTTCAGATCATCTCTCCATAGAATCATAGGATCGCTTTGGTTGGAAGAGACCATCAGGTTCATGGAGTCCAAACATAACCCAACTCTAGTACTAACCCATGTCCCTAATGACCTCCAGTCTAAACCTCCCCTGGCACAACTTGAGGCCATTTCCTCTTGTCCTCTCACTTGCTCCTTGGGAGAAGAGACCAACACCCTCCATGCTCCAACCTCCTTTCAGGCAGTTGTAGACAGCGATCAGGTCTCCCCTCAGCCTCCTGTTCTCCAGGCTGAACCCACCACTTCCCTCAGCCGCTCCTCATCACACTTGTGCTCCGGCCCATCAGCAGCTTTGTCGCCTCCTCTGCACTCTCTCTAGTGCCTCAATGTCCTTCTTCTGATGAGGGGCCCAAAACTGAACACAGGATTCAAGCTGCGGCCTCACCAGCGCCGAGCACAGTGGCAACAATAAAGTGTGGCTGATGTTCTCTCTTGACCACACTCCCTTCCCCACTAAGGAAAGGGAAAAGGAGGAAAAGGGAGAAAGACTTACAATTTGGATAGATTTATAAAACAAAACAAGACAAAAATTAAAACTTTCCTCGTAATACTGATAATGAGACAAATAAGGCAAAATATACAAAACCTATATTGTATTGCCCAGAGTAGCCAAAATGCTGCCACAGGGGCTGGTGTCACAGCAGAGGCTGCAGCGAAGACGTCAGGAAGTCCTGGACTGGACTCGGCAGTGCACAGGAACTGGATTCAGGGATGCAAGGACTGGAACCAGGATCAGGGTTGCAGGCAGGACAACGGGCAGGCTCCTCTTGAGATGCCAGCCATGGACCAAGAGCCTGAGACCCTTGTGATCTCCCAGCATTAAACTGTGCATGACGTGGATGGCATGGAACAACTCAGTTTTCAATTGGCGTCACTCGTTCTGTCCACCCCTCCCTGCAAGTACAACCCCCTCACTTATGGGACATAAGAGATTCACCAGCGATGTTGGCTGCTATAGCAATAAGATCTAGTCCTAGGCCTTTTCTGCATACCAGCCCTACTGTTAGCTCAGTAAAACTGTCAATATTGGCCGTTGTCGGCTCTGGAGCAGACTGTGTTTGAAAAACATGCATCCAACTGCAGAAATATGCAGTTACTTAGAAGAGCTTAAGCTGAAAGGAAAATTCACCAAAAGAGAATTAGTCTTGTTTTAACGAAAAGCAGGACAGCCCCCATCACAGTCTGCACCTTCCTCAGAGAGGCAGCAGAGGTGAGGGCCCGATGTCCTGTCTCGGCTGCCCAGTGAGAACAGGACAGGTGGAAATGGAATGAGGCTGCATCAGGGGGTGTTCAGACTGGACATTAGGAGGAAGTTCTTCACTGGAGGGTGGTCGGTCACTGGAACAGGCTCCCCAGGGAAGTGGTCACGGCTCCCAGCCTGTCAGAGGTCAAGGAGTGTCTGGACGATGCTCTTTGTCTTGTGGTTTAGTGTTATGTGGTTGTGCGAGCAGCGGGGAGCTGGACTCATTGATCCTTACGGGGATCTTCTACCTCGAGATATTCTATGATTCTGTGATGTTCAAGCTCAAGAATAGTCCATCCCAGACCCATTTGTGTGTGTGTGTTTGTCTCTTTCTGAGCTAACTGGGGAGATGAGGAGATCTCTGGGAGGGATCTAAACCTTACATGTGTCATATGGATGAATATTTTCCACTAACAGAGTCAAGAGTACAGAGAGACATGGTGGGGTTGGGGAGGTGAGGAGCAGGTTCTCCATACAGTGATGGACCCCAGGCAGACTGCTGCTCCTTCCTGTCCACACCTCCTCAGGGGACACTCTGCATCAGTATCAATGGGAGAATTCTCCTATCACTTCTTCTAAGTGCTCTTTCTGTACCTTCCTCCTTCACTCCACCCTTGAAACTTACCTAATTAAGTGTACAAGTGTTGAAAACCAGATGTACATGATGGAAGTGACAGGGCTCTATCAGTCTTGCGTGATAACTGCCAGTCCCAGGCAGATACCTCAGGTACACCGAGGGCTCTGGAGGTTTGCACTGGGGGCTTATGGTCAGACCATGGAGCTCTGCCTGAAAACATGAGAACTGCTCTCAGTTCTTTTAAAAAAACAAACAAACAAACAATACAAAACCACAACTCACTCATCAGCTAAAATGATTCAATGTTTTAAATAAAATGTCCATGAACTTCTGTCCTGCCAAAATATGGATTTTTACAATATGTATGAATTGCAGGAGAAGAAATATTGTAGTTACCCTGTGCTTGTATTTCCAGAACTCTGCCTATGATACTGTGTATTTAATCCCCCTGAACATCCAGGTGTTTCTACCTGTCCTTATTCAACCCACCATGTCTGCAGTCATCTCTTCAGAAGCCTGTCTGGACATTTGCACTTTCCATTGCTCCCCAGAGGTTCTTGCTCCTCTCACTCTTTGCTCATTCAGAGCCTGTCACCTTTCTCTGCTTTGAGCTTCAGGCAGGTAAAGCTGAATTGTCTTTCAGCTGTCACTCTCATACTCCCTGTAGGCAACTCTTCAATTGTGGCGATGGACCTCACTGGAAGTGGCTGAAACTAACGACAGAGTATATTTTATTGTTCATTATGTTGTGTTGTGTTTTCTTTCTCATTATCTTTTTTGCTTTTGCCAATTAAAAAAGCCTCTTTGTGCCTATTTAAATCCAGATCTCTAAGGAAAGCATGAAGTAATTAATGCAGAGAAGCTGTAACAATCAGGTGCAAACTTGAGTGGAGAATCTGATGTAAAGAAAAGTGATGTAACTCCCAGGGGGCCAATGAGTGAAACAGAGAGGTTAGAAAGGTGAGAAGCAAGGATGTCCATCCCATGTCTGGCCTCAAGGGACTGCTTTTCCCACCTGTCCAACTTCCTCAGGAGACACTCTGCACCAGTATCCATGGGAGAATTCTTCTCTCACTTCTCCCTAGTACTCATTCAAAATGTCCTCTTTACCCACCCCCCTGAAACCTCTCTAATGAGCTCTACAATTCTTCAATACTTGAAGAAAATGATGGAAGAGACACGGCTTGTGAGGGCTTGGAGAATTTTAGTGAGCCCATGGAGTACATGAGGCTCATGAAGCTCAGTTACTGAGAAGAGACTCAACAAAGCTCTCGAGAAGCCAAAGGCAAAAGCAAACCCCAAAGTTCCTTGAAGTATTAATGGGCCCCACTGAGGGCTGTTCCTGACAAAGCCTCCCCAGAGACTCGTTAGAGCAGATAATTGGAGGCTGTGATGACAGGTAGGCCAAGGCCCTGTGCAGGTGGCTCTGATGCTCAGAAACCCCTTGGTTTGCTTTCTGAAGCAGAAAGGAGAAGCCCTGACCTCCAGGCAATGGGAAGGGGGATCCTGTCCTTCACACATGGCTCAGGGCTCTTGCTGGGACCGTGGGATGTGGGTGTGCAAGGCCGAGGGAAGGACAACACTGGTACAACAACTTCCAGCTTCCCCATGGGGCTGCAAGGAGACAACGAGGCCCCAGTGCCATGGGGAGAACATGTCTTCTCCTTGGACTCAGTGGCAGAGACAACTGCCATGGCCAAGGTGACAGAGACCTCGGTTCTGCTGGTGCCTTCCAGCCTTGCCAGCGCCCTTTGCCATCTCCACCTCAGGCTGTTCTACATGGTCCCACACCTGCCCCTCTTTTCCCGCAGGCAGTAGACACGCATCTCCCTTCCCCATCTGCTCTCACCCCAGCATTTCTGTCCCTTCACTGATGTGTCTGCACCCTCACTGGCTGTTCTTTGGAACACAAACCATGGGCTGATCCAGCTCCCTCTGGGTGACCTCTTGCACCACGGCACTGCCCTTCCAGTGACATTTCTTCCTCCTGATAACCAGTATCCACTTCCCAATCTGTACTTGGTGGCTTTTTTTTCACTGCTCCTTTTTCCCACTACTTGAGAAATCTTTACCACCTTCAGAAACTGCCCATCAAGCAGGGAACCCAACCTGTTAGTCTTCTTGTGGTCTTGCACTTGACCAGAGAGAAGTCACCTCACCATGATCTTCTAAATCCCAGCACTGCTGCTGGCCTTTCAGCTTCTCTGATGGACACGACCATGTCCCTGCTGCTGTCCCTTCATGAACTCAGGTGGGATGGACATGACAGCCCGTCTCCAAGGCCTCTTCCTGGGTAGGGCCTGTGGCTACTTAGGCTGAGGTTCTTTCCCAGCCATGTCCCTGCTGCTGGGCTGTCACCTCCAGAGACAGAAATGACCCCACAGTCCCCTTCACAGCCACGCGCTTCTGACTGGATTATGAGCGTCTGAGACCCAACTGACCTTCAAAATACCACACCCATCCATCCCCCTCCTTAGCCCCCAGGACCTGACCAAGACTGAAGCGTGTTCTACACAGTCCTGCACCCGCCCCTCTTTCCCTGCAGGCTGTAGACACCCATCTCGCTTCCTTGCCTTGCTTGAAGAGAGCCCTGTCTCACTCATCTTGTCTCACTGTCCTGCTCAAGGCCGGGTGAACCGGTGGAGGTTGTTCAAGGCCTCCACCCACCTTGGCATCACCCTCAAAAGAGCTAAAATCGCATTCTACAGGAGGACGTGTCCAATGCCCTTCCCAGGGACAGAGGCAGGCTGACTAACCTGCAATTCTCCCAATGCCTGTTCTTGCCTTTCTTGAACATGGCTTTGATGTCTGCCTTTTCCTAAGACCCCAGAACCTTTCTAATTACCCTGATTCTTATGAGAGCACAATCCAGAATCACGGGCAAGGGTGACGTAGCAGACAGCAGCACTTGCAATGAGCTTGTCCAAGGCAGCTGAGATCAGTCTCACTGGGCCTGTGTTGTTGGTTCCTGGAGTCACACACAGAAATGTCAGGGTTCTGTCAGGTGTCCGCATCTGAGCTGGCCTCATGGACTCCTTATGCACCCAGGGATGCTCACAGACAGAGTCTGTCCCTTTCACACACAGAGGCATGAGTCACAGTGTCTCTCTGGCCTCCTGTTGCCACTCCCAAGGGACGGGAGACACCTCAGCCCTGTGGTGTGTCCCCCTGCTCTGCACTCATCTGAGATGTCCCACATCATGAGGAATGGACACGGGGACCTCAGTTAAAGGAAGCACATCCCAGGGCTGCATTCAGGTGATTTCCCATGGGGTGTTCCTCCCAATATGAAGTGACCTCAAGGCCTTCTTTGTGCCACAGGCCTTCATGGAACCCCAAGGAATAGTTGATGGTGTTTGTGCTCACTCGCGTTCATGTCACCTCACGTACATGATGTGCATGCTCACATCTCATCTGTACAATGCAAACATGGACTGCTAACCTACTCATTCCATGTCCCTCTGTGGGTGAGAGGCCAGGGCTGGCAATGGTGGCTGTGAGGGCCAGTCCATGACAATTGTCCTGGGGCAGCTTCCACAGGGTGTCCAGTGCACAGGGGCACAGCCCAGACCCTGCTCTGCTGGTCCTGCAGGTCTCTGGCAGGAGGCCTGGCTGTGAGAGGACACTACTGTGTGCCCAGCCCTGCACACACACACTGTTCAGCTGTACTCTGGTGTTTAATCTGTGGGCCACTTTCTTGGACGTGTTCTTCAGAGAAATTCTGGGAAAAGACCTAAACCTTCAGGCAGTGTCCTCAGGAGGTCAGCTTTCTTCATGGAAGGCTGTTCTGAGGCCAGCTCTGTCACAGCAGTGCCCATTGCCTGTCCCTGCCTGCGCTCACAGGACTCACACACAGCAGGACGGTGACCAGGCTGCCAGAGCACTCAGGCCTTGCACCAACACAAGGGATGAGAAGGAGAGTGTGGGAGTGGAACGACAACAGCTCTGGAAGGCCAAGCGCTGGTGCTCCCTGGCAGTGCTGCCAGGCTGGACTCTTTTCCCCTCCACCCATGCACGGGAACTGTCCCTGCAGCTCCAAACACAACTTGGTGAAAGGATCTCAGTAAAAAATAGAGGCTGTGAGGCCTTTTAATTTGTTTAAACACAGATACAGCAAAGCTCCTCATTTACGCAGCCCCTCAGTAAACAAAGAAGACAGTGAATTGGAAAGGGGATAACAATATTATCAAGTGAAAAACCACAAGTGGCAACATAAAATACAGAAAATGGGCTGGGCTTGCAACAATTTACACTGTAACTTATGCAGAAGATGATGGGCAGTTTACTGCTTCAGAAAATAATCCAGTCATCAGTTTCCACACAGCACCCTTGAGCTCCTGGTTCCTCATGCTGTAGATGAGGGGGTTCACTGCTGGAGGCACCAAAGAGTACAGAACAGACACCACCAGATCCAGTGATGGGGAGGAGATGGAGGGGGGCTTCAGGTGGGCAAATATGACAGTGCTGACAAACAGGGAGACCACGGCCAGGTGAGGGAGGCACGTGGAAAAGGCTTTGTGCCGTCCCTGCTCAGAGGGGATCCTCAGCACGGCCCTGAAGATCTGCACATAGGACAGCACAATGAAAATGAAACAGACAGAAATTAAACAGGCACTAAAGACAATAAGCCCAGCTTCCCTGAGGTAGGTGTCTGAGCAGGAGAGCTTGAGGATCCTGGGGATTTCACAGAAGAACTGGTCCAGGGCATTGCCCTTGCACAGTGGCAGTGAAAATGTATTGGCCGTTTGCAACAGGGCATTGAGAAACCCAGTGGCCCAGGCAGCTGCTGCCATGTGGACACAAGCTCTGCTGCCCAGGAGGGTCCCGTAGTGCAGGGGTTTGCAGATGGCAACATGGCGGTCATAGGCCATGACCGTGAGAAGAAAATACTCTGTTGAAATGGAAAAGACAAACAAAAATAGCTGTGCAACACATCCTGTGTAGGAGATGGCCCTGGTGTCCCACAGAGAGTTGGCCATGGACTTGGGGACAGTGGTGGAGATGGAGCCCAGGTCGAGGAGGGCGAGGTTGAGCAGGAAGAAGTACGTGGGGGTGTGGAGGTGCTGGTCACAGGCTACGGTGGTGATGATGAGGCCGTTGCCCAGTAGGGCAGCCAGGTAGATGCCCAGGAAGAGCCAGAAGTGCAAGAGCTGCAGCTCCCGTGTGTCTGCGAATGGCAGGAGGTGGAACTGGGTGATGGAGCTGCCATTGGACAGTTGCTTTTCCTAAGCGTGGGGCAGTGTGATGAGAAAAAAAAAAAGACAGTGAGAAGCCAGGGAAAAGTCCTCTGACAAAAATCAAACCAACTCCCATAGACCCTCCCCTGTTACACATAGACACCCTTTTCTTTTTCTAGGAGAACTTTCTTCAGCACTGTGGCTGGAGCCCTGCTTGGTGCTGGCCAAATGTGCAACCAAAAGCAGGGCCTCTGCCCATGGTCTCTCGTTAAGTCAGCCCAGCTCTGCTGAAGTGCAGTCAGGGAACGGTGGGGACTGTCCTGGTTCTGCTAACATAGAAGGGCTGCTCTGCTGCACACGGCCAATACATTTTCACTGCCACTGTGCAAGGGCAATGCCCTGGACCAGTTCTTCTGTGAAATCCCCAGGATCCTCAAGCTCTCCTGCTCAGACACCTACCTCAGGGAAGCTGGGCTTATTGTCTTTAGTGCCTGTTTAATTTCTGTCTGTTTCATTTTCATTGTGCTGTCCTATGTGCAGATCTTCAGGGCCGTGCTGAGGATCCCCTCTGAGCAGGGACGGCACAAAGACTTTTCCACGTGCCTCCCTCACCTGGCCGTGGTCTCCCTGTTTGTCAGCACTGTCATATTTGCCCACCTGAAGCCCCCCTCCATCTCCTCCCCATCACTGGATCTGGTGGTGTCTGTTCTGTACTCTTTGGTGCCTCCAGCAGTGAACCCCCTCATCTACAGCATGAGGAACCAGGAGCTCAAGGGTGCTGTGTGGAAACTGATGACTGGATTATTTTCTGAAGCAGTAAACTGCCCATCATCTTCTGCATAACAGTTACAGTGTAAATTGTTGCAGGCCCAGCCCGTTTTCTGTATTTTATGTTGCCGCTTGTGTTTTTTCACTTGGTAATATTGTTATCCCCTTTCCAATTCACTGTCTTCTTTGTTTACTGAGGGGCTGCGTAAATGAGCAGCTTTGCTGTATCTGTGTTTAAACAAATTAAAAGGCCTCACAGCCTCTATTTTTTACTGAGATCCTTTCACCAAGTTGTGTTTGGAGCTGCAGGGACAGTTCCTGTGCATGGGTGGAGGGGAAAAGAGTCCTGCCTGGCAGCCCTGCCAGGGAGCACCAGCGCTTGGCCTTCCAGAGCTATTCTCGTTCCACTCCCACACTCTCCTTCTCATCCCTTGTGTTGGTGCAAGGCCTGAGTGCTCTGGCAGCCTGGTCACCGTCCTGCTGTGTGTGAGTCCTGTGAACGCAGGCAGGGACAGGCAATGGGCACTGTTGTGACCGAGCTGGCCTCAGAACACCCTTTCCACGAGAAAGGTGAAAGGCCTAGGTCTTCATTCAAACTTTTTCTCAAGGAAATTCTGAGAAAGTGGCCTGAAGATCAAAACACCAGGGCACAGCTGAACAGTCTGTGTGTGCAGGGCTGGGCACACAGCAGTGTCCTCTCACAGCCAGGCCTCCTGCCAGAGACCTGCAGGACCAGCAGAGCAGGGTCTGGGCTGTGCCCCTGTGCACTGGACCCCCAATGCAATCTGCCCCAATCATCATGGACCAATCCCTCACAACCTCCATCTCCAGCACTGGCCTCTCACCCCAGCTCAGAGAGGTTCTTTCTCCCTCCATGGAAAGACACTGAATGAGTAGGTCTGAAGTCCATGTTTGCATTGTACAAATGAGATGTGAGAATGGATGTCATGTACATGAGGCGAGATGAACCCAAGTAAGCACAAATGCTGTCCGATATTCCGGGGGTACCATTTTGCACCTGGGACACGGCAACCCTGGCTCTAAAGACAGACTGGGGGATGAGATGCTGGAGAGCAGCTCTGCGGAGAGGGATCTGGGGGTTCTGGTCAATGGCAAGTTGAACATGAGCCACCAGTGTCCCTGGAGCCAAGAGGGACCCGTGTCCTGGTGCATCCAGCACAGCACGGCCAGCCGGGCAGGGAGGGGATTGTCCCGCTCTGCTCTGCGCTGGGGCGGCCTCACCTGGAGCATTCACTGTGTGCAGGGCTGGGGACACAGGATCAAAAGGAGATAAAGCTACTGGAGAGTGTCCAGAAGAGGCTACGAAGTCAGGGAAGGGTTTGGAGGGGACGGCATATGAGGAGCAGCTGAAGTCCCTGGGTTTGTTCAGCCTGGAGGAGACTGAGATCTCTTGGCAGTCTACGTCTTCCTCACAAGAGGAGCTGGAGGGGCAGGAACCGAACTCTTCTCCTTAGTGACCAGTGACAGAACCCGAGGGAATGTCAGGAGGATGTGCCAGGGGAGGGTCAGTTGGACATGAGGAAAAGGTTCTTCACCCAGAGGTGCTGGACACTGGAACAGGCTCCCCAGGGAGGTGTCACGGCCCCAACCTGACAGTGTTCAAGAAGAGACTGGACAACGTCCTCAGACACACAGTGTGAACTGTGGGGTGTCCTGGGCAGGGACAGGAGTTGGAACCGGTGATCCTTGTGTGTCTCTTCCAACTCAGGACATTCTATGATTCTATGATGCCTTCTCTTTGGTATTTTCTTTTTCATTATCATAGGTATAATTTTTATTACTGCATATTTTAATTTCAATTTCTTAAATGTCATTTTTAAATCTTTGGTCTATTCTTTTTAATTCCAATTATTAAACTGTTTTTAACTCAACCCACAAGTGTTCTCACTGTTACCCTTCCGGTTCTCTCCCCCGTCCCGCTGCGGGGAGGGAGCGAGCGGCTGCGTGGGCTCAGTTACCGGCTGGGGTTCAACACGACGGTCCTTTCTCCAGCCCTTGTTCCACCCCATGGGCGTCAGGCTCAGGTCCCACACGATCCAATACGTCCTCACCAACCACCGCTCCCCTGCCCACCCTTTGATGTCACACACACACAGTTGCCCTCAGCCCACGGGCCGCCCTGTGAAACGTCCATAAAATGTCACAACTCCCCGTTGAGCTCATGGAGTCCGTGGCTTTGGGCTCCGTCTGTTCCGTGGCCACTCCGGACAGCACAGGTGTCTGTTCCGTGGGGTCACGGGCACCAAACCCAGCTCGGGTGGGAACCAAGAGGGTCCCCTCGTGTTCAGGGCCCAAAGCGCCACCTGCAGCATCTGCCCGTCCTTTTGAGTGCCCAGAGCCTCCTTCTTGGGGCCCAAATCCTCATGTTCGGGGTCCCAACGTGTCTTTTATCACCCACGGCCTCTGATCAGGGCCCAGTTTCATGTTTGGGTGGAGCTCGTGGCCTGGCAACAACCAACCGGAAGTCTCTGGGGAGTCAGGGGACCCAGGACAGCCAATGGCATTTGAGGAGGCGGGGCAAGTCATGTGATTGATAGGTAACCAGCCAATCCAGCTTTGAGGCCTGCAGGAAAGGTGGCGAGAGCTGACCGAGCTAGGCAGCGTTCAGGGGCGGGCCGTGCTGGCTGCACCAATCACAGCTGGAGGGAGTGCAGCACCCTGATGATTGACAAGTGGTCTGACCCATCACTTGGTAGGGGGGGAAATGAGAAATCCCAGCCGGCCAATCACAGGAAACATTACCTCAGGGCAGGGTGGGCACTGTGGGGGGGAGTGACCCTTAAGGCAGCCAATCAGATCCAGGATCACCTCAGGGGAGGAGACTGACAGCCCTCCCGCCCAATGGCGGCGCAGCCCAGGCTGAGGAGGCGGCGGCTCTGCGGGCGGCCAGGCTGAGCTTTGCCGTGGCGCCCGTGGAGCTGCCCCAAGGCTGAGCAGCCCCCGGCCCAGCCCTGGGGCCCTTTTTCCTGCAACTGGGGCCCTGGGGATGTTGTTGCTGCATCTGGCTCAGGTGTGCGTGGGCTGCTCTGGCCTTGTTCTCCTGGGCGGGGGGAAATGGTACCGAAAAGTCGGCAAAAAGGTTCTTTAACACGGTTTGGAAAGTGGTAAAAGCAGCACTTTTGTTACAGCGCCGGACACTCGCAAGATTGCTCCTCTGATCAAGCGTGTGTGTGATTCGCACTTCTTGGTGTTTCTTACATACACCTCTTGCATATTCATTTGTTTCTCCTGCTTAGTTAGTGCATCAAACATAAATTATTTCCATAACCCCGCCATAACTTTGCTGAAATCCATCCTTGGTACTCGAGAGTCTTCATCAGGGTCTCTGGTGTCCCCGGTTTCTCCCCAGCTGCTGCCCCCCCGGTGTCGGCTTCTTGACCTGATTGCTTGATTGTGCATTTTTTCCCTCTTGCTGTCTTTTTGTCCTTTTTTTTCTTTCCTTTCTGTTCTGTTCCCGGTCCCATCTTTTCTCACTGTATCCCCCTGTCCAGCTGCTGCCCCTTCTTTCCTCTCTCTCTTGCTCTGTTTTTCCTCTCTCCATCTCTCTGTCCCACTGCCCACCACAGTTGTTTATTCCTTCAGTGCTGTCCCGCCCCCTGTTCCTTTGCCCTTTCTCTGTCACTCCATCCCAGTCCCGGTGTATTTTTAATTTGTTTTTTCATCTCAGTCCTGAACCATTACTACATTTTTCTTCTTCCACCCCTTTGTCCTGCTCCCTGCCCCTGTCTTTGTCTCTCCTTCCCTTTGTTCTGCTGCCCATCTCATTTTCCCTTCCTGCTCCAGCTCTCTGTCCTGCTCCCTGCCCCTCTCATTCCCTCTCTGTTTCTCTGCCCTTCTCCCTGTCTGTCCCCCGCTCTGTTTTGCTGTCCTGCTCCCTCTGTAGTTTTTCCACTCTCTCTGTCACTCTCTCCTGCTCCCTGTCACTTTCATTTCTCACTCCATCTCTGTCCTGCAGCCCAAAGCTGCTTTTTGGTCTCCATCTCTGCCCTGCTGCCCAGCCCAGGCCTTTTTACCTCTATCTGTGCCCTGCTGCCTGTCTCTGCTCTTTGTCTTTCCCTTTGTGCTGCGTCCCTGACCCTTTTTCCTCTGTCTGTGTTGCCCTGTCCTGCTCCCTGTCCTTGTGTTTCTCTGACAATCTTTGTCCTTCTCCCTTTCCTTCTCTGTTTGTCTCCCTGTCCCATGTCCCTCTTCATCTCTTTTTTTCTCTTCTATCTTTCTCTCTGTTCCTGCTGATTGTTTCTCCATGTATATCCTGTTCCCTGCCCCTTTTATCCTCTCACTGTCCCTCTGTCCTGCTGCCTGTCCCCATCTTTTCTGTCTTTATTCTTGCCCCGCTGCCTGTCCCATTGCTTCTGGCAATCGACCCCTGTCCAGCTGGCTCTGCCTTTTATTTTTTGTCTCTTCCTCTTTGCTGCTTCTCAGCCCTCCTTTCCTCTTCCTCCAGCTCACTGTGGGTTTTCTCCCTTTGTCAGTCTCTTCATCCCCATCTGACCTTTGCTTTCTTTCTCAGTCCCTTTGTTCTGCTCTCTCTCCTTCCTTTTCTCCATCTGTACATCCCCCTCCCTGTCCCTGTCTTTCTCTACCCAACTTTCCTTCTTCTCCTTCCCATCCCCTTGTCCCTCTGTCCTGCTCCTCCACCCTCCTCTTTCTTCCTCCCTGTCTCATTGTGGCTCCTCGTCCCTATTTGTCTTGATCTCTCCATCTCTCCAGCCTTTTCCCTGTGTGTTTCTTTCTCTCTGGGCTCCTCTATCTTCTCTCTTGTCTGATTTGTCTCTTTCTAGTCCCCTGTCCTTCTCCCCGGCAGCTTCAACTGAATGACCAGGTGTCGCTGTGCTCTGGTATTTGCTGAGCACTGCCCTGGGGAAGATCTGTGTCTGTAGGGCTGGGGATCATTTAGGAGCTGGTCTCCTCCTGCAGACGGCAGAGCCGGGTGTAGTTGTGGCAGAGGTTGTTCTCAGCTGCTGCTCTGTGCAGCTTGGGGAAAGAGCCGGCTGGGGACCTTCTTTTGAAGGAAGGTTTCTTGTTCTGCGCTCACTGCTCCTCGGGACCCTGCACAGGAGCCGTGTCGGGGTCTGCAGGGACTGGTGGGACCTGCTGTGATTCCTTGTGAATGTGAACTGAACTTGTCCTGATGTCCTCCAATGAAACCAGACTGACTGTGGATGTTTTTCTTACCAGCTCCAGTGTCAACCTGTGTGCTCGGCGCTAAACAACAAGAGACCTTGTGCTGTTTTCCAGATGTCAGTGGCTGCAAATCAGCTGAGAACATCATTGCCTTAGGTAACGGGGCAGGTGGTCTGTGATCAGGGCTGTGGACTTGCATGGCGCTGCTTTCATGAATGTTTTCTGGTCGTGCCACTTCAAAGCCCTTCCATTTCCTGGAAATTTTAAGATGACATTTCTTATTCTGAGGTTCAGACTGGAGTTGGACTTAATGTTGAGTGGCTGATATAATGGGCTCCATCAAATAAGAACAAGAATCTTGCTTTTTTGTGTTTTTTTTTTTTTCTCACACCATCTGAACTTCAGTAAGCAAGAGGAAGAGTGGTTGACAGAGTCTGTTTTCTGAGAGTAACATGTTCCTGTACCTTTCCAGTCTTTCTATGGTGCAGGATTTCTGCCCTTGCAGAGAGGACTGCAAAACCCGCTGCTATCTGGTTGGACTTTGCCTCCCAACGCGGCGCAGCCTCTTCCATTGTGACATCACCCACTGCCGTTGATGTCACAAAGCAGCATCAGCGCTGAGGTCGGCACAGCAGGGTATAAAAGCAGGGGTCTCCCTGCGCCTTTGTCACTCTCGATCTTGAAGGAACAGAGATCGCAGAGTTTTTGGCTCACTCGTGAGCGAGTCAGATGCTTGTTACCTGCACCTCAGCAGGTACCACGAGACAGACGGAAAAGGTTCAAAGTCTGAACGGGTATGTTTTAAAAATCCTCCTCCCCTTTCCCAGGTGTGTTTTCAACCTCACCAGCTGGTGTGGGTGGAGGGTGGACAGGAGAGGAACACGAGGGCAGCCTGAGAGCTCGCTCTGGAGCTGGTGGAAGGCAGCAGCCGCCTTTCAGCCTCTTCATGACCACAGGGGCAAGGCCCAGAAAGCCTTTGATCTCTGCAGAATGAGGGACAGGTCTATTTTGGATTGCATGGAGGGAGTCCCAAGCAGTGGCCCCGATACAGCCTGCCGTAGGGGCACAGGCTGAACCTTCTCTTGAGAGGGTGGAGAACAGGATCAGCACAAGTGCCGATTGGATGGTGGGCAGCAGAAACAGCGTTCGTCATGTGCCTTCCATTTCCAAAGAATACCTGTCCAGCCCACAGACGGGAAGTGTGGCCACAGCTCTTGTTGCAACTCCTGCTCTTAGTCCAGAGTCAATCTTGAGCCCTTTGTCCCTAACGAAACAATCGCTGCCATGACAAATCCCTCACTGGTTCAGCTGGTGACAACCCCAGCAGTGACTCGAGCTGGTGCAGGACCAAGCCAACGCACACGCCAGGAACGCCAGGCTCAAGGGCTGCAGTCCCTGCTGCTGCTCTCCAGTCTGCTGCTGATCTGCACGGGAACCGCCAGCTTCACCAGCCTTTTCCTCCTTGTTGCTCTGCAGGAAGATGAAGGCAGCGAAGGCAACAATCCTGGTGCTGCTTCTTGGCCTGTTCTCTCTCGGTGAGTCTCTGCAGAGATCCAACCTCAGGACGGTGCTTTAGGATGAACTCAGGGCTCCATCCTGCCCTGGTCCGCTTCCCCCGCTGTGACCAGAGGAGCTCAGCTGAGAGCAGAAAGTCCCCGACAGAGCTGTGCCAGTCCCTGCTCCAGCGGGACGAGTGTGGGGGTGAGGAAGGGGTGACTTGCCTTCCCCAGGAGGGCTAAGCCAGTTCTCTTCAGCCGAGGGAGAGGCCGTGGCTGAGCTCTCCTGCCCCAGGGGGATGAAAATCTTCTGCAGGACAAGGAGCACAGTCCAGGGCAGGGAACGTCCATCTCTTGCGGAGCCCGTACGCCATGATGGCCACTGTCAAAGACAATAAGAGGAGAGACAACAATGGCACTTGGGAGAGACACAGAAAGGGGAGAGGGCAGCCCAAGGCACAACCCAGCCTTAGACCAAGTTCTAAGCTCTGGTGTGCGTCTGACAGGTGTTTTCCATGTGGGACGACTCGGCACCTTATCGCTCTGGAGCACTGCAGCGGAATTAGGACACCTGAGTGAAACCCAACCCCTGCCAGACCAGCTCGGAAAGCTCCAGGAACAGCTTTATAGTCTGCGCTGGAGCGCAAAGGATGTGGCTGAGCGGGCTCTCCATGAAGGCGTGAAGCAGGGAAGGCTCCCAGGCTTTACCGGACAGGTAAGGGCACAAGGCAGAAGGATCTACTCAGGGGTTTTATCCTCCCTCCGGCACGTATCCTACTCCATTCCCTGTCACAGCCAACAGGCTGGTGCGGCTGGAACAAGTCCTGTCATGGCCACGCTTCCTTGTCTGTCCATGCTGCCTGGCCTGGGGCCTCTCCACGGGAAAAGCCCCTTTCCGCAGCTCCAGCATTCAGAGCACTGGAGTGAGCAGCCCCCGCTTTCTGATCCCGTCAAGCACAGCAGAGCAAACCTGGGAGGCTTCCAGGCAATTTGGCTGTTCCTTCCATCTGATATGGGCCTTGTCCCCGTTCACCTTGCCTGGTCTTGCAGGGGAGCTGCTTGCCCCCTTCCTTTTCCTTCCAACAGGCGCTCTCCTTTGTGTTCCTTCCCAGGCGGTTCAGGAGATCATCAATGAAGCCCTGGAGAAGCTGGAAGAAATGCAGGTCCCGATGCCTGATTACGCCCTGAAATCAGCAGGTACCGTGACACTGTACAAACAAACCAGTTCCAAAGCGCTTCCTGTCCAGATTGACAAGATGGCCATTGGAACGTGCCCAGGGGTAGGAGAGAAAGGGCAAGAAGTCAAGGGTCACCTTGTGCCCTACAAGTGCCCCCACTGACAGAGTCTGTAATGGGCCAGACCCCATGGGAAGCACAGAAAGCCTGATTCACGTTCTTGTCTTTTTCCACGGCCCATGACTCCCTGCTGTGTGTTCTAGAGGGGTCATTCCAGTTAGAAAGAGAGGAACCCACTGTAGGACATGGATGACAACTGAGAAGCTTTTTCAAGTCAACAGTGCAATATTGCTCCCAACACTGCCTGATGATTCTGCTCATGTTTTAATTTCCAGGGGCTGCTGTCATTCATTCAAGGACTTCTCCATCTCTCCGGAATGACAAAGCCAAAGTCTTCCTGTACTCCATGCCGGTGATGGATTATATGAGGTCCCCTGAGCTTGTTCTTGAGGTAGGAGCACCAAGACGCAGTAAAACAGAGGTCAGAGAATGACCCACACACACTGCTCAGAGTTGCCTTTCCCCCCGTCTTTGCTCCTCGAAGCTTCTTCTCCTGCCTCCTTCTCGCATGGACCTGCTCTCCTCCTGTGTCTCCCTGCTGAGTATTTCCTGTCCCAGAGTGCCCCAGGTTCTCGGTGGGAGCTTCTACCAGGCCAGGCTGCTCCTGCAATCTGTGTCTGCCCAGTCGCTGTGCAAACTGTCAGCACGGCACAGAAGGAGAATGGCAGAGGTGCCTGCAGAGCTCTGGGAGAGACCCAGGGCAACCTTCTCCATGTCAATGTAATTTCTTCTTCTTTGTTCAGCCAGAAAATCATCCTGGAAGCTGCTGGCCCTTCCCAGGAAGTCAAGGACAGGTCTTCATCAAGCTGTCTGAGCCAGTGATTCCCAGAGCCGTCAGCATGGACCATGTGTCGGGGACAGCGTTCCATGGAGAAAGTATCTCCGGAGCTCCAAAGGACTTTGCTGTCTACGTAAGTGATTTCTCTGGAGTGGGGGGCAGGGGGTTGCACAGCATTTCTAAGCAGGGGCTGAAGGTGGTTCTGAGAGTGGAGTGGCCTGAAGGTTCCTCCTGGCTCTCAGAACAAACAGGCTCCTTGGAGTCGCTCCCTTCCCATTGTATTCCTCTTTTATTCAATGGACCACTCGAAAGGAAGCTTCTGGGGCAAGAGGCTACTCCAGGAGCCATAGGGAAAAGGAGCTGGACAGTGCATGGTCCTAGACCTTCTTGGCTTCCAATGCCAGTGGCATTTGTGATCCTCAGGTTACCTCCCTCTCACTGGGAGCGTCTGCTCCTTTTCTGACCGGCAGCTTGGACTCGTTGAGTAGGCAAGTGTGCCGTGCTGCCCACCTGCAGCTTCTCATCTTTTCCTTGTGCTCATGGTCCTTGGACTACGTAGCTGAAATAAGCCTGTGCCTCATCGACTGAAGTTCAGTCTTGCCATGGTGCACCAGACGCTCTTGTTTTCTCCACCCCTGTCCTTCTGTAGGGCTTCAAGGAAGAACACGACGAGCAGGGAACATTCCTGGGACAGTTCACCTTCCTGGCAGCACTGAATCCCAGTCAGACCTTCCAGCTGAAGGTATGGGGACAAAGAGGGGGGAGAACTGTAGGAGAGGAGGCGAAATGCGGCTGGATGGGGAGAGGCTTCCCTGCCAAAGGGCTACAGGCAGCCCTGTCCTTGAACGTGTGCCACGCTGGCCTTTCTTCTGATTTAACTTCCTGGTGGCACATGGCTGGACTGCCGCTCTTCTTCTCTTTCATTTTGGGTTTAAACTTCAGCACTTAGAAGCACCACAGTTGAAACTAGAATCAGCTTGACTGTCTGGACCCCAAGTGCACACAAGAGGCCACATCCCGTAGGATGCACGACTGCTGCTCTGCCAGTTAAAGACCAGAAATACTGGGCTTCCTGAGGATTCTGTTGGTGCTGGCAGTGAGCAGTGACAGGGAGGCCATTCTGTTTCCTTGGCTTCCTAGAGAAGGCAATGAGCTGTTTTCCTGACACCACCACTGGGTCTTCTGACTGTGGAAGCCTGTGCCCCAAAGCAGGCGAGAACTTTCCAGCGTATTTGCTGAGGCATCTGGGTGCTGCTTCTTCCTTTACTAGTTCTCATGGCCCAACGAGGTAGAGCAGGACAAGGACATCTTGCCCACGACAGGTCCAAAGCCCTCGCGGGGCAGCTGGAAGGAAGCTGTTGAACGAGGCCGTCGCTGCGGCACTTCTGTCAGTGGTCACGTACCAGAGAGGAAAAGGCGACTCATTTCTTCTTGTCGTTTCAGAACGAGCTCCCTGGGGTTGTGAATTACATCCAGCTGCAAGTGCTGAGCAACTGGGGCCACCCAGACCACACCTGCCTGTATCGGTTCAGGGTGCACGGTGATCTGCCCAAAGACGGGGGAGTGGTGCCGGTTTCATCTACCAATAAATTCCATTAATGTTCACCAAGTCGAGTACCAGTCTGCTTTGCCTGTGATGCTGACTGGTCCTCCCTGAGCTAACTGCAGCTCCCCATCCTTCTCTGAACCCATCAGCTTATGGGAGACTTCAGGAGTCCACAGCAAGATTTTCCTTATTAGGGAAAACAGGAAAACTCAGTCACAAATCTGCAGAAAGCCTGACATCCACATGCTTGCTGCCTCCACAGGAACATCAGCAAGGCCCTGCCTGTACACCAAAGATTAAATTAATGGAGAGTTTTCCTGTGCAGGAAGCAACTAAGGATCAATGGAACCATCCGTTGTTACCTGTTTTCACAAGAGGCAGATGCTGCTTCAGTGTCCATCTTTCAGTGTGTTGCCAATGTGAAAATGGAAGTGTGTTTTTTTCTAAGAAGGAAACCTTAACTGGAAAGTTGGTTCATGCCTCATTTGCCTCCCTGTGCCTATAATCGAATTAATAGCTCAGGAACCGTTACAGAGTGATTAGCAAAGCAAACTCAGGACACTTCAGAGATCCCATAACCACACGAGTCTGTCTTTCCTTTTGACCCCGAGTTCCCCAACCCCAAGGCAGGAGCAGGCAGGGCAGTCGTTTCCTCGAGTCACACCAGGGAGGAGAGAGCAGCAACAGCGCTTGGCACCCAGGGCTGGCAACAGCAATTTGTGCTCTGAGCTGGGGCTTAGTCCATGTGCAAGCCCAGCACTGATCCAGATACCAAACTGAGGGTGTCAGTTCATCCCCGCTGCCACACACACGCTGCACCTTCTCCCATCGCCTCCTCCCGATGAGCTGTTTTCCAGCCCCTTCCACCTCAGCCCAGCTCAGACACCTGCACTCTGGCCCAGGGCTGACTGGGGCTGGTGACCCTCGGGGCAGCAGCAGGAACTGCTCTGACCCTGGTTGTGGGGCTGTCCCTGGGCTGAGCCCTCGGGCCCAGGGCTGCTGAACTGGGCCATGGTGGGGCCCAGGGGTGCTGAGGTCGACAGGTCCCCCCAGCCTGTCTGTGCTGGAGACACCTGCTCCTGCAGCAGCCCTGGTCCTGGACCTGAACCTGCTCCATCCTCATCCAGAAGTACACGTTTGTTTGGCATTTTCTTAAAACTGAAGATCATTCAGGTAGAGGCAGAGCCTGTTCAGCAGTTTGAGTAGTTTGGGGACAGAGGCCAGTTGGGGGCCAGGGCCCTCAGGGGTGGGGGCTGTTTCTGCCCCGTGCCCTTGGCCTGGCGCTCACAGCTGGGAAGGGACTTTCCAAAATCCTGCTGGGAGGAGCCAGATGTGCCCACCCCCGGCACAGCCTCAGGGTCTGCTGCCGACCTGCCTTCAGATCATCTCTCCATAGAATCATAGGATCGCTTTGGTTGGAAGAGACCATCAGGTTCATGGAGTCCAAACATAACCCAACTCTAGTACTAACCCATGTCCCTAATGACCTCCAGTCTAAACCTCCCCTGGCACAACTTGAGGCCATTTCCTCTTGTCCTCTCACTTGCTCCTTGGGAGAAGAGACCAACACCCTCCATGCTCCAACCTCCTTTCAGGCAGTTGTAGACAGCGATCAGGTCTCCCCTCAGCCTCCTGTTCTCCAGGCTGAACCCACCACTTCCCTCAGCCGCTCCTCATCACACTTGTGCTCCGGCCCATCAGCAGCTTTGTCGCCTCCTCTGCACTCTCTCTAGTGCCTCAATGTCCTTCTTCTGATGAGGGGCCCAAAACTGAACACAGGATTCAAGCTGCGGCCTCACCAGCGCCGAGCACAGTGGCAACAATAAAGTGTGGCTGATGTTCTCTCTTGACCACACTCCCTTCCCCACTAAGGAAAGGGAAAAGGAGGAAAAGGGAGAAAGACTTACAATTTGGATAGATTTATAAAACAAAACAAGACAAAAATTAAAACTTTCCTCGTAATACTAATAATGAGACAAATAAGGCAAAATATACAAAACCTATATTGTATTGCCCAGAGTAGCCAAAATGCTGCCACAGGGGCTGGTGTCACAGCAGAGGCTGCAGCGAAGACGTCAGGAAGTCCTGGACTGGACTCGGCAGTGCACAGGAACTGGATTCAGGGATGCAAGGACTGGAACCAGGATCAGGGTTGCAGGCAGGACAACGGGCAGGCTCCTCTTGAGATGCCAGCCATGGACCAAGAGCCTGAGACCCTTGTGATCTCCCAGCATTAAACTGTGCATGACGTGGATGGCATGGAACAACTCAGTTTTCAATTGGCGTCACTCGTTCTGTCCACCCCTCCCTGCAAGTACAACCCCCTCACTTATGGGACATAAGAGATTCACCAGCGATGTTGGCTGCTATAGCAATAAGATCTAGTCCTAGGCCTTTTCTGCATACCAGCCCTACTGTTAGCTCAGTAAAACTGTCAATATTGGCCGTTGTCGGCTCTGGAGCAGACTGTGTTTGAAAAACATGCATCCAACTGCAGAAATATGCAGTTACTTAGAAGAGCTTAAGCTGAAAGGAAAATTCACCAAAAGAGAATTAGTCTTGTTTTAACGAAAAGCAGGACAGCCCCCATCACAGTCTGCACCTTCCTCAGAGAGGCAGCAGAGGTGAGGGCCCGATGTCCTGTCTCGGCTGCCCAGTGAGAACAGGACAGGTGGAAATGGAATGAGGCTGCATCAGGGGGTGTTCAGACTGGACATTAGGAGGAAGTTCTTCACTGGAGGGTGGTCGGTCACTGGAACAGGCTCCCCAGGGAAGTGGTCACGGCTCCCAGCCTGTCAGAGGTCAAGGAGTGTCTGGACGATGCTCTTTGTCTTGTGGTTTAGTGTTATGTGGTTGTGCGAGCAGCGGGGAGCTGGACTCATTGATCCTTACGGGGATCTTCTACCTCGAGATATTCTATGATTCTGTGATGTTCAAGCTCAAGAATAGTCCATCCCAGACCCATTTGTGTGTGTGTGTTTGTCTCTTTCTGAGCTAACTGGGGAGATGAGGAGATCTCTGGGAGGGATCTAAACCTTACATGTGTCATATGGATGAATATTTTCCACTAACACAGTCAAGAGTACAGAGAGACATGGCGGGGTTGGGGAGGTGAGGAGCAGGTTCTCCATACAGTGATGGACCCCAGGCAGACTGCTGCTCCTTCCTGTCCACACCTCCTCAGGGGACACTCTGCATCAGTATCAATGGGAGAATTCTCCTATCACTTCTTCTAAGTGCTCTTTCTGTACCTTCCTCCTTCACTCCACCCTTGAAACTTACCTAATTAAGTGTACAAGTGTTGAAAACCAGATGTACATGATGGAAGTGACAGGGCTCTATCAGTCTTGCGTGATAACTGCCAGTCCCAGGCAGATACCTCAGGTACACCGAGGGCTCTGGAGGTTTGCACTGGGGGCTTATGGTCAGACCATGGAGCTCTGCCTGAAAACATGAGAACTGCTCTCAGTTCTTTTAAAAAAACAAACAAACAAACAATACAAAACCACAACTCACTCATCAGCTAAAATGATTCAATGTTTTAAATAAAATGTCCATGAACTTCTGTCCTGCCAAAATATGGATTTTTACAATATGTATGAATTGCAGGAGAAGAAATATTGTAGTTACCCTGTGCTTGTATTTCCAGAACTCTGCCTATGATACTGTGTATTTAATCCCCCTGAACATCCAGGTGTTTCTACCTGTCCTTATTCAACCCACCATGTCTGCAGTCATCTCTTCAGAAGCCTGTCTGGACATTTGCACTTTCCATTGCTCCCCAGAGGTTCTTGCTCCTCTCACTCTTTGCTCATTCAGAGCCTGTCACCTTTCTCTGCTTTGAGCTTCAGGCAGGTAAAGCTGAATTGTCTTTCAGCTGTCACTCTCATACTCCCTGTAGGCAACTCTTCAATTGTGGCGATGGACCTCACTGGAAGTGGCTGAAACTAACGACAGAGTATATTTTATTGTTCATTATGTTGTGTTGTGTTTTCTTTCTCATTATCTTTTTTGCTTTTGCCAATTAAAAAAGCCTCTTTGTGCCTATTTAAATCCAGATCTCTAAGGAAAACATGAAGTAATTCATGCAGAGAAGCTGTAACAATCAGGTGCAAACTTGAGTGGAGAATCTGATGTAAAGAAAAGTGATGTAACTCCCAGGGGGCCAATGAGTGAAACAGAGAGGTTAGAAAGGTGAGAAGCAAGGATGTCCATCCCGTGTCTGGCCTCAAGGGACTGCTTTTCCCACCTGTCCAACTTCCTCAGGAGACACTCTGCACCAGTATCCATGGGAGAATTCTTCTCTCACTTCTCCCTAGTACTCATTCAAAATGTCCTCTTTACCCACCCCCCTGAAACCTCTCTAATGAGCTCTACAATTCTTCAATACTTGAAGAAAATGATGGAAGAGACACGGCTTGTGAGGGCTTGGAGAATTTTAGTGAGCCCATGGAGTACATGAGGCTCATGAAGCTCAGTTACTGAGAAGAGACTCAACAAAGCTCTCGAGAAGCCAAAGGCAAAAGCAAACCCCAAAGTTCCTTGAAGTATTAATGGGCCCCACTGAGGGCTGTTCCTGACAAAGCCTCCCCAGAGACTCGTTAGAGCAGATAATTGGAGGCTGTGATGACAGGTAGGCCAAGGCCCTGTGCAGGTGGCTCTGATGCTCAGAAACCCCTTGGTTTGCTTTCTGAAGCAGAAAGGAGAAGCCCTGACCTCCAGGCAATGGGAAGGGGGATCCTGTCCTTCACACACGGCTCAGGGCTCTTCCTGGGACCGTGGGATGTGGGTGTGCAAGGCCGAGGGAAGGACAACACTGGTACAACAACTTCCAGCTTCCCCATGGGGCTGCAAGGAGACAACGAGGCCCCAGTGCCATGGGGAGAACATGTCTTCTCCTTGGACTCAGTGGCAGAGACAACTGCCATGGCCAAGGTGACAGAGACCTCGGTTCTCCTGGTGCCTTCCAGCCTTGCCAGCGCCCTTTGCCATCTCCACCTCAGGCTGTTCTACATGGTCCCACACCTGCCCCTCTTTTCCCGCAGGCAGTAGACACGCATCTCCCTTCCCCATCTGCTCTCACCCCAGCATTTCTGTCCCTTCACTGATGTGTCTGCACCCTCACTGGCTGTTCTTTGGAACACAAACCATGGGCTGATCCAGCTCCCTCTGGGTGACCTCTTGCACCACGGCACTGCCCTTCCAGTGACATTTCTTCCTCCTGATAACCAGTATCCACTTCCCAATCTGTACTTGGTGGCTTTTTTTTCACTGCTCCTTTTTCCCACTACTTGAGAAATCTTTACCACCTTCAGAAACTGCCCATCAAGCAGGGAACCCAACCTGTTAGTCTTCTTGTGGTCTTGCACTTGACCAGAGAGAAGTCACCTCACCATGATCTTCTAAATCCCAGCACTGCTGCTGGCCTTTCAGCTTCTCTGATGGACACGACCATGTCCCTGCTGCTGTCCCTTCATGAACTCAGGTGGGATGGACATGACAGCCCGTCTCCAAGGCCTCTTCCTGGGTAGGGCCTGTGGCTACTTAGGCTGAGGTTCTTTCCCAGCCATGTCCCTGCTGCTGGGCTGTCACCTCCAGAGACAGAAATGACCCCACAGTCCCCTTCACAGCCACGCGCTTCTGACTGGATTATGAGCGTCTGAGACCCAACTGACCTTCAAAATACCACACCCATCCATCCCCCTCCTTAGCCCCCAGGACCTGACCAAGACTGAAGCGTGTTCTACACAGTCCTGCACCTGCCCCTCTTTCCCTGCAGGCTGTAGACACCCATCTCGCTTCCTTGCCTTGCTTGAAGAGAGCCCTGTCTCACTCATCTTGTCTCACTGTCCTGCTCAAGGCCGGGTGAACCGGTGGAGGTTGTTCAAGGCCTCCACCCACCTTGGCATCACCCTCAAAAGAGCTAAAATCGCATTCTACAGGAGGACGTGTCCAATGCCCTTCCCAGGGACAGAGGCAGGCTGACTAACCTGCAATTCTCCCAATGCCTGTTCTTGCCTTTCTTGAACATGGCTTTGATGTCTGCCTTTTCCTAAGACCCCAGAACCTTTCTAATTACCCTGATTCTTATGAGAGCACAATCCAGAATCACGGGCAAGGGTGACGTAGCAGACAGCAGCACTTGCAATGAGCTTGTCCAAGGCAGCTGAGATCAGTCTCACTGGGCCTGTGTTGTTGGTTCCTGGAGTCACACACAGAAATGTCAGGGTTCTGTCAGGTGTCCGCATCTGAGCTGGCCTCATGGACTCCTTATGCACCCAGGGATGCTCACAGACAGAGTCTGTCCCTTTCACACACAGAGGCATGAGTCACAGTGTCTCTCTGGCCTCCTGTTGCCACTCCCAAGGGATGGGAGACACCTCAGCCCTGTGGTGTGTCCCCCTGCTCTGCACTCATCTGAGATGTCCCACATCATGAGGAATGGACACGGGGACCTCAGTTAAAGGAAGCACATCCCAGGGCTGCATTCAGGTGATTTCCCATGGGGTGTTCCTCCCAATATGAAGTGACCTCAAGGCCTTCTTTGTGCCACAGGCCTTCATGGAACCCCAAGGAATAGTTGATGGTGTTTGTGCTCACTCGCGTTCATGTCACCTCACGTACATGATGTGCATGCTCACATCTCATCTGTACAATGCAAACATGGACTGCTAACCTACTCATTCCATGTCCCTCTGTGGGTGAGAGGCCAGGGCTGGCAATGGTGGCTGTGAGGGCCAGTCCATGACAATTGTCCTGGGGCAGCTTCCACAGGGTGTCCAGTGCACAGGGGCACAGCCCAGACCCTGCTCTGCTGGTCCTGCAGGTCTCTGGCAGGAGGCCTGGCTGTGAGAGGACACTACTGTGTGCCCAGCCCTGCACACACACACTGTTCAGCTGTACTCTGGTGTTTAATCTGTGGGCCACTTTCTTGGACGTGTTCTTCAGAGAAATTCTGGGAAAAGACCTAAACCTTCAGGCAGTGTCCTCAGGAGGTCAGCTTTCTTCATGGAAGGCTGTTCTGAGGCCAGCTCTGTCACAGCAGTGCCCATTGCCTGTCCCTGCCTGCGCTCACAGGACTCACACACAGCAGGACGGTGACCAGGCTGCCAGAGCACTCAGGCCTTGCACCAACACAAGGGATGAGAAGGAGAGTGTGGGAGTGGAACGACAACAGCTCTGGAAGGCCAAGCGCTGGTGCTCCCTGGCAGTGCTGCCAGGCTGGACTCTTTTCCCCTCCACCCATGCACGGGAACTGTCCCTGCAGCTCCAAACACAACTTGGTGAAAGGATCTCAGTAAAAAATAGAGGCTGTGAGGCCTTTTAATTTGTTTAAACACAGATACAGCAAAGCTGCTCATTTACACAGCCCCTCAGTAAACAAAGAAGACAGTGAATTGGAAAGGGGATAACAATATTACCAAGTGAAAAAACACAAGCGGCAACATAAAATACAGAAAATGGGCTGGGCTTGCAACAATTTACACTGTAACTGTTATGCAGAAGATGATGGGCAGTTTACTGCTTCAGAAAATAATCCAGTCATCAGTTTCCACACAGCACCCTTGAGCTCCTGGTTCCTCATGCTGTAGATGAGGGGGTTCACTGCTGGAGGCACCAAAGAGTACAGAACAGACACCACCAGATCCAGTGATGGGGAGGAGATGGAGGGGGGCTTTAGGTGGGCAAATATGACAGTGCTGACAAACAGGGAGACCACGGCCAGGTGAGGGAGGCACGTGGAAAAGGCTTTGTGCCGTCCCTGCTCAGAGGGGATCCTCAGCACGGCCCTGAAGATCTGCACATAGGACAGCACAATGAAAATGAAACAGACAGAAATTAAACAGGCACTAAAGACAATAAGCCCAGCTTCCCTGAGGTAGGTGTCTGAGCAGGAGAGCTTGAGGATCCTGGGGATTTCACAGAAGAACTGGTCCAGGGCATTGCCCTTGCACAGTGGCAGTGAAAATGTATTGGCCGTTTGCAACAGGGCATTGAGAAACCCAGTGGCCCAGGCAGCTGCTGCCATGTGGACACAAGCTCTGCTGCCCAGGAGGGTCCCGTAGTGCAGGGGTTTGCAGATGGCAACATGGCGGTCATAGGCCATGACCGTGAGAAGAAAATACTCTGTTGAAATGGAAAAGACAAACAAAAATAGCTGTGCAACACATCCTGTGTAGGAGATGGCCCTGGTGTCCCACAGAGAGTTGGCCATGGACTTGGGGACAGTGGTGGAGATGGAGCCCAGGTCGAGGAGGGCGAGGTTGAGCAGGAAGAAGTACATGGGGGTGTGGAGGTGCTGGTCACAGGCTACGGTGGTGATGATGAGGCCGTTGCCCAGGAGGGCAGCCAGGTAGATGCCCAGGAAGAGCCAGAAGTGCAAGAGCTGCAGCTCCCGTGTGCCTGCGAATGGCAGGAGGTGGAACTGGGTGATGGAGCTGCCATTGGACAGTTGCTTTTCCTAAGCGTGGGGCAGTGTGATGAGAAAAAAAAGAAGACAGTGAGAAGCCAGGGAAAAGTCCTCTGACAAAAATCAAACCAACTCACATAGACCCTCCCCGGTTACACATAGACACCCTTTTCTTTTTCTAGGAGAACTTTCTTCAGCACTGTGGCTGGAGCCCTGCTTGGTGTTGGCCAAATGTGCAACCAAAAGCAGGGCCTCTGCCCATGGTGTCTCGTTAAGTCAGCCCAGGCTGCTGAAGTGCAGTCAGGGAACGGTGGGGACTGTCCTGGTTCTGCTAACATAGAAGGGCTGCTCTGCTGCACACGGCCAATACATTTTCACGGCCACTATGCAAGGGCAATGCCCTGGACCAGTTCTTCTGTGAAATCCCCAGGATCCTCAAGCTCTCCTGCTCAGACACCTACCTCAGGGAAGCTGGGCTTATTGTCTTTAGTGCCTGTTTAATTTCTGTCTGTTTCATTTTCATTGTGCTGTCCTATGTGCAGATCTTCAGGGCCGTGCTGAGGATCCCCTCTGAGCAGGGACGGCACAAAGCCTTTTCCACGTGCCTCCCTCACCTGGCCGTGGTCTCCCTGTTTGTCAGCACTGTCATATTTGCCCACCTGAAGCCCCCCTCCATCTCCTCCCCATCACTGGATCTGGTGGTGTCTGTTCTGTACTCTTTGGTGCCTCCAGCAGTGAACCCCCTCATCTACAGCATGAGGAACCAGGAGCTCAAGGGTGCTGTGTGGAAACTGATGACTGGATTATTTTCTGAAGCAGTAAACTGCCCATCATCTTCTGCATAACAGTTACAGTGTAAATTGTTGCAGGCCCAGCCCGTTTTCTGTATTTTATGTTGCCGCTTGTGTTTTTTCACTTGGTAATATTGTTATCCCCTTTCCAATTCACTGTCTTCTTTGTTTACTGAGGGGCTGTGTAAATGAGCAGCTTTGCTGTATCTGTGTTTAAACAAATTAAAAGGCCTCACAGCCTCTATTTTTTACTGAGATCCTTTCACCAAGTTGTGTTTGGAGCTGCAGGGACAGTTCCTGTGCATGGGTGGAGGGGAAAAGAGTCCAGCCTGGCAGCCCTGCCAGGGAGCACCAGCGCTTGGCCTTCCAGAGCTGTTCTCGTTCCACTCCCACACTCTCCTTCTCATCCCTTGTGTTGGTGCAAGGCCTGAGTGCTCTGGCAGCCTGGTCACCGTCCTGCTGTGTGTGAGTCCTGTGAACGCAGGCAGGGACAGGCAATGGGCACTGCTGTGACCGAGCTGGCCTCAGAACACCCTTTCCACGAGAAAGGTGAAAGGCCTAGGTCTTCATTCAAACTTTTTCTCAAGGAAATTCTGAGAAAGTGGCCTGAAGATCAAAACACCAGGGCACAGCTGAACAGTCTGTGTGTGCAGGGCTGGGCACACAGCAGTGTCCTCTCACAGCCAGGCCTCCTGCCAGAGACCTGCAGGACCAGCAGAGCAGGGTCTGGGCTGTGCCCCTGTGCACTGGACCCCCAATGCAATCTGCCCCAATCATCATGGACCAATCCCTCACAACCTCCATCTCCAGCACTGGCCTCTCACCCCAGCTCAGAGAGGTTCTTTCTCCCTCCATGGAAAGACACTGAATGAGTAGGTCTGAAGTCCATGTTTGCATTGTACAAATGAGATGTGAGAATGGATGTCATGTACATGAGGCGAGATGAACCCAAGTAAGCACAAATGCTGTCCGATATTCCGGGGGTACCATTTTGCACCTGGGACACGGCAACCCTGGCTCTAAAGACAGACTGGGGGATGAGATGCTGGAGAGCAGCTCTGCGGAGAGGGATCTGGGGGTTCTGGTCAATGGCAAGTTGAACATGAGCCACCAGTGTCCCTGGAGCCAAGAGGGACCCGTGTCCTGGTGCATCCAGCACAGCACGGCCAGCCGGGCAGGGAGGGGATTGTCCCGCTCTGCTCTGCGCTGGGGCGGCCTCACCTGGAGCATTCACTGTGTGCAGGGCTGGGGACACAGGATCAAAAGGAGATAAAGCTACTGGAGAGTGTCCAGAAGAGGCTACGAAGTCAGGGAAGGGTTTGGAGGGGACGGCATATGAGGAGCAGCTGAAGTCCCTGGGTTTGTTCAGCCTGGAGGAGACTGAGATCTCTTGGCAGTCTACGTCTTCCTCACAAGAGGAGCTGGAGGGGCAGGAACCGAACTCTTCTCCTTAGTGACCAGTGACAGAACCCGAGGGAATGTCAGGAGGATGTGCCAGGGGAGGGTCAGTTGGACATGAGGAAAAGGTTCTTCACCCAGAGGTGCTGGACACTGGAACAGGCTCCCCAGGGAGGTGTCACGGCCCCAACCTGACAGTGTTCAAGAAGAGACTGGACAACGTCCTCAGACACACAGTGTGAACTGTGGGGTGTCCTGGGCAGGGACAGGAGTTGGAACCGGTGATCCTTGTGTGTCTCTTCCAACTCAGGACATTCTATGATTCTATGATGCCTTCTCTTTGGTATTTTCTTTTTCATTATCATAGGTATAATTTTTATTACTGCATATTTTAATTTCAATTTTTTAAATGTCATTTTTAAATCTTTGGTCTATTCTTTTTAATTCCAATTATTAAACTGTTTTTAACTCAACCCACAAGTGTTCTCACTGTTACCCTTCCGGTTCTCTCCCCCGTCCCGCTGCGGGGAGGGAGCGAGCGGCTGCGTGGGCTCAGTTACCGGCTGGGGTTCAACACGACGGTCCTTTCTCCAGCCCTTGTTCCACCCCATGGGCGTCAGGCTCAGGTCCCACACGATCCAATACGTCCTCACCAACCACCGCTCCCCTGCCGACCCTTTGATGCCACACACACACAGTTGCCCTCAGCCCACGGGCCGCCCTGTGAAACGTCCATAAAATGTCACAACTCCCCGTTGAGCTCATGGAGTCCGTGGCTTTGGGCTCTGTCTGTTCCGTGGCCACTCCGGACAGCACAGGTGTCTGTTCCGTGGGGTCACGGGCACCAAACCCAGCTCGGGTGGGAACCAAGAGGGTCCCCTCGTGTTCAGGGCCCAAAGCGCCACCTGCAGCATCTGCCCGTCCTTTTGAGTGCCCAGAGCCTCCTTCTTGGGGCCCAAATCCTCATGTTCGGGGTCCCAACGTGTCTTTTATCACCCACGGCCTCTGATCAGGGCCCAGTTTCATGTTTGGGTGGAGCTCGTGGCCTGGCAACAACCAACCGGAAGTCGCTGGGGAGTCAGGGGACCCAGGACAGCCAATGGCATTTGAGGAGGCGGGGCAAGTCATGTGATTGATAGGTAACCAGCCAATCCAGCTTTGAGGCCTGCAGGAAAGGTGGCGAGAGCTGACCGAGCTAGGCAGCGTTCAGGGGCGGGCCGTGCTGGCTGCACCAATCACAGCTGGAGGGAGTGCAGCACCCTGATGATTGACAAGTGGTCTGACCCATCACTTGGTAGGGGGGGAAATGAGAAATCCCAGCCGGCCAATCACAGGAAACATTACCTCAGGGCAGGGTGGGCACTGTGGGGGGGAGTGACCCCTAAGGCAGCCAATCAGATCCAGGATCACCTCAGGGGAGGAGACTGACAGCCCTCCCGCCCAATGGCGGCGCAGCCCAGGCTGAGGAGGCGGCGGCTCTGCGGGCGGCCAGGCTGAGCTTTGCCGTGGCGCCCGTGGAGCTGCCCCAAGGCTGAGCAGCCCCCGGCCCAGCCCTGGGGCCCTTTTTCCTGCAACTGGGGCCCTGGGGATGTTGTTGCTGCATCTGGCTCAGGTGTGCGTGGGCTGCTCTGGCCTTGTTCTCCTGGGCGGGGGGAAATGGTACCGAAAAGTCGGCAAAAAGGTTCTTTAACACGGTTTGGAAAGTGGTAAAAGCAGCACTTTTGTTACAGCGCCGGACACTCGCAAGATTGCTCCTCTGATCGAGCGTGTGTGTGATTCGCACTTCTTGGTGTTTCTTACATACACCTCTTGCATATTCATTTGTTTCTCCTGCTTAGTTAGTGCATCAAACATAAATTATTTCCATAACCCCGCCATAACTTTGCTGAAATCCATCCTTGGTACTCGAGAGTCTTCATCAGGGTCTCTGGTGTCCCCGGTTTCTCTCCAGCTGCTGCCCCCCCGGTGTCGGCTTCTTGACCTGATTGCTTGATTGTGCATTTTTTCCCTCTTGCTGTCTTTTTGTCCTTTTCTTTCTTTCCTTTCTGTTCTGTTCCCGGTCCCATCTTTTCTCACTGTATCCCCCTGTCCAGCTGCTGCCCCTTCTTTCCTCTCTCTCTTGCTCTGTTTTTCCTCTCTCCATCTCTCTGTCCCACTGCCCACCACAGTTGTTTATTCCTTCAGTGCTGTCCCGCCCCCTGTTCCTTTGCCCTTTCTCTGTCACTCCATCCCAGTCCCGGTGTATTTTTAATTTGTTTTTTCATCTCAGTCCTGAACCATTACTACATTTTTCTTCTTCCACCCCTTTGTCCTGCTCCCTGCCCCTGTCTTTGTCTCTCCTTCCCTTTGTTCTGCTGCCCATCTCATTTTCCCTTCCTGCTCCAGCTCTCTGTCCTGCTCCCTGCCCCTCTCATTCCCTCTCTGTTTCTCTGCCCTTCTCCCTGTCTGTCCCCCGCTCTGTTTTGCTGTCCTGCTCCCTCTGTAGTTTTTCCACTCTCTCTGTCACTCTCTCCTGCTCCCTGTCACTTTCATTTCTCACTCCATCTCTGTCCTGCAGCCCAAAGCTGCTTTTTGGTCTCCATCTCTGCCCTGCTGCCCAGCCCAGGCCTTTTTACCTCTATCTGTGCCCTGCTGCCTGTCTCTGCTCTTTGTCTTTCCCTTTGTGCTGCGTCCCTGACCCTTTTTCCTCTGTCTGTGTTGCCCTGTCCTGCTCCCTGTCTTTCTGGTTCTCTGACAATCCTTGTCCTGCTCCCTTTCCTTCTCTGTTTGTCTCCCTGTCCCATGTCCCTCTTCATCTCTTTTTTTCTCTTCTGTCTTTCTCTCTGTTCCTGCTGATTGTTTCTCCATGTATATCCTGTTCCCTGCCCCTTTTATCCTCTCACTGTCCCTCTGTCCTGCTGCCTGTCCCCATCTTTTCTGTCTTTATTCTTGCCCCGCTGCCTGTCCCATTGCTTCTGGCAATCGACCCCTGTCCAGCTGGCTCTGCCTTTTATTTTTTGTCTCTTCCTCTTTGCTGCTTCTCAGCCCTCCTTTCCTCTTCCTCCAGCTCACTGTGGGTTTTCTCCCTTTGTCAGTCTCTTCATCCCCATCTGACCTTCGTTTTATTTCTCAGTCCCTTTGTTCTGCTCTCTCTCCTTCCTTTTCTCCATCTGTACATCCCCCTCCCTGTCCCTGTCTTTCTCTACCCAACTTTCCTTCTTCTCCTTCCCATCCCCTTGTCCCTCTGTCCTGCTCCTCCACCCTCCTCTTTCTTCCTCCCTGTCTCATTGTGGCTCCTCGTCCCTATTTGTCTTGATCTCTCCATCTCTCCAGCCTTTTCCCTGTGTGTTTCTTTCTCTCTGGGCTCCTCTCTCTTCTCTCTTGTCTGATTTGTCTCTTTCTAGTCCCCTGTCCTTCTCCCCGGCAGCTTCAACTGAATGACCAGGTGTCGCTGTGCTCTGGTATTTGCTGAGCACTGCCCTGGGGAAGATCTGTGTCTGTAGGGCTGGGGATCATTTAGGAGCTGGTCTCCTCCTGCAGACAGCAGAGCTGGGTGTAGTTGTGGCAGAGGTTGTTCTCAGCTGCTGCTCTGTGCAGCTTGGGGAAAGAGCCGGCTGGGGACCTTCTTTTGAGGGAAGGTTTCTTGTTCTGCGCTCACTGCTCCTCGGGACCCTGCACAGGAGCCGTGTCGGGGTCTGCAGGAACGGGTGGGACCTACTGTGATTCCTTGTGAATGTGAACTGAACTTGTCCTGGTGTCCTCCAATGAAACCAGACTGACTGTGGATGTTTTCCTTACCAGCTCCAGTGTTAACCTACGTGCTCGGCGCTAAACAACAAGAGACCTTGTGCTGTTTTCCAGATGTCAGTGGCTGCAAATCAGCTGAGAACATCATTGCCTTAGGTAACGGGGCAGGTGGTCTGTGATCAGGGCTGTGGACTTGCATGGCGCTGCTTTCATGAATGTTTTCTGGTCTTGCCACTTCAAAGCCCTTCCATTTCCTGGAAATTTTAAGATGGCATTTCTTATTCTGAGGTTCAGACTGGAGTTGGACTTAATGTTGAGTGGCTGATATAATGGGCTCCATCAAATAAGAACAAGAATCTTTCTTTTTTGTGTTTTGGTTTTTTTTTTCTCACACCATCTGAACTTCAGTAAGCAAGAGGAAGAGTGGTTGACAGAGTCTGTTTTCTGAGAGTAACATGTTCCTGTACTTTTCCAATCTTTCTATGGTGCAGGACTTCTGCCCTTCCAGAGAGGACTGCAAAACCCGCTGCTGTCAGGTTGGACTTTGCCTCCCAACGCGGCGCAGCCTCTTCCATTGTGACATCACCCACTGCCGTTGATGTCACAAAGCAGCATCAGCGCTGAGGTCGGCACAGCAGGGTATAAAAGCAGGGGTCTCCCTGCGCCTTTGTCACTCTCGATCTTGAGGGAACTGAGATCGCAGAGCTTTTGGTTCACTCGTGAGCGAGTCAGATGCTTGTTACCTGCACCTCAGCAGGTAGCAAGGGGCAGACGGAAAAGGTTGAAGGTCTGAACGGGTATGTTTGAAAAATCCTCCTCCCCTTTGCCCAGGTGTGTTTTCAACCTCATCAGCTGGGGTGGGTGGAGGGTGGACAGGAGAGGAACACAAGGGCAGCCTGAGAGCTCGCTCTGGAGCTGGTGGAAGGCAGCAGCCGCCTTTCAGCCTCTTCATGACCACAGGGGCAAGGCCCAGAAAGCCTTTGATCTCTGCAGAATGAGGGACAGGTCTATTTTGGATCGCATGGAGGGAGTCCCAAGCAGTGGCCCCGATACAGCCTGCCGTAGGGGCACAGGCTGAACCTTCTCTCGAGAGGGTGGAGAACAGGATCAGCACAAGTGCCCATCGGGTGGTGGGCAGGAGAAACAGCGTTCATCATGTGCCTTCCATTTCCAAAGAATACCTGTCCAGCCCCACAGACGGGAAGTGTGGCCACAGCTCTTGTTGCAACTCCTGCTCTTAGTCCAGAGTCAATCTTGAGCCCTTTGTCCCTAACGAAACAATCGCTGCCATGACAAATCCCCCACTGGTGCAGCTGGTGACAACCCCAGCAGTGACTCGAGCTGGTGCAGGACCAAGCCAACGCACACGCCAGGAACGCCAGGCTCAAGGGCTGCAGTCCCTGCTGCTGCTCTCCAGTCTGCTGCTGATCTGCACGGGAACCGCCAGCTTCACCAGCCTTTTCCTCCTTGTTGCTCTGCAGGAAGATGAAGGCAGCGAAGGCAACAATCCTGGTGCTGCTTCTCAGCCTGTTCTCTCTCGGTGAGTCTCTGCAGAGCTCCGACCTGAGGACGGTGCTTTAGGATGTACTTGGGGCTACATCCTGCCCTGGTCCGCTTCCCCCGCTGTGACCAGAGGAGCTCAGCTGAGAGCAGAAAGTCCCCGACAGAGCTGTGCCAGTCCCTGCTCCAGCGGGATGGGTGTGGGGGTGAGGAAGGGGTGACTTGCCTTCCCCAGGAGGGCTAAGCCAGTTCTCTTCACCTGAGGGAGAGGCCGTGGCTGAGCTCTCCTGCCCCAGGGGGATGAAAATCTTCTGCAGGACAAGGAGCACAGTCCAGGGCAGGGAACGTCCATCTCTTGCGGAGCCCATATGCCATGATGGCCACTGTCAAAGACAATAAGAGGAGAGACAACAATGGCACTTGGGAGAGACACAGAAAGGGGAGAGGGCAGCCCAAGGCACAACCCAGCCTTAGACCAAGTTCTAAGCTCTGGTGTGCGTCTGACAGGTGTTTTCCATGTGGGACGACTCGGCGCCTTATCGCTCTGGAGCACTGCAGCGGAATTAGGAGACCTGATCGAAACCCAATCCCTGCCACAGCAGATCTGTAAGCTCCAGGAACAGCTTTACAATCTGCGCTGGAGCACAAAGGATGTGGCTGAGCGGGCTCTCCATGAAGGCGTGAAGCAGGGAGGGCTCCCAGGCTTTACCGGACGGGTAAGGGCACAAGGCAGAAGGATCTCCTCAGGGGTTTTATCCTCCCTCTGGCACGTATCCTACTCCATTCCCTGTCACAGCCAACAGGCTGGTGCTGCTGGAGCAATTGCTGTCATGGCCACGCTTCCTTGTCTGTCTGTGCTGCCTGGCCTGGGGCCTCTCCACGGGAAAAGCCGCTTCCCGCAGCTCCAGCATTCAGAGCACTGGAGTGAGCAGCCCCCCTTTCTGATCCCGTCAAGTACAGCAGAGCAAACCTGGGAGGCTTCCAGGCAATTTGGCTGTTCCTTCCATCTGATATGGGCCTTGTCCCCATGCACCTTGGCTGGCCTTGCAGGGGAGCTGCTTGCCCCCTTCCTTTTCCTTCCAACAGGCACTCTCCTTTGTGTTCCTTCCCAGGCGGTTCAGGAGATCATCAATGAAGCCCTGGAGAAGCTGGAAGAAATGCAGGTCCCGATGCCTGATTATGCCGTGAAATCAGCAGGTACCATGACACCGTACAAACAAACCAGTTCCAAAGCGCTTCCTGTCCAGATTGACAAGATGGGCATTGGAACGTGCCCAGGGGTAGGAGAGAAGGGGCGAGAAGTCCAGCATCACCTTGTGCCCTAACAAGTGCCCCCACTGACAGAGTCTGTAATGGGCCAGACCCCATGGGAAGCACAGAAAGCCTGGTTCACGTTCTTGTCTTTTTGCACAGCCCCAGGACTCCCTGCTGTGTGTTCTAGAGGGGTCATTCCAGTAAGAAAGAGAGGAACCCACTGTAGGACATGGATGCCAACTGAGAAGCTTTTTCAAGTCAACAGTGCAATATTGCTCCCAACACTGCCTGATGATTCTGCTCATGTTTTAATTTCTAGGGGCCGCTGTCATTCATTCAAGGACTTCTCCATCCCTCCGGAATGACAAAGCCAAAGTCTTCCTGTACTCCATGCCGGTGATGGATTACATGAGGTCCCCTGAGCTTGTTCTTGAGGTAGGAGCACCAAGAAGCAGTAAAACAGAGGTCAGGAGGATGAACCACACACGCTGCTCTGGAGTTGCCTTTCCCGCCGTCTTTGCTCCTCGAAGCTTCTTCTCCTGCCTCCTTCTCGCATGGACCTGCTCTCCTCCTGTGTCTCCCTGCTGAGTATTTCCTGTCCCAGAGTGCCCCAGGTTCTCGGTGGGAGCTTCTACCAGGCCAGGCTGCTCCTGCAGTCTGTGTCTGCCCAGTCGCTGTGCTAACTGTCAGCACGGCACAGAAGGAGAAGGACAGAGGTGCCTGCAGAGCTCTGGGAGAGGGCCAGGGCAACCTTCTCCATGTCAATGTAGTTTCTTCTTCTTTGTTCAGCCAGAAAATCATCCTGGAAGCTGCTGGCCCTTCCCAGGAAGTCAAGGACAGGTCTTCATCAAGCTGTCTGTGCCAGTGATTCCCAGAGCAGTCACCATGGACCATGTGTCGGGGACAGCGTTCCATGGAGAAAGTGTCTCCGGAGCTCCAAAGGACTTTGCTGTCTACGTAAGTGATTTCTCTGGAGTGGGGGGAAGGGGCTTGCACAGCATTTCTAAGCAGGGGGTGAAGGTGGTTCTGAGAGTGGAGTGGCCTGAAGGTTCCTCCTGGCTCTCAGAACAAACAGGCTCGTTGGAGTCGCTCCCTTCCCATTGTATTCCTCTTTTATTCAATGGACCACTCGAAAGGAAGCTTCTGGGGCAAGATGCTACTCCAGGAGCCATAGGGAAAAGGAGCTGGACAGTGCATGGTCCTAGACCTTCTTGGATTCCAATGCCAGAGGGATTTGTGATCCTCAGCTTCTCGTCTTTTCCTTGTGCTCATGGTCCTTGGACTACGTAGCCGAAATAACGCTGTACTTCACCGACTGAAGTTCAGTCTTGCCATGGTGCACCAGACGCTCTTGTTTTCTCCACCCCTGTCCTTCTGTAGGGCTTCAAGGAAGAACACGACGAGCAGGGAACGTTCCTGGGACAGTTCACCTTCCTGGCAGCGCTGAATCCCAGTCAGACCTTCCAGCTGAAGGTATGGGGACAAAGAGGGGGAGAAGTGTAGGAGAGGAGGAGAAATGCGGCTGGATGGGGAGAGGCTTCCCTGCCAAAGGGCTACAGGCAGCCCTGTCCTTGAACGTGTGCCACGCTGGCCTTTCTTCTGATTTAACTTCCTGGTGGCACATGGCTGGACTGCCGCTCTTCTTCTCTTTCATTTTGGGTTTAAACTTCAGCACTTAGAAGTGCCACAGTTGAAACTACAATCAGCTTGACTGTCTGGACCCCAAGTGCACACGAGAGGCCACATCCCGTAGGATGCACGACTGCTGCTCTGCCAGTTAAAGACCAGAAATACTGGGCTTCCTGAGGATTCTGTTGGTGCTGGCAGTGAGCAGTGACAGGAAGGCCATTCTGTTTCCTTGGCTTTCTAGAGAAGGCAATGAGCTGTTTTCCTGACACCACCACTGGGTCTTCTGACTGTGGAAGCCTGTGCCCCAAAGCAGGCGAGAACTTTCCAGTGTATTTGCTGAGGCATCTGGGTGCTGCTTCTTCCTTTACTAGTTCTCATGGCCCAACGAGGTAGAGCAGGACAAGGACATCTTGCCCACGACAGGTCCAAAGCCCTCGCGGGGCAGCTGGAAGGAAGCTGTTGAATGAGGCCGTTGCTGCGGCACTTCTTTCAGTGGTCACGTACTCCTTTCTTCTTGTCGTTTCAGAACGAGCTCCCTGGGGTCGTGAATTACATCCAGCTGCAAGTGCTGAGCAACTGGGGCCACCCGGAGCACACCTGCCTGTATCGGTTCAGGGTGCACGGTGATCCGCCCAAAGACAGGGGAGAGGTGCCAGTTTCATTTATCAATAAATTCCATTAATGTTCACCAAGTTGAGTACCAGTCTGCTTTGCCTGTGATGCTGACTGGTCTTCCCTGAGCTAACTGCAGCTCCCCATCCTTCTCTGAACCCATCAGCTTATGGGAGACTTCAGGAGTCCACAGCAAGATTTTCCTTATTAGGGAAAACAGGAAAACTCAGTCACAAATCTGCAGAAAGCCTGACATCCACATGCTTGCTGCCTCCACAGGAACATCAGCAAGGCCCTGCCTGTACACCAAAGATTAAATTAATGGACAGTTTTCCTGTGCAGGAAGCAACTAAGGATCAATGGAACCATCCGTTGTTACCTGTTTTCACAAGAGGCAGATGATGCTTTAGTGTCCATCTTTCAGTGTGTTGCCAATGTGAAAATGGAAGTGTGGTTTTTTCTAAGAAGGAAACCTTAACTGGAAAGTTGGTTCATGCCTCATTTGCCTCCCTGTGCCTATAATCGAATTAATAGCTCAGGAACTGTTACAGAGTGATCAGCAAAGCAATCTCAGGACACTTCAGAGATCCCATAACCACATGAGTCTGTCTTATCTTTTGACCCCGAGTTCCCCAACCCCAAGGCAGGAGCAGGCAGGGCAGTCATTTCCTCGAGTCACACCAGGGAGGAGAGAGCAGCAACAGCGCTTGGCACCCAGGGCCGGCAACAGCAATTTGTGCTCTGAGCTGGGGCTTAGTCCATGTGCAAGCCCAGCACTGATCCAGATACCAAACTGAGGGTGTCAGTTCATCCCCGCTGCCACACACACGGCACCTTCTTCCATCTTCTCCTCCTGATGAGCTGTTTTCCAGCCCCTTTCCACCTCAGCCCAGCTCAGACACCTGCACTCTGGCCCAGGGCTGACTGGGGCTGGTGACCCTCGGGGCAGCAGCAGGAACCGCTCTGACCCTGGTTGTGGGGCTGTCCCTGGGCTGAGCCCTTGGGCCCAGGTCTGCTGAACTGGGCCATGGTGGGGCCCAGGGGTGCCGAGGTCGACAGGTCCCCCCAGCCTGTCTGTGCTGGAGACACCTGCTCCTGCAGCAGCCCTGGACCTGAACCTGCTCCATCCTCATCCAGAAGGACACGTTTGTTTGGCATTTTCTTAAAAATGAAGATCATTCAGGTAGAGGGAGAGCCTGTTCAGCAGTTTGAGCAGTTTGGGGACAGAGGCCAGTTGGGGGCCAGGGCCCTCAGTGGGGGGGCTGTTTCTGCCCTGTGCCCTTGGCCTGGCGCTCACAGCTGGGAAGGGACTTTCCAAAATCCTGCTGGGAGGAGCCAGATGTGCCCACCCCCGGCACAGCCTCAGGGTATGCTGCTAGCCTGCCTTCAGATCATCTCTCCATAGAATCATAGGATCGCTTTGGTTGGAAGAGACCATCAGGTTCATGGAGTCCAAACATAACCCAACTCTAGTACTAACCCATGTCCCTAATGACCTCCAGTCTAAACCTCCCCTGGCACAACTTGAGGCCATTTCCTCTTGTCCTCTCACTTGCTCCTTGGGAGAAGAGACCAACACCCTCCATGCTCCAACCTCCTTTCAGGCAGTTGTAGACAGCGATCAGGTCTCCCCTCAGCCTCCTGTTCTCCAGGCTGAACCCACCACTTCCCTCAGCCGCTCCTCATCACACTTGTGCTCCGGGCCCTCAGCAGCTTTGTCGCCTCCTCTGCACTCTCTCTAGTGCCTCAATGTCCTTCTTCTGATGAGGGGCCCAAAACTGAACACAGGATTCAAGCTGCGGCCTCACCAGCGCCGAGCACAGTGGCAACAATAAAGTGTGGCTGATGTTCTCTCTTGACCACACTCCCTTCCTCACTAAGGAAAGGGAAAAGGAGGAAAAGGGAGAAAGACTTACAATTTGGATAGATTTATAAAACAAAACAAGACAAAAATTAAAACTTTCCTCATAATACTAATAATGAGACAAATAAGGCAAAATATACAAAACCAATATTGTATTGCCCAGAGTAGCCAAAATGCTGCCACAGGGGCTGGTGTCACAGCAGAGGCTGCAGCGAAGACGTCAGGAAGTCCTGGACTGGACTCGGCAGTGCACAGGAACTGGATTCAGGGATGCAAGGACTGGAACCAGGATCAGGGTTGCAGGCAGGACAACGGGCAGGCTCCTCTTGAGATGCTGGCCATGGACCAAGAGCCTGAGACCCTTCTGATCTCCCAGCATTAAACTGTGCATGACGTGGATGGCATGGAACAACTCGTTTTTCAATTGGCGTCACTTGTTCTGTCCACCCCTCCCTGCAAGTACAACCCCCTCACTTATGGGACATAAGAGATTCACCAGCGATGTTGGCTGCTATAGCAATAAGATCTAGTCCTAGGCCTCTTCTGCATACCAGCCCTACTGTTAGCTCAGTAAAACTGTCAATATTGGCCGTTGTCAGCTCTGGAGCAGACAGTGTTTGAAAAACATGCAGCCAACTGCAGAAATATGCATTTACTTAGAAGAGCTTAAGCTGAAAGGAAAATTCACTAAAAGACAATTAGTCTTGTTTTAACGAAAAGCAGGACAGCCCTCATCACAGTCTGCACCTTCCTCAGAGAGGCAGCAGAGGTGAGGGGCCAATGTCCTGTCTCGGGTGACCGTGAGAACAGGACAGGTGGAAATGGAATGAGGCTGCATCAGGGCACATTCAGACTGGACATTAGGAGGAAGTTCTTCACTGGAGGGTGGTCGGTCACTGGAACAGGCTCCCCAGGGAAGTGGTCACGGCTCCCAGCCTGTCAGAGGTCAAGGAGTGTCTGGACGATGCTCTTTGTCTTGTGGTTTAGTGTTATGTAGTTGTGCGAGCAGCGGGGAGCTGGACTCACATCTGGAATATTGTGTCCAGTTCTAGGCCCTTCAGTTCAAGAAGGACAGGGAACTGCTGGAGAGAGTCCAGCGCAGGGCCACAAAGATGATTAAGGGAGTGGAGCGTCTCCCTTATGAGGAAAGGCTGAGGGAGCTGGGTCTCTTTAGCTTGGAGAAGAGGAGACAGAGGGGTGACCTCATCAATGTTTATAAATATATAAAGGGTGGGTGTCACGAGGATGGAGCCAGGCTCTTCTCGGTGACAACCAACAGTAAGACAAGGGGTAATGGGTTCAAGCTGGAACACAAGAGGTTCCACTTAAACTTGAGAAGAAACTTCTTCTCAGTGAGGGTGACGGAACACTGGAACAGGCTGCCCAGGGAGGTTGTGGATTCTCCTTCTCTGGAGACATTCAAAACCCGCCTGGACGCCTTCCTGTGTAACCTCACCTAGGTGTTCCTGCTCCGGCAGGGGGATTGGACTAGATGATCTTTCGAGGTCCCTTCCAATCCCTAACATTCTGTGATTCTGTGATTCTGTGACTCATTGATCCTTATGGGGATCTTCTAACTTGAGATATTCTATGATTCTGTGATGTTCGAGCTCAAGAATAGTCCATCCCAGACCCATTTGTGTGTGTGTGTGTTTGTCTCTTTCTGGGCTAACTGGGGAGATGAGGAGATCTCTGGAAGGGATCTAAACCTTACATGTGTCATATGGATGAATATTTTCCTCTAACACAGTCAAGAGTACAGAGAGACATGGCGGGGTTGGGGAGGTGAGGAGCAGGTTCTCCATACAGTGATGGACCTCAGGCAGACTGCTGCTCCTTCCTGTCCACACCTCCTCAGGGGACACTCTGCAGCAGTATCAATGGGAGAATTCTCCTGTCACTTCTTCTAAGTGCTCTTTCTGTACCTTCCTCCTTCACTCCACACTTGAAACTTATCTAATTAAGCGTACAAGTGTTGAAGACCAGATGTACACGATAGAAGCGACAGGGCTCTATCAGTCTTGTGTGATAACTGCCAGTCCCAGGCAGATACCTCAGGTACCCTGGGGGCTCTGGAGGTTTGCACTGGGGGCTTATGGTCAGACCATGGAGCTCTGCCTGAAAACATGAGAACTGCTCTCAGTTCTTCAAAAAACAAACAAACAAACAATACAAAACCACAACTTACTCATCAGCTAAAATGATTCAATGTTTTAAATAAAATGTCCATGAATTTCTGTCCTGCCAAAATATGGATTTTTACAATATGTATGAATTGCAGGAGAAGATATATTGTAGTTACCCTGTGCTTGTATTTCCAGAACTCTGCCTATGATACTGTGTATTTAATCCCCCTGAACATCCAGGTGTTTCTACCTGTCCTTATTCAACCCACCATGTCTGCAGTCATGTCTTCAGAAGCCTGTCTGGACATTTGCACTTTCCATTGCTCCCCAGAGGTTCTTCTCCTCTCACTCTTTGCTCATTCAGATCCTTCTCACCTCTCTCCCTGCTTTGAGCTTCAGGCAGGTAAAGCTGAATTGTTTTTCAGCTGTCACTCTCATACTCCCTGTAGGCAACTCTTCAGTTGTGGTGATGGACCTCTCTGGAAGTTGCTTAAACTAACGACAGAGTATATTTTATTGTTCATTATGTTCAGTTGTGTTTTCTTTCTCATTATATTTTTGCTTTCTGACAATTAAAAAGCCTCTTTGTGCCTATTTACATCCAGATCTCTACGGAAAGCATGCAGTAATTCATGCAGAGAAGCTGTAACAATCAGGTGCAAACTTGAGTGGAGAATCTGATGTAAAGAAAAATGATGCAACTGCCAGGGGGCCAATGATCGAAACAGAAATTTGGAGAGGTGAGGAGCAACAGTCTCTGGCAGGAGGCCTGGCTGTGAGAGGACACTGCTGAATGCCCCAAACCTGCAGGCCTACAGTTTTTAGCTTTTTCGATCTGTCAGCCACTGTAATGGAAATGTCCTTGAGAGAAACTTTATAAGAAGACCTAAACCTTCAGGCCCTGCCCATAGGAGATCATCTTGCCATCTGGAAAGGCTGCTCTGAGGCCAGCTCTGTCACAGCAGTGCCCATTGCCTGTCCCTGCCTGCGCTCACAGGACTCACACACAGCAGGACGGTGACCAGGCTGCCAGAGCACTCAGGCCTTGCACCAACACAAGGGATGAGAAGGAGAGTGTGGGAGTGGAACGACAACAGCTCTGGAAGGCCAAGCTCTGGTGCTCCCTGGCAGGGCTGCCAGGCTGGACTCTTTTCCCCTCCACCCATGCACAGGAACTGTCCCTGCAGCTCCAAAAGGCCTTGGAGAAAGAATCTCAGAGAAAAAAGTCACTACAGAGCCCGTTATTTTGTTTAAATATTCAGAGAACATGGGTCCATATTTATACAGCCAGCGGGTTGAAAAGGAAAAGCAGAGAGTGAATTAGAAAGGGGATGAAAAAAATATAATGACTGATTAAAAAATAAACACCACCAACACATACACACACACAAGACTGGGCCTCCAGAGAGTTACAGTAAAACTGTTATGTGTTAAAGAGAAGATGACGGGTAGTTTATTCTTTTTGAAAAGCATCCTGCCATTAGTTTCCACACAGCACCCTTGAGCTCCTGGTTCCTCATGCTGTAGATGAGGGGGTTCACTGCTGGAGGCACCAAAGAGTACAGAACAGACACCACCAGATCCAGTGAAGGGGAGGAGATGGAGGGGGGCTTCAGGTAGGCAAATGCACCAGTGCTGACAAACAGGGAGACCACGGCCAGGTGAGGGAGGCACGTGGAAAAGGCTTTGTGCCGTCCCTGCTCAGAGGGGATCCTCAGCACGGCCCTGAAGATCTGAACATAGGACAGCACGATGCAAGTGAAACACACACAAAGTAAACAGGCACTAAAGACAATAAGCCCAACTTCCCGGAGGTTGGAGCGAGAGCAGGAGAGCTTGAGGATCCTGGGGATTTCACAGAAGAACTGGTCCAGGACATTGCCCTTGCACAGTGGCAGTGAAAATGTATTGGCCGTTTGCAACAGGGCATTGAGAAACCCAGTGGCCCAGGCAGCTGCTGCCATGTGGACACAAACTCTGCTGCCCAGGAGGGTCCCGTAGTGCAGGGGTTTGCAGATGGCAACGTAGTGGTCATAGGCCATGACCGTGAGAAGAAAATATGCTGCTGTAGCACAGAAAAGGAAAAAAAAGAGCTGGGCAGCACATCCTGTATATGAAATGGAGCTGGTGTCCCAGAGGGAATTGGCCAAGAACTTGGGGAGAATGGTGGAGATGGAGCCCAGGTCGAGGAGGGCGAGGTTGAGCAGGAAGAAGTACATGGGGGTGTGGAGGTGCTGGTCACAGGCTATGGTGGTGATGATGAGGCCGTTGCCCAGGAGGGCAGCCAGGTAGATGCCCAGGAAGAGCCAGAAGTGCAAGAGCTGCAGCTCCCGTGTGTCTGTGAACGCCAGGAGGAGGAACTGGGTGATGGAGCTGCTGTTGGACATTTGCTGCCTCTGGGCATGGACACTGTCAGAGGAGGGAATGAAAGCAACACGTTAGAGGAGACTTCTCTGAGCAAAATCAAAGCCATTTCTCACACACCCTCCCCTGCTCCACACCCCTTGTCCCTTTCCAGACCTTCCTTCAGCTCCGTGGCTGAGCCCTGGGTGCTGCTGGCTGGAGGTGCCGTGAGGAGCAGGGCCTGTGCCCGCTGGCTGCCCAGGAGTCAGCCCTGCTCTGCAGCAGGGGGTCATGGCAACGGGGGCAGGGGCCAGTCCTGGGGTTGAAGGTTGTCACCTGAAACTGCTGCTGGTGAAGAAGATCCTGTCAGCATCTGCACTATCACCAAGAACGAAACAGGACGGTAAAATGAAATTTGAAATGTTTGGTTTTTTACAGCTTCACAGAATCACAGAATGTTTGGGATTGGAAGGGACGCTGAAAGATCATCTAGTCCAATCCTGCAACTCCCCTGGAGAGTGTTCTTGGGTGTCAGAAACCTTCAGAATTTCTGCTGCACTCAGGGAGAACAGAGCGAGTCCTGCAAGGCAAGAGAATGCCTGTGGGTCAGTGCAGAGTGAGGGCAGCTGCTCTGTCCCTCTGTCTTGCTCCAGCTGCCCTGGGCTGGCACCTTTCTGACATGGAGGCTGATCACACTGCCGTGTTACCCTGAAAAGCCCCCAGGCACTGCTGAGAGCAGAGGTTTGCAGGTTGGAAAAAAGGACAGGTCAGCCTAAGGCTGATGGGTTCAGCAGATGTGATGCTGCTGCTGTCCATGGGCAGAGGAGTGGCTGAAGGGATGTTCTGAGGCTTCTGGCAGATGTGCTGATCACTCAGAGCTGCAGTTCAGGAGTCTCAGAGACTTGTTAAAACTTGAGAACTCCTTTTGCATTTATTCTTTTCTACACCCCTCTCCCTCCCCCCAGTCTTGGAATAGGAAACGCAAAGCACAGACTCAGGAAAGCTCCTTCTCTTTATAGTAATACCTGTATAGATCTTCTCCTTGAAACCTCCAATTGGAAGTAGTCTGAAGTGAGCTGGAGCTGTGAGCAGCCCTTACCCATGGAGAACACAGCAGCAGAAGGACCCTGCCCTGCTAGGGGTCTCTCCTTCCCCCCACAGCTTCTCCCCTCAGTGTTGTTGGGATCTCCCCAGGCAGGCTGAGCACTGACCCTGGCAGGCGGCAGAGTCCCTGCCCCGGCACAGCACTGGGGTGCAGGGACCCTGCTCTGCAGGACAGCCCTGGCCACCCCTGCCTGCACATTTGCATTTACACCCCACAGCCATCCTTGGGAGAACGCAGCATTCATGTCTTGTCACTCTGACAGTGCAGAAGGCAATCCCTGCTCTGCAGCACATCCTCCTCCTCTGATCAGAGAATCTCTGAGAGTCGTACTTACATCTCTTGCAGGCTCTGCAATGTGAGAGCTTTCTGAGATCCTACCAAGATTCGCAGATGCATGCCCTGCAGCCACAGGCTTAATATCTGTGAAGATTTTTCTCCAACTGAGCTCTCATCTGTCCTCCCACTCCAGACTGTGTTTCCCCTCTCTGTGCCTGGCTCCTGTCCCCTCGGTGCTGCAGGCAGAGCCCTCAGCCCTGCTGCGCTTTGCAGAGGAGCTGCTCCTGGGCAGAGCTGTCTCTCTGCAGCGCTGCCACTTGCCATGAGCTCCCTCTGTCCCAGGAGCCCAGCCCAGCTCAGCAGCACAGGAGCAGCCCATGATGTCCCTTTCTCTGGCCCCTCTGGGCTCCCTCCAGTTGTCCCTGGGGCTCCAGGGGCACGTTCTTTGAGACAACCTCAAGTAATCAGTGATCTTGATCCTCTCTCGTCTGCAGAGACACTTCTTTCCAGCATTGTGTTCTTTGTATTAAAAAGTAAATTGGTATGAGAATCATCTTTTCTTGTCCCAGGCAGAGCTGACGCAAGCGGGGACGCAGGCCCTGTTAAGTTCAGCCCTGCTGAGTTCAGCCCTGCTGGAAGATCACTGGGCCTGCTGAGCTTCCCTGTATTTCAAGGCTTCAGGCAGGCGCAGCCTCCTGCTCTTTCTCACAACAAAGCAGGAATCTCACACATAGTGATAAGGTGCCTAGAGTTTCTCACAGGCCTATGTTATCTAACACAGATGTTCTACTCATCAAGCACACAAGGTCAGTAAAGCAATTAGCGTGATGTATGTGCTTTTCCTACAGACAGGTGCAAGTCACTTGAGCGTATTTACATTTAACTAACCTCGCCAAATCTTCCGCTACATTACCATACACGTGGGGTCTTGGACACTTGGTACCAGGTTTCCTTGGGGCAGGTCAGAGCTGGGCTGGTGCCACAGCTGGGGTGGTTCAGCCCAGATGGGAGGCAATGTCCTCAGCCAGGGACCTGACTGGCTGAGCTGGAGCTGTCAGTGTTGCAGACAGAGCTGTGACACGGATGGAATAAACTGCCAAGGCAGGGTGGCAGAAGTTAGTTCATCTGGTCTTCAAGGACAGCAGCCTCCAAGAACAGCCTGGAGGCTAGACCTGTAAGGCAATTCAAGGGCCTCATGATGAGCTGTTACTACTTCAGGAACAGTTAAAGGAGAAACAAAGATAATGTGTGGCCATTGATTAATTTAACCAGGGAAAGAATTGGCAGACTCTGTGTCCCTTGTCCTCCGTCTTCACCAGCAAGGTCTCTCTGGACTCTGTGACTGGACGCAGAACAACCAGCACTGGATGGGGATCAAGTCAGGGGTCACTGGAACTAACACAATCCTTTCCTGTCTCTGGGACAGCAGGGGCAGCATCCCAGGAGCTGAGACAGCAGGACCATGTCACAGTGAGGCCACTCTCCACCACCTTGGAAAGCTCATGGAGACTGGGGGGACTCCCTGACCACTGGCAGCTCTCACACATTGTGTGCACTTCTCAAAAATGGCCAATGGGTGAGAAGGGGAACTAAGGGCTGTGCCCCAGAACATGTCCACTGGGACCCCATTTCTGGGTGTCTGGAAGAGAAGGTGACGGGGTTTACCCAGGGCAGGTTGTGTCTGTCCATCCTCTTTGCTTTCTGTGAGGAAAGGACAGGGTTGCAGGACGTGGGGAGAGCAGTGGTGGTCTGTTACCTGGAAGTCAGCAAGGCATTCAGCATCATGCCCCACAATATTCTTGTGTCCAAGGAAGGATATTATGGTCTGTGTCAGTGTGCAAGTAGATGGGTAAAAAACAATCTGGATGGTTGGGCTTGGAAAGGTGCTATAGAAAGGGAGAAACTTCTCAATCCTGAGGACAGTCAAGCACTGGAAGCTGTTTCCCAGGAGTACACATCCACTCTACCCCAGAAAGTGTCCAAGATGTGTTTGGATAAAGCCATGAATAATCTGGTCTGACCCTGCTTTGAGCAGGAGGTTGGTCAAGAAACCTCTTGAGGTCTCATCCAGCCTGAATGAGGCTGTCCTTCCTTCCCCTTCATGTGTTCAATTTAGGGAGAGCTCTCAGGATCTCTCTGACTAGAGGAATAATTCACATGAGGTCTAGGGCTGCTTTACAAGTGCCCCCAAACAGTCCTGACCACATCTTGTGCATCCTTTTTCATTTGCCCCAACCCAGCATCTTCTTTTTTACTATGTCCTCATGCCCACCTTGTTGATCCTTTCAGAGCAGGTTGCTCAACAGGTGTCATCATCCATGTACAGAGTCTGCACATCAGCCAGGGAGCAAAGCCATCATTACAGAAATGGAGACGAGGCTCTTGATCAGCTCCTTGCACCCAGGAATCGGCACCTCTTGTCTGCTGAGATTCCTGGGAACACCTGAACTTTAAGTGCAGAGCATGTGAGTCCTCATAGGGTATCCCGGCTTGTCTCCTGACCCCTGTGGTGCTTCGGGCTGTAAAGAGAATCAAAACCAGCCATTTGACTGGAGTAGTTTCATTTGACATGTGTCACGCAGGGCAGATAAAGGGAGCTCAGAACTCCAGTTTCTGTTGCACTTTCGGGACTTCAGAGACTGGAAATGCAGGTGATGGTGAGTGTCAGTGGACACCACATAAACATTCTGGCTTCTTTTGTGCCTTTGCACTGATCTGGGATCTGTTCTTTTCCTTTCTTTGCCAAAAAAAGAAACAACTCCCCTATGCCACCTCCACCTCACAACAGAAAAAAAGGAGAAAAATTAGGAAAGGTAGGAGTGAGAGAAAATTACTAAGAACTTCATGCAAAAGGTGAACTACTGAGGTGTACAAGCTGTTTTGAGAAGCAAGAATGGGAATGAAATTAAAGAGCTTCAGCTCATGAACATCACTGAGAATAAGGAGTTATCTGTGACTGTTATTAGTGATAGTGCCATTATTCAAAAACATCCTTGAGAGCTTCTCTGTTCTCTGTTGGCTCCAAAGCTCAGCCTGCTCAGATTTTGAAAGGACGACTTCAGACCTCTGCCACCCAAATCTCTATAACCTTCTCTCATCGAAGCTCTTGTACTCCAGGAAGGGGAAACTCCCAATGCAAGCACCAAACCAGTGCCCAACCTGCCTGGAGAGCCAGGACAGTTGTGCCACACAACAGCCGCCCTCGAGGGAAGCTGGAGGTGATGGGAATTGAAGTGGTTTCAGCTGCAATCATAGCATCATAGAGTTATAGAATCATAAAATCATTTAGTTTGGAAAAGACACATAAGATCATCGAGTCCAACTGCATCTTCTAACATTGCCAAGTCCAACACTAAACCATATCCCTTAGCACCACATCTATATGTCTTTGAAATTCCTCCAGGGATGGAAGCCCAACTGCTGAGCTGGCAGGACACCATTGGCTGCAGTTAGACATAAGATACTTGTCATAACTGTGAGTTCAGACCTCAGCAGAATTTCTCATACCCCTCATTGAGGAGGGCAGGGTGTTGGGGAGATGTGAGCACGTTCCAGTTTCCCACATCCCAGGACAGAGCCCAAACCATCCTTCCCTTGACCTCTGGCATCCCATTTCTTGAGATGCAAAGCTGGTGGGCCTTCTGTGGATAATCATGTTAAAACGCATCAATAATCCTTCAAGTGATCATGTAATTTGTCTAAGAATGTCAGTAAAAAAAAAAAATAGGAAAAGGTTAACCTGCCCAAATATAAATATCTGCAACATTTCAGTCTGCATGTGTGGTAGCCCCACTGGCAGTGCCCATCAAATAGGTATTTACACTATAAGGCTTGATACCCCATCCACAAGTACATATCTAAGTGGTTCAGATGACGGGTGGTCTGGCAAAAGTCACCCTGTTCCTCCCCAGGTGCATGGACACTGCTCATGTGCCTCTCCAGAGAGTGGCAGAAGCTGGATCCCCTTCTCGGGACAGACTCCTTCCAGGAGAGACACAGACATGGGGGTAACTCATCAGGTCTTCATGGCATTTCATTCGGCATCAATTTTTATGTAATTGGTGATTTCCTGGGATTACCCTTTCTGCACAAATGATCATAAAAAGACAACCACTTACTAACACATGGTCATAAAGGGGCTGTTATGGACAAGAAAGCTCAGCATGGGCTCTGGAGAGAGCAAGAAAGTTTATAATAAGCACCAGGAAGAACCAAGAAGCTCAAGGCCTCTTCTGAGGAGCAGGAGACCCTGAGCAGCCGTGACTGGCCATGTGTAGGTGTGGGAGAGGGTCAGGGCATGTCAGGGAGAAACAATGAGATGGCTGATGGCTTTAGTGAACCCTTACAGCCATGTCTGAGCCCCGAAATGTAAAATACTTGATGTCTTCAGGTGGAGGAGGAATAGGAGGAAGATTTTCCTGGGAATATGGATGGAAGAAAGGCCTCTCTTGGGCTAATTGTATATGGTAGTGACATTTCCATCTTGTGGGCATGGCTGTGCCTGGGAGATGGGGAATGGCTGCTGCTGGGGGTGGCTGTGCTCAGCCATGGCCCATGAGCTGACCTTGCTCTGCTCCTCTCTTACACTGCCCACACTTGGATGGTCCTCAGGAACCATCCATGAACCTGGTGGATGCTTGAACATCCTGGAGTGATGGGGTACAGCTACAAATAGAGGGTTCAAGCAAGTTTGGGACTGGGACATTGAGGTGACTGGTGACCATTGCCAGGTGTATGAAGGAAGCTGGATGAGTTGCAAGGAACTCACAGGCATTTCCAACTCCACAGAAAACCAGAGCCTTGCAGTTAAAGCAACAGCACCTGACATAAAACCCACCCCCAAAACACAAAACACTGTCCACAGGCAAAGCCTTGAAAAACATTTGAGAAAAATTTGCAAGGTCCCAGGGGTCAGGGCTCAGCCATTCTGGGTATAAACAAGCATCAAGGGCTGACATGGTACCAGAGCCACCTCCACATTGCCCTCACCACCTGTAACCAGTGTCTCCAATCTTTGCTTCACCAGCCTCCAGGGACAGGGACCTCGAGTGGTTGTTTCCTTCACAGCTGTGTCAGTGATGGCCCTTCGTGGGGTCCCAAACACCCTCAGAAACTTGGGGTTTGCTTCTGCCTTTCACTTCATTAGAGCTTTGTTCATTCTTTCAGTAGCTGCAGTTCAGAATCACAGCACCAGAGGGCTCACTAATATCTAAAATGCCCTTTCATGGCAATCCTCTGTGCATCATTTTCCAAAAGGCTTCAAGACTGGTGTGGGTGATTAGAGAGATTTCAGGAACAGCCAAACAGAGAGCATTTCCTTAATAAATAGCCATAAACCAGTATTTCTTCTGTTTCCTTCCCTGCTCACCCTTCCCTCCCTTTCCAGAACAGGTGGTCTCAGCAGTCTCCTGTTCATATTGATCTGGAGCGTCTCCTGATAAAGATTGAAGATGTCAGAAAAGTGGGTGCCTGAATCACCGCGTGAGTGAGGAGACAGGCAAGGACAGCTCAAGAGGAGTCACACTCCTCTGGACCAAGAGGTGGGTGTTCCTGGGAATGTCAGGTGCCACAGCACAGTGATACTTGTGTTCAGGGAGCTGGTGAAATGACCCATTTCCTTTTCTGTCATGGTGTCTGAGTTTCTCAGGTAACCCCTGACTTGAGCCCCATCCACTCCTGGGTGTTCTCCAGACTCCTGCCTTCAGGAACAAAGTCCCAGGAGACCTTGCTGGTGAAGATGGAGGCAAAGAAGACGTGAAGTACCTCAGTCCTGTCTGCTTCTACTCTTACGAAGTCCAGCAGCAGGTCCATGTTACCCTGGTTGATTATTTTACCGTAAGGAAGCAGTGTCAGCTCATCTGGCTGCCCTCAGCCTCCCCTGCAGGTTTCAAGTCCAGGGCAGCTGTGGCATCATCGCCACATCAATGGAAAACGTTTCTAAATTCCTCCTTTACAGCTTGACCTGCTCCCACCTCCTGTGTGTTGCCTTTTTCCCCTGGAGCTCCGTCAGTTCAGACGAGCAGCCTCACAAGATAAATGCTACTTCTCATGGGTCCTCAGAGAGATCATTCCCGTTCCTAGAGCAGGCTGTCCTGTAAGGCCTGTCAGATTTCCTGAGCTCCTTCAGCCTTCAGAGCTGCTTCCCTGGCACCTCCTCTATCAGCGCCCCCAGTCATGTCAAAGTCTTCTCCTCTGGAGCCCACCAGCCTGTGCTCTGCTGCTGGCCTTCCTCCCTCCCCTCTGGTGCCTGGGACCCCACTGTTTCCTGCTCACACCAGCCAAGGTGGACACTGATGTTCACATCCTCGACCAGCTCTGCCTTGTTTGCCAGTTCCAGATCCTGGTGAGCATCACCCTTGTTGGCTCACCAGGCAGACATGTTAAGAACTTGGCCCAAGATCCTCTGGACTGTTGGCACCTGCCGCTTTGCCTGGCCAGTGAATACCTGGGCAATTACAGTTCCCCATAGGAACCTGCTCATTGACTGGAGACTTCCCCTGGTTGCTGATAGAACATCTTTTCCATTTCTTCTTCATGGTCAAGGAGTTTGTAAAATCCAACACGTTGTCAACCTGTATTGGGTTTACATGGCCAAGTCTTGGAACTGGGCTGAATGTGGCTGTGCTACGGTTGTCACCTCTCTGAGAAGACAACAGGAGTTTGACCAACGTCAGACAGAGCTGATTTCAGCTGGCTCCAAGATGGACCCACTCCTTGACAAATCTGAGACACTCAGTGATGCTGGCAGCACCTCTGTGATATTGTATTTGAGAAATGGTAAAAAACACTGCACAACAGCAGGTGGGAGAGAGGAGGGAGGAAATGTGAGAGAAAAAACGCTACAGACACCAAGGTCATACCCCATAGGACCCAAGTAGGTCCCTCAGCAGGCCAAAGCCTGCTCTCCTGAAATCCTGCTCTTTGCCTTGTTATCATCTTCCAGGAGCCTCAACTCTCCTTTCTCATCTCTGACTGCTACATCCCTGACCAACTCTTTCTGGTTTGTAGGTGTGAAGTCCCACAGGGCAGCTCACCTCACTGACTCCTCAGTCACCCGTGTCAGGAAGATGTTGTCAATGAGCCCCAAACCCCTCCTGCATGGCTGGTACCTTGCAGATATTGAGATATCTTAGGTTTGCCATGAGGACACAGCCCTGCAAACATGAGGCTACTTTCATGTGTCTGAAGGAGGCCTCATCTAATTCCTCTTCCTCATCAGTGAGTCTGTAGCTGATGTCCACCCACCACAACATTGCCCATGTTGTTCTGCCCTCTCATGCTGACTCCTCAGCTGTTCAGCTGATATTCTCTGTTCCCAGGCAGAGCTCCACACATTCCTGCTGCTCCCTCACATAAAGGGCAACTTCCCCTCGGACTCCAGACCTCTGGCATGATGAGAACCAGACCCCCAAGGCCCCCCAGTTTCTCCAGGAGGGGCCATTTGTAGTGCCCTGAAACTCCTCATGCTGTTATCTTTGGAGAGACACCCTCATCAGGACAAGCCATCTGCAGGTAAACATCAAGGGCTGACCACAAATGGATCTTCAGTCCACGGAGGGTCCAGACCTTGAGAAAATCTGGGATTCCACCATCAGAAAGCTCTGCAGGAGCTTTATCGGGGCAGGAGAATAACCCCATCCATCAGGACAGAGCAGGACCTGACACGCTGAGCAGTGACCCTGAGGAGAAGGGCCTGGGCACTACAAGGGCCGCCACACAAGCCCGTGCTGCACGCTCACCATGAACAAGGCAGCCTCACGCGGGGCTGCATGGGGAGGAGAGTGGGGACCCAGACACCTGGAGTTCTCATCCCATTCGGTTCAGAACTGGTGTGACCCCACACACACGGGTGTGTGCCAGTGTGCGGCTTCCCAGTTTGGAGAGCTAGGGAGGAACTGGAGAGTGTAGGGCTCTGCCAAGGCAGGGTTCAGGACCTTGTGCTCATGGTGTGGGATGCTGAGGGACCTGGGCTGCTTTGGCCCAGCAGCGCTGGGGAGGCTGCAGCAGTGTAGGAGGAGCCTGAGAGTGCTTGAAGGGTGGTTTCAGAGATGGTGGAGGTTTTCTTCGTAGTGGGAAAGAGCATGAGAAAGAAATAATGCCACAAAGTTTAGCTTTGGTGGTTCCAGCTGGACATGCAGAGAAAGGAATGTGAGCGGAAGGGCAGTGCTGTGGTGGAGCAGGTCACCCAGAGGGAGTCTGCATCAGCCCAAGGCTTTGTGCTTCAAGGAACAGCTGGGGAGGATGGAGAGATACCAGCAAAGGAAGGAAGATGCTCAGTCAAGAGCAAGGTGGGGCAGCAGGGGGGATGTCTCCAGCCTGCAGGGAAAGAGGTGCAGGTGATGCCACAGCATAGCACAGGCTGTTGTGGAGATGATCAAGGGATGTAAAGAGGCTGAAAGCCCCCAACAAACATGAGCTCCTTCTCCCCTTAGCTATGGCTTTTGTCTCCACCTCTGATGCCTGTGAGGAGACACCTTGTCCTTACAGCACAGGGGCCTCATGGCCTCCTTGTCCCCAGCCAGGAACCTGGGAAGTGTTGGACCATAGTCCTGCCCTTGGCCTGGCACAGCCCCACATCACACTGTCCCAGGAACAGCCCTGGGCAATGTGGGAGGGACAGGATCTGCCTTCCCAGGGTTGGGGGTCAGGGCTTGGCCCCTTGATTGATGAAACACAACTAGGTTTACTAATCATCAGAGAGACCTTCCCCATGCTTTTCCTGACCTGTCATCTCTGCCTCCAGTTTCCTTCTCTAACCAGACCCCGGGGATCGTTCCTCAGTAGTGTTCCTCAGTGGGACCCATTAACATTACAAGAAACTTTGGAGTTTGAACCTGACTCGGACTTCTTGAGAGGTTTCTTCAACTTCCTCTCTGTGTCTGAGGTTCATGGACTCAGTGCCAAACCCACCAGAGGGGTCATTGAAGTGCCTGGGGCTGCTCCTGTGCTGCTGAACTGGGCTGGGCTCCTGGGACAGAGGGAGCTCATGGCAAGCGGCAGCGCTGCAGAGAGACAGCTCTGCCCAGGAGCAGCTTCTCTGCAAAGCGCAGCAGGGCTGAGGGCTCTGCCTGGGGATCTCAGGGAGACGGGCAAGGCAGAGAGAGGTTAAAAGTGGTCAGGACTGGGAGGATGACTGAGAGCTCACTGGAGGAGAAATCTTTGCAGCCCTTGCCATGGTAAGTCTCTGGGTGCAGAGCAATGCAGCTGGAACTCATGGAGGCAACTCCAAAAACTGGCACAGCCACAGCTAGTGGGATCTGTAAGGACGGGGATCTTGTCAGGCAATTTCATACAGCTGTGAAGCCAGGTGAGCACCCAGGGCTGCCCAGGGCTGTCCTGCAGAGCAGGGTCCCTGCACCCCAGGGCTGTGCCGGGGCAGGGACTCTGCCGCCTGCCAGGGTCAGCGCTCAGCCTGCCCGGGGAGATCCCAGCAACACTGAGGGGAGAAGCTGTGGGGGGAAGGAACAGCGTGTGGCTGGGAAGGGTCCTGCTATGAAGTGAGTGCTGAGTGGGTCAAGGCTGCTCACAGCTCCAGATCACTTTAGGACATTCCCAGGAGACTCTTAAGGAAGCACAGCAAGACAGGGGCTCCGTGAAAGAGAAGGATCCTATTTATCAGTCTCACATTCTCAGTTATCTATGCGGCCAATGGGACAGAGAAACTCATGTCTCACTTCAGGTGGAGGCACTGAAATTCCAAATCTGTTACTCTTAGCAGTGCATAAACCTGTGAGTATCAGAAATCAACACACCCTGGCTTCCAGACAGCATCAGGATGACTTTTCCAGCCTCATCAGGGCTGGTCTGGTGTCAGAGCCGGCCCACACAGAGCTGCCCCTGGGCAGTGCCGGCTGCTGGGAGGGGTCTGCGGGGCAGAGCTGAGCACACAGCGGCTGTGATGGGGTCTGTGACACTGACAGGAGGAGACCTGGGGACAGAGACACAGCTGCAGGCAGGGACAGCTCCAGGCAGCAGAGCAGGGGGTGTTCAGGAGCTCTTCTGCTCCTTCTCTGCAGGTGGCTGCTGGGTGTTGTCTGCTGGGCAATGATCGGACTGTCCCTTTAGCACATCCCATCTTCAGGAGCCCTGACTCTGCTCTGCCTGTCCTGCTGGGCTCGCCAGCTGCCCCCAGAAAGGCCCAGCTCTGCTGTAGGATCCCAGGAGTGCTGAGCCTTTCCTTGGGGTCCGCACTCTCCTGCCAGAGTCCTTTGCTTCTCTCGGTGAGGGGTCGTGTCCTGCTGTCTCCATCACATCTCCACCTCTGGGCTGGGACAGAGAAGAGTTTGCAGATCTGCCCTTTCAAACAGGGCTCCCTGCTCCAGTGTGAGTCCAGTTTTGGGTTTTCTTTTAAAGAGAGGTTTGTTTATGAAGTTATTTTTAAGGCAGCACAAGTGAAAGCACAAGACAAATGGGTAAAAGCTGTTCTCCTAACTCACACTGAGCCACAGAGAGGTGAGCCCTTTTGCCTGTCCTGTCTCAAGACTCTTCACATTTTCAGTCATATATATGAGGAATTCAACCCCTACAAAAATCCAGTCATGAGATGTGATGGTGGAAAATTAAAAACACAGAGAAAATCCTAATAATGACATGCTAAGCCTCTGCTCTGCAGCCCATGCTCTTAAGTGTCAAGAGAGGAGATATTGAAGTTTTTCATGAACAGTGCATAAAATATGACATTGCTTGTGAACATCAGAGCTCTCAAACCAGCTCCCCCAGTGTCCCCACTGCAGCAGAGCAAAGCTGGCTGCTGGGCCCCAGACGGGCAGAGGTCCTGCTCCTCACAGCACACTCGGCCAGCACGTAGCAGAGAAAGGAAATGCATTTCAGCTGGGGCGGGGTATGATGAAAAATGGAGTGCTCAGGAGTATGTCCTGATTTTAAGATGTCATTTCCTTTTTGGAAGATAGTCCCCACGGCAAGAAACAACAAATGTCCAACAGCAGCTCCATCACTCAGTTCCTTCTCCTGCCATTCTCAGACACACGGGAGCTGCAGCTCTTGCACTTCTGGCTCTTCCTGGGCATCTACCTGGCTGCCCTCCTGGGCAACGGCCTCGTCATCACCACCATAGCCTGTGACCAGCACCTCCACACCCCCATGTACTTCTTCCTGCTCAACCTCGCCCTCCTCGACCTGGGTTCCATCTCCACCATTGTCCCCAAATCTACGGCAAACTCCCTCTGGGACACCAGGGTCATCTCCTACGCAGGATGTGCTGCACAGATCTTTTTCTCTATCTTCTTGTTCATAGCAGAGTATTCTATGCTTACCATCATGTCCTACGACCGCTACGTTGCCATCTGCAAACCCCTGCACTACGGGACCCTCCTGGGCAGCAGAGCTTGTGTCCACATGGCAGCAGCTGCCTGGGCCAGTGGGTTTCTCAGTGCTCTGCTGCACACGGCCAATACATTTTCACTGCCGCTCTGCAAGGGCAATGCCCTGGACCAGTTCTTCTGTGAAATCCCCCAGATCCTCAAGCTCTCCTGCTCAGATGCCTACAGCAAAGAAGTTTTGCTTCTTGTAGTTAGTGCCTGTTTAACTTGTGGCTGTTTTGTTTTCATCGTGCTGTCCTATGTGCAGACCTTGAGGGCCGTGCTGAGGATCCCCTCTGAGCAGGGACGGCACAAAGCCTTTTCCACGTGCCTCCCTCACCTGGCCGTGGTCTCCCTGTTTGTCAGCACTGGCATTTTTGCCTACCTGAAACCCCCCTCCATCTCATCCCCTTCACTCGACCTGGTGGTGTCTGTTCTGTACTCGGTGGTGCCTCCAGCACTGAACCCCCTCATCTACAGCATGAGGAACCAGGAGCTCAAGGGTGCTGTGTGGAAACTGATGACTGGATTATTTTCTGAAGCAGTAAACTGCCCATCATCTTCTGCATAACAGATACAGTGTAAATTGTTGCAAGCCCAGCCCATTTTCTGTATTTTATGTTGCCACTTGTGGTTTTTCACTTGATAATATTGTTATCCCCTTTCCAATTCACTGTCTTCTTTGTTTACTGAGGGGCTGCGTAAATGAGGAGCTTTGCTGTATCTGTGTTTAAACAAATTAAAAGGCCTCACAGCCTCTATTTTTTACTGAGATCCTTTCACCAAGTTGTGTTTGGAGCTCCAGGGACAGTTCCCGTGCATGGGTGGAGGGGAAAAGAGTCCAGCCTGGCAGCCCTGCCAGGGAGCACCAGCGCTTGGCCTTCCAGAGCTGTTCTCGTTCCACTCCCACACTCTCCTTCTCATCCCTTGTGTTGGTGCAAGGCCTGAGTGCTCTGGCAGCCTGGTCACCGTCCTGCTGTGTGTCAGTCCTGTGAGCGCAGGCAGGGACAGGCAATGGGCACTGCTGTGACAGAGCTGGCCTCAGAACAGCCTTCCATGAAGAAAGCTGACCTCCTGAGGACACTGCCTGAAGGTTTAGGTCTTTTCCCAGAATTTCTCTGAAGAACACGTCCAAGAAAGTGGCCCACAGATTAAACACCAGAGTACAGCTGAACAGTGTGTGTGTGCAGGGCTGGACACACAGTAGTGTCCTCTCACAGCCAGGCCTCCTGCCAGAGACCTGCAGGACCAGCAGAGCAGGGTCTGGGCTGTGCCCCTGTGCACTGGACACCCTGTGGAAGCTGCCCCAGGACAATTGTCATGGACTGGCCCTCACAGCCACCATTGCCAGCCCTGGCCTCTCACCCACAGAGGGACATGGAATGAGTAGGTTAGCAGTCCATGTTTGCATTGTACAGATGAGATGTGAGCATGCACATCATGTACGTGAGGTGACATGAACGCGAGTGAGCACAAACACCATCAACTATTCCTTGGGGTTCCATGAAGGCCTGTGGCACAAAGAAGGCCTTGAGGTCACTTCATATTGGGAGGAACACCCCATGGGAAATCACCTGAATGCAGCCCTGGGATGTGCTTCCTTTAACTGAGGTCCCCGTGTCCATTCTTCATGATGTGGGACATCTCAGATGAGTGCAGAGCAGGGGGACACACCACAGGGCTGAGGTGTCTCCCGTCCCTTGGGAGTGGCAACAGGAGGCCAGAGAGACACTGTGACTCATGCCTCTGTGTGTGAAAGGGACAGACTCTGTCTGTGAGCATCCCTGGGTGCATAAGGAGTCCATGAGGCCAGCTCAGATGCGGACACCTGACAGAACCCTGACATTTCTGTGTGTGACTCCAGGAACCAACAACACAGGCCCAGTGAGACTGATCTCAGCTGCCTTGGACAAGCTCATTGCAAGTGCTGCTGTCTGCTACGTCACCCTTGCCCGTGATTCTGGATTGTGCTCTCATAAGAATCAGGGTAATTAGAAAGGTTCTGGGGTCTTAGGAAAAGGCAGACATCAAAGCCATGTTCAAGAAAGGCAAGAACAGGCATTGGGAGAATTGCAGGTTAGTCAGCCTGCCTCTGTCCCTGGGAAGGGCATTGGACACGTCCTCCTGTAGAATGCGATTTTAGCTCTTTTGAGGGTGATGCCAAGGTGGGTGGAGGCCTTGAACAACCTCCCTTGGTTCACCCGGCCTTGAGCAGGACAGTGAGACAAGATGAGTGAGACAAGGGCTCTCTTCAAGCAAGGCAAGGAAGTGAGATGGGTGTCTACAGCCTGCAGTGAAAGAGGGGCAGGTGCAGGACTGTGTAGAACACGCTTCAGTCTTGGTCAGGTCCTGGGGGCTAAGGAGGGGGATGGATGGGTGTGGTATTTTGAAGGTCAGTTGGGTCTCAGACGCTCATAATCCAGTCAGAAGCGCGTGGCTGTGAAGGGGACTGTGGGGTCATTTCTGTCTCTGGAGGTGACAGCCCAGCAGCAGGGACATGGCTGGGAAAGAACCTCAGCCTAAGTAGCCACAGGCCCTACCCAGGAAGAGGCCTTGGAGACGGGCTGTCATGTCCATCCCACCTGAGTTCATGAAGGGACAGCAGCAGGGACATGGTCGTGTCCATCAGAGAAGCTGAAAGGCCAGCAGCAGTGCTGGGATTTAGAAGATCATGGTGAGGTGACTTCTCTCTGGTCAAGTGCAAGACCACAAGAAGACTAACAGGTTGGGTTCCCTGCTTGATGGGCAGTTTCTGAAGGTGGTAAAGATTTCTCAAGTAGTGGGAAAAAGGAGCAGTGAAAAAAAAGCCACCAAGTACAGATTGGGAAGTGGATACTGGTTATCAGGAGGAAGAAATGTCACTGGAAGGGCAGTGCCGTGGTGCAAGAGGTCACCCAGAGGGAGCTGGATCAGCCCATGGTTTGTGTTCCAAAGAACAGCCAGTGAGGGTGCAGACACATCAGTGAAGGGACAGAAATGCTGGGGTGAGAGCAGATGGGGAAGGGAGATGCGTGTCTACTGCCTGCGGGAAAAGAGGGGCAGGTGTGGGACCATGTAGAACAGCCTGAGGTGGAGATGGCAAAGGGCGCTGGCAAGGCTGGAAGGCACCAGCAGAACCGAGGTCTCTGTCACCTTGGCCATGGCAGTTGTCTCTGCCACTGAGTCCAAGGAGAAGACATGTTCTCCCCATGGCACTGGGGCCTCGTTGTCTCCTTGCAGCCCCATGGGGAAGCTGGAAGTTGTTGTACCAGTGTTGTCCTTTCCTCGGCCTTGCACACCCACATCCCACGGTCCCAGCAAGAGCCCTGAGCCGTGTGTGAAGGACAGGATCCCCCTTCCCATTGCCTGGAGGTCAGGGCTTCTCCTTTCTGCTTCAGAAAGCAAACCAAGGGGTTTCTGAGCATCAGAGCCACCTGCACAGGGCCTTGGCCTACCTGTCATCACAGCCTCCAATTATCTGCTCTAACGAGTCTCTGGGGAGGCTTTGTCAGGAACAGCCCTCAGTGGGGCCCATTAATACTTCAAGGAACTTTGGGGTTTGCTTTTGCCTTTGGCTTCTCGAGAGCTTTGTTGAGTCTCTTCTCAGTAACTGAGCTTCATGAGCCTCATGTACTCCATGGGCTCACTAAAATTCTCCAAGCCCTCACAAGCCGTGTCTCTTCCATCATTTTCTTCAAGTATTGAAGAATTGTAGAGCTCATTAGAGAGGTTTCAGGGGGGTGGGTAAAGAGGACATTTTGAATGAGTACTAGGGAGAAGTGAGAGAAGAATTCTCCCATGGATACTGGTGCAGAGTGTCTCCTGAGGAAGTTGGACAGGTGGGAAAAGCAGTCCCTTGAGGCCAGACACGGGATGGACATCCTTGCTTCTCACCTTTCTAACCTCTCTGTTTCACTCATTGGCCCCCTTGGAGTTACATCACTTTTCTTTACATCAGATTCTCCACTCAAGTTTGCACCTGATTGTTACAGCTTCTCTGCATGAATTACTTCATGCTTTCCTTAGAGATCTGGATTTAAATAGGCACAAAGAGGCTTTTTTAATTGGCAAAAGCAAAAAAGATAATGAGAAAGAAAACACAACACAACATAATGAACAATAAAATATACTCTGTCGTTAGTTTCAGCCACTTCCAGTGAGGTCCATCGCCACAATTGAAGAGTTGCCTACAGGGAGTATGAGAGTGACAGCTGAAAGACAATTCAGCTTTACCTGCCTGAAGCTCAAAGCAGAGAAAGGTGACAGGCTCTGAATGAGCAAAGAGTGAGAGGAGCAAGAACCTCTGGGGAGCAATGGAAAGCGCAAATGTCCAGACAGGCTTCTGAAGAGATGACTGCAGACATGGTGGGTTGAATAAGGACAGGTAGAAACACCTGGATGTTCAGGGGGATTAAATACACAGTATCATAGGCAGAGTTCTGGAAATACAAGCACAGGGTAACTACAATATTTCTTCTCCTGCAATTCATACATATTGTAAAAATCCATATTTTGGCAGGACAGAAGTTCATGGACATTTTATTTAAAACATTGAATCATTTTAGCTGATGAGTGAGTTGTGGTTTTGTATTGTTTGTTTGTTTGTTTTTTTAAAAGAACTGAGAGCAGTTCTCATGTTTTCAGGCAGAGCTCCATGGTCTGACCATAAGCCCCCAGTGCAAACCTCCAGAGCCCTCGGTGTACCTGAGGTATCTGCCTGGGACTGGCAGTTATCACGCAAGACTGATAGAGCCCTGTCACTTCCATCATGTACATCTGGTTTTCAACACTTGTACACTTAATTAGGTAAGTTTCAAGGGTGGAGTGAAGGAGGAAGGTACAGAAAGAGCACTTAGAAGAAGTGATAGGAGAATTCTCCCATTGATACTGATGCAGAGTGTCCCCTGAGGAGGTGTGGACAGGAAGGAGCAGCAGTCTGCCTGGGGTCCATCACTGTATGGAGAACCTGCTCCTCACCTCCCCAACCCCACCATGTCTCTCTGTACTCTTGACTCTGTTAGTGGAAAATATTCATCCATATGACACATGTAAGGTTTAGATCCCTCCCAGAGATCTCCTCATCTCCCCAGTTAGCTCAGAAAGAGACAAACACACACACACAAATGGGTCTGGGATGGACTATTCTTGAGCTTGAACATCACAGAATCATAGAATATCTCGAGGTAGAAGATCCCCGTAAGGATCAATGAGTCCAGCTCCCCGCTGCTCGCACAACCACATAACACTAAACCACAAGACAAAGAGCATCGTCCAGACACTCCTTGACCTCTGACAGGCTGGGAGCCGTGACCACTTCCCTGGGGAGCCTGTTCCAGTGACCGACCACCCTCCAGTGAAGAACTTCCTCCTAATGTCCAGTCTGAACACCCCCTGATGCAGCCTCATTCCATTTCCACCTGTCCTGTTCTCACTGGGCAGCCGAGACAGGACATCGGGCCCTCACCTCTGCTGCCTCTCTGAGGAAGGTGCAGACTGTGATGGGGGCTGTCCTGCTTTTCGTTAAAACAAGACTAATTCTCTTTTGGTGAATTTTCCTTTCAGCTTAAGCTCTTCTAAGTAACTGCATATTTCTGCAGTTGGATGCATGTTTTTCAAACACAGTCTGCTCCAGAGCCGACAACGGCCAATATTGACAGTTTTACTGAGCTAACAGTAGGGCTGGTATGCAGAAAAGGCCTAGGACTAGATCTTATTGCTATAGCAGCCAACATCGCTGGTGAATCTCTTATGTCCCATAAGTGAGGGGGTTGTACTTGCAGGGAGGGGTGGACAGAACGAGTGACGTCAATTGAAAACTGAGTTGTTCCATGCCATCCACGTCATGCACAGTTTAATGCTGGGAGATCACAAGGGTCTCAGGCTCTTGGTCCATGGCTGGCATCTCAAGAGGAGCCTGCCCGTTGTCCTGCCTGCAACCCTGATCCTGGTTCCAGTCCTTGCATCCCTGAATCCAGTTCCTGTGCACTGCCGAGTCCAGTCCAGGACTTCCTGACGTCTTCGCTGCAGCCTCTGCTGTGACACCAGCCCCTGTGGCAGCATTTTGGCTACTCTGGGCAATACAATATAGGTTTTGTATATTTTGCCTTATTTGTCTCATTATTAGTATTACGAGGAAAGTTTTAATTTTTGTCTTGTTTTGTTTTATAAATCTATCCAAATTGTAAGTCTTTCTCCCTTTTCCTCCTTTTCCCTTTCCTTAGTGGGGAAGGGAGTGTGGTCAAGAGAGAACATCAGCCACACTTTATTGTTGCCACTGTGCTCGGCGCTGGTGAGGCCGCAGCTTGAATCCTGTGTTCAGTTTTGGGCCCCTCATCAGAAGAAGGACATTGAGGCACTAGAGAGAGTGCAGAGGAGGCGACAAAGCTGCTGAGGGCCAGGAGCACAAGTGTGATGAGGAGCGGCTGAGGGAAGTGGTGGGTTCAGCCTGGAGAACAGGAGGCTGAGGGGAGACCTGATCGCTGTCTACAACTGCCTGAAAGGAGGTTGGAGCATGGAGGGTGTTGGTCTCTTCTCCCAAGGAGCAAGTGAGAGGACAAGAGGAAATGGCCTCAAGTTGTGCCAGGGGAGGTTTAGACTGGAGGTCATTAGGGACATGGGTTAGTACTAGAGTTGGGTTATGTTTGGACTCCATGAACCTGATGGTCTCTTCCAACCAAAGCGATCCTATGATTCTATGGAGAGATGATCTGAAGGCAGGTCGGCAGCAGACCCTGAGGCTGTGCCGGGGGTGGGCACATCTGGCTCCTCCCAGCAGGATTTTGGAAAGTCCCTTCTCAGCTGTGAGCGCCAGGCCAAGGGCACGGGGCAGAAACAGCCCCCACCCCTGAGGGCCCTGGCCCCCAACTGGCCTCTGTCCCCAAACTACTCAAACTGCTGAACAGGCTCTGCCTCTACCTGAATGATCTTCAGTTTTAAGAAAATGCCAAACAAACGTGTACTTCTGGATGAGGATGGAGCAGGTTCAGGTCCAGGACCAGGGCTGCTGCAGGAGCAGGTGTCTCCAGCACAGACAGGCTGGGGGGACCTGTCGACCTCAGCACCCCTGGGCCCCACCATGGCCCAGTTCAGCAGCCTTGGGCCCGAGGGCTCAGCCCAGGGACAGCCCCACAACCAGGGTCAGAGCAGTTCCTGCTGCTGCCCCGAGGGTCACCAGCCCCAGTCAGCCCTGGGCCAGAGTGCAGGTGTCTGAGCTGGGCTGAGGTGGAAGGGGCTGGAAAACAGCTCATCGGGAGGAGGCGATGGGAGAAGGTGCAGCGTGTGTGTGGCAGCGGGGATGAACTGACACCCTCAGTTTGGTATCTGGATCAGTGCTGGGCTTGCACATGGACTAAGCCCCAGCTCAGAGCACAAATTGCTGTTGCCAGCCCTGGGTGCCAAGCGCTGTTGCTGCTTTCTCCTCCCTGGTGTGACTCGAGGAAACGACTGCCCTGCCTGCTCCTGCCTTGGGGTTGGGGAACTCGGGGTCAAAAGGAAAGACAGACTCGTGTGGTTATGGGATCTCTGAAGTGTCCTGAGTTTGCTTTGCTAATCACTCTGTAACGGTTCCTGAGCTATTAATTCGATTATAGGCACAGGGAGGCAAATGAGGCATGAACCAACTTTCCAGTTAAGGTTTCCTTCTTAGAAAAAAACACACTTCCATTTTCACATTGGCAACACACTGAAAGATGGACACTGAAGCAGCATCTGCCTCTTGTGAAAACAGGTAACAACGGATGGTTCCATTGATCCTTAGTTGCTTCCTGCACAGGAAAACTCTCCATTAATTTAATCTTTGGTGTACAGGCAGGGCCTTGCTGATGTTCCTGTGGAGGCAGCAAGCATGTGGATGTCAGGCTTTCTGCAGATTTGTGACTGAGTTTTCCTGTTTTCCCTAATAAGGAAAATCTTGCTGTGGACTCCTGAAGTCTCCCATAAGCTGATGGGTTCAGAGAAGGATGGGGAGCTGCAGTTAGCTCAGGGAGGACCAGTCAGCATCACAGGCAAAGCAGACTGGTACTCGACTTGGTGAACATTAATGGAATTTATTGGTAGATGAAACCGGCACCACTCCCCCGTCTTTGGGCAGATCACCGTGCACCCTGAACCGATACAGGCAGGTGTGGTCTGGGTGGCCCCAGTTGCTCAGCACTTGCAGCTGGATGTAATTCACAACCCCAGGGAGCTCGTTCTGAAACGACAAGAAGAAATGAGTCGCCTTTTCCTCTCTGGTACGTGACCACTGACAGAAGTGCCGCAGCGACGGCCTCGTTCAACAGCTTCCTTCCAGCTGCCCCGCGAGGGCTTTGGACCTGTCGTGGGCAAGATGTCCTTGTCCTGCTCTACCTCGTTGGGCCATGAGAACTAGTAAAGGAAGAAGCAGCACCCAGATGCCTCAGCAAATACGCTGGAAAGTTCTCGCCTGCTTTGGGGCACAGGCTTCCACAGTCAGAAGACCCAGTGGTGGTGTCAGGAAAACAGCTCATTGCCTTCTCTAGGAAGCCAAGGAAACAGAATGGCCTCCCTGTCACTGCTCACTGCCAGCACCAACAGAATCCTCAGGAAGCCCAGTATTTCTGGTCTTTAACTGGCAGAGCAGCAGTCGTGCATCCTACGGGATGTGGCCTCTTGTGTGCACTTGGGGTCCAGACAGTCAAGCTGATTCTAGTTTCAACTGTGGCGCTTCTAAGTGCTGAAGTTTAAACCCAAAATGAAAGAGAAGAAGAGTGGCAGTCCAGCCATGTGCCACCAGGAAGTTAAATCAGAAGAAAGGCCAGCGTGGCACACGTTCAAGGACAGGGCTGCCTGTAGCCCTTTGGCAGGGAAGCCTCTCCCCATCCAGCCGCATTTCGCCTCCTCTCCTACAGTTCTCCCCCCTCTTTGTCCCCATACCTTCAGCTGGAAGGTCTGACTGGGATTCAGCGCTGCCAGGAAGGTGAACTGTCCCAGGAATGTTCCCTGCTCGTCGTGTTCTTCCTTGAAGCCCTACAGAAGGACAGGGGTGGAGAAAACAAGAGCGTCTGGTGCACCATGGCAAGACTGAACTTCAGTCGATGAGGCACAGGCTTATTTCAGCTACGTAGTCCAAGGACCATGAGCACAAGGAAAAGATGAGAAGCTGCAGGTGGGCAGCACGGCACACTTGCCTACTCAACGAGTCCAAGCTGCCGGTCAGAAAAGGAGCAGACGCTCCCAGTGAGAGGGAGGTAACCTGAGGATCACAAATGCCACTGGCATTGGAAGCCAAGAAGGTCTAGGACCATGCACTGTCCAGCTCCTTTTCCCTATGGCTCCTGGAGTAGCCTCTTGCCCCAGAAGCTTCCTTTCGAGTGGTCCATTGAATAAAAGAGGAATACAATGGGAAGGGAGCGACTCCAAGGAGCCTGTTTGTTCTGAGAGCCAGGAGGAACCTTCAGGCCACTCCACTCTCAGAACCACCTTCAGCCCCTGCTTAGAAATGCTGTGCAACCCCCTGCCCCCCACTCCAGAGAAATCACTTACGTAGACAGCAAAGTCCTTTGGAGCTCCGGAGATACTTTCTCCATGGAACGCTGTCCCCGACACATGGTCCATGCTGACGGCTCTGGGAATCACTGGCTCAGACAGCTTGATGAAGACCTGTCCTTGACTTCCTGGGAAGGGCCAGCAGCTTCCAGGATGATTTTCTGGCTGAACAAAGAAGAAGAAACTACATTGACATGGAGAAGGTTGCCCTGGGTCTCTCCCAGAGCTCTGCAGGCACCTCTGCCATTCTCCTTCTGTGCCGTGCTGACAGTTTGCACAGCGACTGGGCAGACACAGATTGCAGGAGCAGCCTGGCCTGGTAGAAGCTCCCACCGAGAACCTGGGGCACTCTGGGACAGGAAATACTCAGCAGGGAGACACAGGAGGAGAGCAGGTCCATGCGAGAAGGAGGCAGGAGAAGAAGCTTCGAGGAGCAAAGACGGGGGGAAAGGCAACTCTGAGCAGTGTGTGTGGGTCATTCTCTGACCTCTGTTTTACTGCGTCTTGGTGCTCCTACCTCAAGAACAAGCTCAGGGGACCTCATATAATCCATCACCGGCATGGAGTACAGGAAGACTTTGGCTTTGTCATTCCGGAGAGATGGAGAAGTCCTTGAATGAATGACAGCAGCCCCTGGAAATTAAAACATGAGCAGAATCATCAGGCAGTGTTGGGAGCAATATTGCACTGTTGACTTGAAAAAGCTTCTCAGTTGTCATCCATGTCCTACAGTGGGTTCCTCTCTTTCTAACTGGAATGACCCCTCTAGAACACACAGCAGGGAGTCATGGGCCGTGGAAAAAGACAAGAACGTGAATCAGGCTTTCTGTGCTTCCCATGGGGTCTGGCCCATTACAGACTCTGTCAGTGGGGGCACTTGTAGGGCACAAGGTGACCCTTGACTTCTTGCCCTTTCTCTCCTACCCCTGGGCACGTTCCAATGCCCATCTTGTCAATCTGGACAGGAAGCGCTTTGGAACTGGTTTGTTTGTACAGTGTCATGGTACCTGCTGATTTCAGGGCGTAATCAGGCATCGGGACCTGCATTTCTTCCAGCTTCTCCAGGGCTTCATTGATGATCTCCTGAACCGCCTGGGAAGGAACACAAAGGAGAGCGCCTGTTGGAAGGAAAAGGAACGGGGCAAGCAGCTCCCCTGCAAGACCAGGCAAGGTGAACGGGGACAAGGCCCATATCAGATGGAAGGAACACTCAAATTGCCTGGAAGCCTCCCAGGTTTGCTCTGCTGTGCTTGACGGGATCAGAAAGCGGGGGCTGCTCACTCCAGTGCTCTGAATGCTGGAGCTGCGGGAAGGGGCTTTTCCCGTGGAGAGGCCCCAGGCCAGGCAGCATGGACAGACAAGGAAGCGTGGCCATGACAGCACTTGTTCCAGCAGCACCAGTCTGTTGGCTGTGACAGGGAATGGAGTAGGATACGTGCCGGAGGGAGGATAAAACCCCTGAGTAGATCCTTCTGCCTTGTGCCCTTACCCGTCCGGTAAAGCCTGGGAGCCTTCCCTGCTTCATGCCTTCATGGAGAGCCCGCTCAGCCACATCCTTTGTGCTCCAGCGCAGACTATAAAGCTGTTCCTGGAGCTTTCCGAGCTGGTCTGGCAGGGATTGGGTTTCACTCAGGTGTCCTAATTCCGCTGCAGTGCTCCAGAGCAATAAGGTGCCGAGTCGTCCCACATGGAAAACACCTGTCAGACGCACACCAGAGCTTAGAACTTGGTCTAAGGCTGGGTTGTGCCTCGGGCTGCCCTCTCCCCTTTCTGTGTCTATCCCCAGTGCCATTGTTGTCTCTCCTCTTATTGTCTTTGACAGTGGCCATCATGGCATATGGGCTCCGCAAGAGATGGACGTTCCCTGCCTTGGACTGTGCTCCCGGTCCTGCAGAAGATTTTCATCCCCCTGGGGCAGGAGAGCTCAGCCACGGCCTCTCCCTCGGCTGAAGAGAACTGGCTTAGCCCTCCTGGGGATGGCAAGTCACCCCTTCCTCACCCCCACACCCGTCCCGCTGGAGCAGGGACTGGCACAGCTCTGTCGGGGACTTTCTGCTCTCAGCTGAGCTCCTCTGGTCACAGCGGGGGAAGCGGACCAGGGCAGGATGTAGCCCCAAGTACATCCTAAAGCACCATCCTCAGGTTGGAGCTCTGCAGAGACTCACCGAGAGAGAACAGGCCGAGAAGCAGCACCAGGATTGTTGCCTTCAGTGCCTTCATCTTCCTGCAGAGCAACAAGGAGGAAAAGGCTGGTGAAGCTGGCGGTTCCCGTGCAGATCAGCAGCAGACTGGAGAGCAGCAGCAGGGACTGCAGCCCTTGAGCCTGGCGTTCCTGGCGTGTGCGTTGGCTTGGTCCTGCACCAGCTCGAGTCACTGCTGGGGTTGTCACCAGCTGCACCAGTGGGGATTTGTCATGGCAGCGATTGTTTCGTTAGGGACAAAGGGCTCAAGATTGACTCTGGACTAAGAGCAGGAGTTGCAACAAGAGCTGTGGCCACACTTCCCGTCTGTGGGGCTGGACAGGTATTCTTTGGAAATGGAAGGCACATGATGAACGCTGTTTCTCCTGCCCACCACCTGATGGGGACTTGTGCTGATCCTGTTCTCCACCCTCTCAAGAGAAGGTTCAGCCTGTGCCCCTACGGCAGGCTGTATCGGGGCCACTGCTTGGGACTCCCTCCATGCAATCCAAAATAGACCTGTCCCTCATTCTGCAGAGATCAAAGGCTTTCTGGGCCTTGCCCCTGTGGTCATGAAGAGACTGAAAGGCGGCTGCTGCCTTCCACCAGCTCCAGAGCGAGCTCTCAGGCTGCCCTCGTGTTCCTCTCCTGTCCACCCTCCACCCACACCAGCTGGTGAGGTTGAAAACACACCTGGGAAAGGGGAGGAGGATTTTTAAAACATACCCGTTCAGACTTTGAACCTTTTCCGTCTGTCTCGTGGTACCTGCTGAGGTGCAGGTAACAAGCATCTGACTCGCTCACGAGTGAGCCAAAAACTCTGCGATCTCTGTTCCTTCAAGATCGAGAGTGACAAAGGCGCAGGGAGACCCCTGCTTTTATACCCTGCTGTGCTGACCTCAGCGCTGATGCTGCTTTGTGACATCAACGGCAGTGGGTGATGTCACAATGGAAGAGGCTGCGCCGCGTTGGGAGGCAAAGTCCAACCAGATAGCAGCGGGTTTTGCAGTCCTCTCTGCAAGGGCAGAAATCCTGCACCATAGAAAGATTGGAAAGGTACAGGAACATGTTACTCTCAGAAAACAGACTCTGTCAACCACTCTTCCTCTTGCTTACTGAAGTTCAGATGGTGTGAGAAAAAAAAAAAAACACAAAAAAGCAAGATTCTTGTTCTTATTTGATGGAGCCCATTATATCAGCCACTCAACATTAAGTCCAACTCCAGTCTGAACCTCAGAATAAGAAATGTCATCTTAAAATTTCCAGGAAATGGAAGGGCTTTGAAGTGGCACGACCAGAAAACATTCATGAAAGCAGCGCCATGCAAGTCCACAGCCCTGATCACAGACCACCTGCCCCGTTACCTAAGGCAATGATGTTCTCAGCTGATTTGCAGCCACTGACATCTGGAAAACAGCACAAGGTCTCTTGTTGTTTAGCGCCGAGCACACAGGTTGACACTGGAGCTGGTAAGAAAAACATCCACAGTCAGTCTGGTTTCATTGGAGGACACCAGGACAAGTTCAGTTCACATTCACAAGGAATCACAGCAGGTCCCACCAGTCCCTGCAGACCCCGACACGGCTCCTGTGCAGGGTCCCGAGGAGCAGTGAGCGCAGAACAAGAAACCTTCCTTCAAAAGAAGGTCCCCAGCCGGCTCTTTCCCCAAGCTGCACAGAGCAGCAGCTGAGAACAACCTCTGCCACAACTACACCCGGCTCTGCCGTCTGCAGGAGGAGACCAGCTCCTAAATGATCCCCAGCCCTACAGACACAGATCTTCCCCAGGGCAGTGCTCAGCAAATACCAGAGCACAGCGACACCTGGTCATTCAGTTGAAGCTGCCGGGGAGAAGGACAGGGGACTAGAAAGAGACAAATCAGACAAGAGAGAAGATAGAGGAGCCCAGAGAGAAAGAAACACACAGGGAAAAGGCTGGAGAGATGGAGAGATCAAGACAAATAGGGACGAGGAGCCACAATGAGACAGGGAGGAAGAAAGAGGAGGGTGGAGGAGCAGGACAGAGGGACAAGGGGATGGGAAGGAGAAGAAGGAAAGTTGGGTAGAGAAAGACAGGGACAGGGAGGGGGATGTACAGATGGAGAAAAGGAAGGAGAGAGAGCAGAACATAGGGACTGAGAAAGAAAGCAAAGGTCAGATGGGGATGAAGAGACTGACAAAGGGAGAAAACCCACAGTGAGCTGGAGGAAGAGGAAAGGAGGGCTGAGAAGCAGCAAAGAGGAAGAGACAAAAAATAAAAGGCAGAGCCAGCTGGACAGGGGTCGATTGCCAGAAGCAATGGGACAGGCAGCGGGGCAAGAATAAAGACAGAAAAGATGGGGACAGGCAGCAGGACAGAGGGACAGTGAGAGGATAAAAGGGGCAGGGAACAGGATATACATGGAGAAACAATCAGCAGGAACAGAGAGAAAGATAGAAGAGAAAAAAAGAGATGAAGAGGGACATGGGACAGGGAGACAAACAGAGAAGGAAAGGGAGAAGGACAAGGATTGTCAGAGAAACACAAGGACAGGGAGCAGGACAGGGCAACACAGACAGAGGAAAAAGGGTCAGGGACGCAGCACAAAGGGAAAGACAAAGAGCAGAGACAGGCAGCAGGGCACAGATAGAGGTAAAAAGGCCTGGGCTGGGCAGCAGGGCAGAGATGGAGACCAAAAAGCAGCTTTGGGCTGCAGGACAGAGATGGAGTGAGAAATGAAAGTGACAGGGAGCAGGAGAGAGTGACAGAGAGAGTGGAAAAACTACATAGGGAGCAGGACAGCAAAACAGAGCGGGGGACACACAGGGAGAAGGGCAGAGAAACAGAGAGGGAATGAGAGGGGCAGGGAGCAGGACAGAGAGCTGGAGCAGGAAGGGAAAATGAGATGGGCAGCAGAACAAAGGGAAGGAGAGACAAAGACAGGGGCAGGGAGCAGGACAAAGGGGTGGAAGAAGAAAAATGTAGTAATGGTTCAGGACTGAGATGAAAAAACAAATTAAAAATACACCGGGACTGGGATGGAGTGACAGAGAAAGGGCAAAGGAACAGGGGGCGGGACAGCACTGAAGGAATAAACAACTGTGGTGGGCAGTGGGACAGAGAGATGGAGAGAGGAAAAACAGAGCAAGAGAGAGAGGAAAGAAGGGGCAGCAGCTGGACAGGGGGATACAGTGAGAAAAGATGGGACCGGGAACAGAACAGAAAGGAAAGAAAGAAAAGGACAAAAAGACAGCAAGAGGGAAAAAATGCACAATCAAGCAATCAGGTCAAGAAGCCGACACCGGGGGGGCAGCAGCTGGGGAGAAACCGGGGACACCAGAGACCCTGATGAAGACTCTCGAGTACCAAGGATGGATTTCAGCAAAGTTATGGCGGGGTTATGGAAATAATTTATGTTTGATGCACTAACTAAGCAGGAGAAACAAATGAATATGCAAGAGGTGTATGTAAGAAACACCAAGAAGTGCGAATCACACACACGCTCAATCAGAGGAGCAATCTTGCGAGTGTCCGGCGCTGTAACAAAAGTGCTGCTTTTACCACTTTCCAAACCGTGTTAAAGAACCTTTTTGCCAACTTTTCGGTACCATTTCCCCCCGCCCAGGAGAACAAGGCCAGAGCAGCCCACGCACACCTGAGCCAGATGCAGCAACAACATCCCCAGGGCCCCAGTTGCAGGAAAAAGGGCCCCAGGGCTGGGCCGGGGGCTGCTCAGCCTTGGGGCAGCTCCACGGGCGCCACGGCAAAGCTCAGCTTGGCCGCCCGCAGAGCCGCCGCCTCCTCAGCCTGGGCTGCGCCGCCATTGGGTGGGAGGGCTGTCAGTCTCCTCCCCTGAGGTGATCCTGGATCTGATTGGCTGCCTTAGGGGTCACTCCCCCCACAGTGCCCACCCTGCCCTGAGGTAATGTTTCCTGTGATTGGCCGGCTGGGATTTCTCATTTCCCCCCCTACCAAGTGATGGGTCAGACCACTTGTCAATCATCAGGGTGCTGCACTCCCTCCAGCTGTGATTGGTGCAGCCAGCACGGCCCGCCCCTGAACGCTGCCTAGCTCGGTCAGCTCTCGCCACCTTTCCTGCAGGCCTCAAAGCTGGATTGGCTGGTTACCTATCAATCACATGACTTGCCCCGCCTCCTCAAATGCCATTGGCTGTCCTGGGTCCCCTGACTCCCCAGAGACTTCCGGTTGGTTGTTGCCAGGCCACGAGCTCCACCCAAACATGAAACTGGGCCCTGATCAGAGGCCGTGGGTGATAAAAGACACGTTGGGACCCCGAACATGAGGATTTGGGCCCCAAGAAGGAGGCTCTGGGCACTCAAAAGGACGGGCAGATGCTGCAGGTGGCGCTTTGGGCCCTGAACACGAGGGGACCCTCTTGGTTCCCACCCGAGCTGGGTTTGGTGCCCGTGACCCCACGGAACAGACACCTGTGCTGTCCGGAGTGGCCACGGAACAGACGGAGCCCAAAGCCACAGACTCCATGAGCTCAACGGGGAGTTGTGACATTTTATGGACGTTTCACAGGGCGGCCCGTGGGCTGAGGGCAACTGTGTGTGTGTGACATCAAAGGGTGGGCAGGGGAGCGGTGGTTGGTGAGGACGTATTGGATCGTGTGGGACCTGAGCCTGACGCCCATGGGGTGGAACAAGGGCTGGAGAAAGGACCATCGTGTTGAACCCCAGCCGGTAACTGAGCCCACGCAGCCGCTCGCTCCCTCCCCGCAGCGGGACGGGGGAGAGAACCGGAAGGGTAACTGTGAGAACACTTGTGGGTTGAGTTAAAAACAGTTTAATAATTGGAATTAAAAAGAATAGACCAAAGATTTAAAAATGACATTTAAGAAATTGAAATTAAAATATGCAGTAATAAAAATTATACCTATGATAATGAAAAAGAAAATACCAAAGAGAAGGCATCATAGAATCATAGAATGTCCTGAGTTGGAAGAGACACACAAGGATCACCGGTTCCAACTCCTGTCCCTGCCCAGGACACCCCACAGTTCACACTGTGTGTCTGAGGACGTTGTCCAGTCTCTTCTTGAACACTGTCAGGTTGGGGCCGTGACACCTCCCTGGGGAGCCTGTTCCAGTGTCCAGCACCTCTGGGTGAAGAACCTTTTCCTCATGTCCAACTGACCCTCCCCTGGCACATCCTCCTGACATTCCCTCGGGTTCTGTCACTGGTCACTAAGGAGAAGAGTTCGGTTCCTGCCCCTCCAGCTCCTCTTGTGAGGAAGACGTAGACTGCCAAGAGATCTCAGTCTCCTCCAGGCTGAACAAACCCAGGGACTTCAGCTGCTCCTCATATGCCGTCCCCTCCAAACCCTTCCCTGACTTCGTAGCCTCTTCTGGACACTCTCCAGTAGCTTTATCTCCTTTTGATCCTGTGTCCCCAGCCCTGCACACAGTGAATGCTCCAGGTGAGGCCGCCCCAGCGCAGAGCAGAGCGGGACAATCCCCTCCCTGCCCGGCTGGCCGTGCTGTGCTGGATGCACCAGGACACGGGTCCCTCTTGGCTCCAGGGACACTGGTGGCTCATGTTCAACTTGCCATTGACCAGAACCCCCAGATCCCTCTCCGCAGAGCTGCTCTCCAGCATCTCATCCCCCAGTCTGTCTTTAGAGCCAGGGTTGCCGTGTCCCAGGTGCAAAATGGTACCCCCGGAATATCGGACAGCATTTGTGCTTACTTGGGTTCATCTCGCCTCATGTACATGACATCCATTCTCACATCTCATTTGTACAATGCAAACATGGACTTCAGACCTACTCATTCAGTGTCTTTCCATGGAGGGAGAAAGAACCTCTCTGAGCTGGGGTGAGAGGCCAGTGCTGGAGATGGAGGTTGTGAGGGATTGGTCCATGATGATTGGGGCAGATTGCATTGGGGGTCCAGTGCACAGGGGCACAGCCCAGACCCTGCTCTGCTGGTCCTGCAGGTCTCTGGCAGGAGGCCTGGCTGTGAGAGGACACTGCTGTGTGCCCAGCCCTGCACACACAGACTGTTCAGCTGTGCCCTGGTGTTTTGATCTTCAGGCCACTTTCCCAGAATTTCCTTGAGAAAAAGTTTGAATGAAGACCTAGGCCTTTCACCTTTCTCGTGGAAAGGGTGTTCTGAGGCCAGCTCGGTCACAGCAGTGCCCATTGCCTGTCCCTGCCTGCGTTCACAGGACTCACACACAGCAGGACGGTGACCAGGCTGCCAGAGCACTCAGGCCTTGCACCAACACAAGGGATGAGAAGGAGAGTGTGGGAGTGGAACGAGAACAGCTCTGGAAGGCCAAGCGCTGGTGCTCCCTGGCAGGGCTGCCATGCTGGACTCTTTTCCCCTCCACCCATGCACAGGAACTGTCCCTGCAGCTCCAAACACAACTTGGTGAAAGGATCTCAGTAAAAAATAGAGGCTGTGAGGCCTTTTAATTTGTTTAAACACAGATACAGCAAAGCTGCTCATTTACACAGCCCCTCAGTAAACAAAGACGACAGTGAATTGGAAAGGGGATAACAATATTACCAAGTGAAAAAACACAAGCGGCAACATAAAATACAGAAAATGGGCTGGGCCTGCAACAATTTACACTGTAACTGTTATGCAGAAGATGATGGGCAGTTTACTGCTTCAGAAAATAATCCAGTCATCAGTTTCCACACAGCACCCTTGAGCTCCTGGTTCCTCATGCTGTAGATGAGGGGGTTCACTGCTGGAGGCACCAAAGAGTACAGAACAGACACCACCAGATCCAGTGATGGGGAGGAGATGGAGGGGGGCTTCAGGTGGGCAAATATGACAGTGCTGACAAACAGGGAGACCACGGCCAGGTGAGGGAGGCACGTGGAAAAGGCTTTGTGCCGTCCCTGCTCAGAGGGGATCCTCAGCACGGCCCTGAAGATCTGCACATAGGACAGCACAATGAAAATGAAACAGACAGAAATTAAACAGGCACTAAAGACAATAAGCCCAGCTTCCCTGAGGTAGGTGTCTGAGCAGGAGAGCTTGAGGATCCTGGGGATTTCACAGAAGAACTGGTCCAGGGCATTGCCCTTGCATAGTGGCAGTGAAAATGTATTGGCCGTGTGCAGCAGAGCAGCCCTTCTATGTTAGCAGAACCAGGACAGTCCCCACCGTTCCCTGACTGCACTTCAGCAGAGCTGGGCTGACTTAACGAGAGACCATGGGCAGAGGCCCTGCTTTTGGTTGCACATTTGGCCAGCACCAAGCAGGGCTCCAGCCACAGTGCTGAAGAAAGTTCTCCTAGAAAAAGAAAAGGGTGTCTATGTGTAACAGGGGAGGGTCTATGGGAGTTGGTTTGATTTTTGTCAGAGGACTTTTCCCTGGCTTCTCACTGTCTTTTTTTTTTTCTCATCACACTGCCCCACGCTTAGGAAAAGCAACTGTCCAATGGCAGCTCCATCACCCAGTTCCACCTCCTGCCATTCGCAGACACACGGGAGCTGCAGCTCTTGCACTTCTGGCTCTTCCTGGGCATCTACCTGGCTGCCCTCCTGGGCAACGGCCTCATCATCACCACCGTAGCCTGTGACCAGCACCTCCACACCCCCACGTACTTCTTCCTGCTCAACCTCGCCCTCCTCGACCTGGGCTCCATCTCCACCACTGTCCCCAAGTCCATGGCCAACTCTCTGTGGGACACCAGGGCCATCTCCTACACAGGATGTGTTGCACAGCTATTTTTGTTTGTCTTTTCCATTTCAACAGAGTATTTTCTTCTCACGGTCATGGCCTATGACCGCCATGTTGCCATCTGCAAACCCCTGCACTACGGGACCCTCCTGGGCAGCAGAGCTTGTGTCCACATGGCAGCAGCTGCCTGGGCCACTGGGTTTCTCAATGCCCTGTTGCAAACGGCCAATACATTTTCACTGCCACTGTGCAAGGGCAATGTCCTGGACCAGTTCTTCTGTGAAATCCCCAGGATCCTCAAGCTCTCCTGCTCAGACACCTACCTCAGGGAAGCTGGGCTTATTGTCTTTAGTGCCTGTTTAATTTCTGTCTGTTTCATTTTCATTGTGCTGTCCTATGTGCAGATCTTCAGGGCCGTGCTGAGGATCCCCTCTGAGCAGGGACGGCACAAAGCCTTTTCCACGTGCCTCCCTCACCTGGCCGTGGTCTCCCTGTTTGTCAGCACTGTCATATTTGCCCACCTGAAGCCCCCCTCCATCTCCTCCCCATCACTGGATCTGGTGGTGTCTGTTCTGTACTCTTTGGTGCCTCCAGCAGTGAACCCCCTCATCTACAGCATGAGGAACCAGGAGCTCAAGGGTGCTGTGTGGAAACTGATGACTGGATTATTTTCTGAAGCAGTAAACTGCCCATCATCTTCTGCATAACAGTTACAGTGTAAATTGTTGCAAGCCCAGCCCATTTTCTGTATTTTATGTTGCCGCTTGTGTTTTTTCACTTGGTAATATTGTTATCCCCTTTCCAATTCACTGTCTTCTTTGTTTACTGAGGGGCTGCGTAAATGAGGAGCTTTGCTGTATCTGTGTTTAAACAAATTAAAAGGCCTCACAGCCTCTATTTTTTACTGAGATCCTTTCACCAAGTTGTGTTTGGAGCTCCAGGGACAGTTCCCGTGCATGGGTGGAGGGGAAAAGAGTCCAGCCTGGCAGCCCTGCCAGGGAGCACCAGCGCTTGGCCTTCCAGAGCTGTTCTCGTTCCACTCCCACACTCTCCTTCTCATCCCTTGTGTTGGTGCAAGGCCTGAGTGCTCTGGCAGCCTGGTCACCGTCCTGCTGTGTGTCAGTCCTGTGAGCGCAGGCAGGGACAGGCAATGGGCACTGCTGTGACAGAGCTGGCCTCAGAACAGCCTTCCATGAAGAAAGCTGACCTCCTGAGGACACTGCCTGAAGGTTTAGGTCTTTTCCCAGAATTTCTCTGAAGAACACGCCCAAGAAAGTGGCCCACAGATTAAACACCAGAGTACAGCTGAACAGTGTTTGTGTGCAGGGCTGGGCACACAGTAGTGTCCTCTCACAGCCAGGCCTCCTGCCAGAGACCTGCAGGACCAGCAGAGCAGGGTCTGGGCTGTGCCCCTGTGCACTGGACACCCTGTGGAAGCTGCCCCAGGACAATTGTCATGGACTGGCCCTCACAGCCACCATTGCCAGCCCTGGCCTCTCACCCACAGAGGGACATGGAATGAGTAGGTTAGCAGTCCATGTTTGCATTGTACAGATGAGATGTGAGCATGCACATCATGTACGTGAGGTGACATGAACGCGAGTGAGCACAAACACCATCAACTATTCCTTGGGGTTCCATGAAGGCCTGTGGCACAAAGAAGGCCTTGAGGTCACTTCATATTGGGAGGAACACCCCATGGGAAATCACCTGAATGCAGCCCTGGGATGTGCTTCCTTTAACTGAGGTCCCCGTGTCCATTCCTCATGATGTGGGACATCTCAGATGAGTGCAGAGCAGGGGGACACACCACAGGGCTGAGGTGTCTCCCGTCCCTTGGGAGTGGCAACAGGAGGCCAGAGAGACACTGTGACTCATGCCTCTGTGTGTGAAAGGGACAGACTCTGTCTGTGAGCATCCCTGGGTGCATAAGGAGTCCATGAGGCCAGCTCAGATGCGGACACCTGACAGAACCCTGACATTTCTGTGTGTGACTCCAGGAACCAACAACACAGGCCCAGTGAGACTGATCTCAGCTGCCTTGGACAAGCTCATTGCAAGTGCTGCTGTCTGCTACGTCACCCTTGCCCGTGATTCTGGATTGTGCTCTCATAAGAATCAGGGTAATTAGAAAGGTTCTGGGGTCTTAGGAAAAGGCAGACATCAAAGCCATGTTCAAGAAAGGCAAGAACAGGCATTGGGAGAATTGCAGGTTAGTCAGCCTGCCTCTGTCCCTGGGAAGGGCATTGGACACGTCCTCCTGTAGAATGCGATTTTAGCTCTTTTGAGGGTGATGCCAAGGTGGGTGGAGGCCTTGAACAACCTCCACCGGTTCACCTGGCCTTGAGCAGGACAGTGAGACAAGATGAGTGAGACAGGGCTCTCTTCAAGCAAGGCAAGGAAGCGAGATGGGTGTCTACAGCCTGCAGGGAAAGAGGGGCAGGTGCAGGACTGTGTAGAACACGCTTCAGTCTTGGTCAGGTCCTGGGGGCTAAGGAGGGGGATGGATGGGTGTGGTATTTTGAAGGTCAGTTGGGTCTCAGACGCTCATAATCCAGTCAGAAGCACGTGGCTGTGAAGGGGACTGTGGGGTCATTTCTGTCTCTGGAGGTGACAGCCCAGCAGCAGGGACATGGCTGGGAAAGAACCTCAGCCTAAGTAGCCACAGGCCCTACCCAGGAAGAGGCCTTGGAGACGGGCTGTCATGTCCATCCCACCTGAGTTCATGAAGGGACAGCAGCAGGGACATGGTCGTGTCCATCAGAGAAGCTGAAAGGCCAGCAGCAGTGCTGGGATTTAGAAGATCATGGTGAGGTGACTTCTCTCTGGTCAAGTGCAAGACCACAAGAAGACTAACAGGTTGGGTTCCCTGCTTGATGGGCAGTTTCTGAAGGTGGTAAAGATTTCTCAAGTAGTGGGAAAAAGGAGCAGTGAAAAAAAAGCCACCAAGTACAGATTGGGAAATGGATACTGGTTATCAGGAGGAAGAAATGTCACTGGAAGGGCAGTGCCGTGGTGCAAGAGGTCACCCAGAGGGAGCTGGATCAGCCCATGGTTTGTGTTCCAAAGAACAGCCAGTGAGGGTGCAGACACATCAGTGAAGGGACAGAAATGCTGGGGTGAGAGCAGATGGGGAAGGGAGATGCGTGTCTACTGCCTGCGGGAAAAGAGGGGCAGGTGTGGGACCATGTAGAACAGCCTGAGGTGGAGATGGCAAAGGGCGCTGGCAAGGCTGGAAGGCACCAGCAGAACCGAGGTCTCTGTCACCTTGGCCATGGCAGTTGTCTCTGCCACTGAGTCCAAGGAGAAGACATGTTCTCCCCATGGCACTGGGGCCTCGTTTTCTCCTTGCAGCCCCATGGGGAAGCTGGAAGTTGTTGTACCAGTGTTGTCCTTCCCTCGGCCTTGCACACCCACATCCCACGGTCCCAGGAAGAGCCCTGAGCCGTGTGTGAAGGACAGGATCCCCCTTCCCATTGCCTGGAGGTCAGGGCTTCTCCTTTCTGCTTCAGAAAGCAAACCAAGGGGTTTCTGAGCATCAGAGCCACCTGCACAGGGCCTTGGCCTACCTGTCATCACAGCCTCCAATTATCTGCTCTAACGAGTCTCTGGGGAGGCTTTGTCAGGAACAGCCCTCAGTGGGGCCCATTAATACTTCAAGGAACTTTGGGGTTTGCTTTTGCCTTTGGCTTCTTGAGAGCTTTGTTGAGTCTCTTCTCAGTAACTGAGCTTCATGAGCCTCATGTACTCCATGGGCTCACTAAAATTCTCCAAGCCCTCACAAGCCGTGTCTCTTCCATCATTTTCTTCAAGTATTGAAGAATTGTAGAGCTCATTAGAGAGGTTTCAGGGGGGTGGGTAAAGAGGACATTTTGAATGAGTACTAGGGAGAAGTGAGAGAAGAATTCTCCCATGGATACTGGTGCAGAGTGTCTCCTGAGGAAGTTGGACAGGTGGGAAAAGCAGTCCCTTGAGGCCAGACACGGGATGGACATCCTTGCTTCTCACCTTTCTAACCTCTCTGTTTCACTCATTGGCCCCCTGGGAGTTACATCACTTTTCTTTACATCAGATTCTCCACTCAAGTTTGCACCTGATTGTTACAACTTCTCTGCATGAATTACTTCATGCTTTCCTTAGAGATCTGGATTTAAATAGGCACAAAGAGGCTTTTTTTAATTGGCAAAAGCAAAAAAGATAATGAGAAAGAAAACACAACACAACATAATGAACAATAAAATATACTCTGTCGTTAGTTTCAGCCACTTCCAGTGAGGTCCATCGCCACAATTGAAGAGTTGCCTACAGGGAGTATGAGAGTGACAGCTGAAAGACAATTCAGCTTTACCTGCCTGAAGCTCAAAGCAGAGAAAGGTGACAGGCTCTGAATGAGCAAAGAGTGAGAGGAGCAAGAACCTCTGGGGAGCAATGGAAAGTGCAAATGTCCAGACAGGCTTCTGAAGAGATGACTGCAGACATGGTGGGTTGAATAAGGACAGGTAGAAACACCTGGATGTTCAGGGGGATTAAATACACAGTATCATAGGCAGAGTTCTGGAAATACAAGCACAGGGTAACTACAATATTTCTTCTCCTGCAATTCATACATATTGTAAAAATCCATATTTTGGCAGGACAGAAGTTCATGGACATTTTATTTAAAACATTGAATCATTTTAGCTGATGAGTGAGTTGTGGTTTTGTATTGTTTGTTTGTTTGTTTTTTTAAAAGAACTGAGAGCAGTTCTCATGTTTTCAGGCAGAGCTCCATGGTCTGACCATAAGCCCCCAGTGCAAACCTCCAGAGCCCTCGGTGTACCTGAGGTATCTGCCTGGGACTGGCAGTTATCACGCAAGACTGATAGAGCCCTGTCACTTCCATCATGTACATCTGGTTTTCAACACTTGTACACTTAATTAGGTAAGTTTCAAGGGTGGAGTGAAGGAGGAAGGTACAGAAAGAGCACTTAGAAGAAGTGATAGGAGAATTCTCCCATTGATACTGATGCAGAGTGTCCCCTGAAGAGGTGTGGACAGGAAGGAGCAGCAGTCTGCCTGGGGTCCATCACTGTATGGAGAACCTGCTCCTCACCTCCCCAACCCCACCATGTCTCTCTGTACTCTTGACTGTGTTAGTGGAAAATATTCATCCATATGACACATGTAAGGTTTAGATCCCTCCCAGAGATCTCCTCATCTCCCCAGTTAGCTCAGAAAGAGACAAACACACACACACAAATGGGTCTGGGATGGACTATTCCTGAGCTTGAACATCACAGAATCATAGAATATCTCGAGGTAGAAGATCCCCGTAAGGATCAATGAGTCCAGCTCCCCGCTGCTCGCACAACCACATAACACTAAACCACAAGACAAAGAGCATCGTCCAGACACTCCTTGACCTCTGACAGGCTGGGAGCCGTGACCACTTCCCTGGGGAGCCTGTTCCAGTGACCGACCACCCTCCAGTGAAGAACTTCCTCCTAATGTCCAGTCTGAACACCCCCTGATGCAGCCTCATTCCATTTCCACCTGTCCTGTTCTCACTGGGCAGCCGAGACAGGACATCGGGCCCTCACCTCTGCTGCCTCTCTGAGGAAGGTGCAGACTGTGATGGGGGCTGTCCTGCTTTTCGTTAAAACAAGACTAATTCTCTTTTGGTGAATTTTCCTTTCAGCTTAAGCTCTTCTAAGTAACTGCATATTTCTGCAGTTGGATGCATGTTTTTCAAACACAGTCTGCTCCAGAGCCGACAACGGCCAATATTGACAGTTTTACTGAGCTAACAGTAGGGCTGGTATGCAGAAAAGGCCTAGGACTAGATCTTATTGCTATAGCAGCCAACATCGCTGGTGAATCTCTTATGTCCCATAAGTGAGGGGGTTGTACTTGCAGGGAGGGGTGGACAGAACGAGTGACGCCAATTGAAAACTGAGTTGTTCCATGCCATCCACGTCATGCACAGTTTAATGCTGGGAGATCACAAGGGTCTCAGGCTCTTGGTCCATGGCTGGCATCTCAAGAGGAGCCTGCCCGTTGTCCTGCCTGCAACCCTGATCCTGGTTCCAGTCCTTGCATCCCTGAATCCAGTTCCTGTGCACTGCCGAGTCCAGTCCAGGACTTCCTGACGTCTTCGCTGCAGCCTCTGCTGTGACACCAGCCCCTGTGGCAGCATTTTGGCTACTCTGGGCAATACAATATAGGTTTTGTATATTTTGCCTTATTTGTCTCATTATTAGTATTACGAGGAAAGTTTTAATTTTTGTCTTGTTTTGTTTTATAAATCTATCCAAATTGTAAGTCTTTCTCCCTTTTCCTCCTTTTCCCTTTCCTTAGTGGGGAAGGGAGTGTGGTCAAGAGAGAACATCAGCCACACTTTATTGTTGCCACTGTGCTCGGCGCTGGTGAGGCCGCAGCTTGAATCCTGTGTTCAGTTTTGGGCCCCTCATCAGAAGAAGGACATTGAGGCACTAGAGAGAGTGCAGAGGAAGCGACAAAGCTGCTGATGGGCCGGAGCACAAGTGTGATGAGGAGCGGCTGAGGGAAGTGGTGGGTTCAGCCTGGAGAACAGGAGGCTGAGGGGAGACCTGATCGCTGTCTACAACTGCCTGAAAGGAGGTTGGAGCATGGAGGGTGTTGGTCTCTTCTCCCAAGGAGCAAGTGAGAGGACAAGAGGAAATGGCCTCAAGTTGTGCCAGGGGAGGTTTAGACTGGAGGTCATTAGGGACATGGGTTAGTACTAGAGTTGGGTTATGTTTGGACTCCATGAACCTGATGGTCTCTTCCAACCAAAGCGATCCTATGATTCTATGGAGAGATGATCTGAAGGCAGGTCGGCAGCAGACCCTGAGGCTGTGCCGGGGGTGGGCACATCTGGCTCCTCCCAGCAGGATTTTGGAAAGTCCCTTCCCAGCTGTGAGCGCCAGGCCAAGGGCACGGGGCAGAAACAGCCCCCACCCCTGAGGGCCCTGGCCCCCAACTGGCCTCTGTCCCCAAACTACTCAAACTGCTGAACAGGCTCTGCCTCTACCTGAATGATCTTCAGTTTTAAGAAAATGCCAAACAAACGTGTACTTCTGGATGAGGATGGAGCAGGTTCAGGTCCAGGACCAGGGCTGCTGCAGGAGCAGGTGTCTCCAGCACAGACAGGCTGGGGGGACCTGTCGACCTCAGCACCCCTGGGCCCCACCATGGCCCAGTTCAGCAGCCCTGGGCCCGAGGGCTCAGCCCAGGGACAGCCCCACAACCAGGGTCAGAGCAGTTCCTGCTGCTGCCCCGAGGGTCACCAGCCCCAGTCAGCCCTGGGCCAGAGTGCAGGTGTCTGAGCTGGGCTGAGGTGGAAGGGGCTGGAAAACAGCTCATCGGGAGGAGGCGATGGGAGAAGGTGCAGCGTGTGTGTGGCAGCGGGGATGAACTGACACCCTCAGTTTGGTATCTGGATCAGTGCTGGGCTTGCACATGGACTAAGCCCCAGCTCAGAGCACAAATTGCTGTTGCCAGCCCTGGGTGCCAAGCGCTGTTGCTGCTCTCTCCTCCCTGGTGTGACTCGAGGAAACGACTGCCCTGCCTGCTCCTGCCTTGGGGTTGGGGAACTCGGGGTCAAAAGGAAAGACAGACTCGTGTGGTTATGTGATCTCTGAAGTGTCCTGAGTTTGCTTTGCTAATCACTCTGTAACGGTTCCTGAGCTATTAATTCGATTATAGGCACAGGGAGGCAAATGAGGCATGAACCAACTTTCCAGTTAAGGTTTCCTTCTTAGAAAAAAACACACTTCCATTTTCACATTGGCAACACACTGAAAGATGGACACTGAAGCAGCATCTGCCTCTTGTGAAAACAGGTAACAACGGATGGTTCCATTGATCCTTAGTTGCTTCCTGCACAGGAAAACTCTCCATTAATTTAATCTTTGGTGTACAGGCAGGGCCTTGCTGATGTTCCTGTGGAGGCAGCAAGCATGTGGATGTCAGGCTTTCTGCAGATTTGTGACTGAGTTTTCCTGTTTTCCCTAATAAGGAAAATCTTGCTGTGGACTCCTGAAGTCTCCCATAAGCTGATGGGTTCAGAGAAAGATGGGGAGCTGCAGTTAGCTCAGGGAGGACCAGTCAGCATCACAGGCAAAGCAGACTGGTACTCGACTTGGTGAACATTAATGGAATTTATTGGTAGATGAAACCGGCACCACTCCCCCGTCTTTGGGCAGATCACCGTGCACCCTGAACCGATACAGGCAGGTGTGGTCTGGGTGGCCCCAGTTGCTCAGCACTTGCAGCTGGATGTAATTCACAACCCCAGGGAGCTCGTTCTGAAACGACAAGAAGAAATGAGTCGCCTTTTCCTCTCTGGTACGTGACCACTGACAGAAGTGCCGCAGCGACGGCCTCGTTCAACAGCTTCCTTCCAGCTGCCCCGCGAGGGCTTTGGACCTGTCGTGGGCAAGATGTCCTTGTCCTGCTCTACCTCGTTGGGCCATGAGAACTAGTAAAGGAAGAAGCAGCACCCAGATGCCTCAGCAAATACGCTGGAAAGTTCTCGCCTGCTTTGGGGCACAGGCTTCCACAGTCAGAAGACCCAGTGGTGGTGTCAGGAAAACAGCTCATTGCCTTCTCTAGGAAGCCAAGGAAACAGAATGGCCTCCCTGTCACTGCTCACTGCCAGCACCAACAGAATCCTCAGGAAGCCCAGTATTTCTGGTCTTTAACTGGCAGAGCAGCAGTCGTGCATCCTACGGGATGTGGCCTCTTGTGTGCACTTGGGGTCCAGACAGTCAAGCTGATTCTAGTTTCAACTGTGGCACTTCTAAGTGCTGAAGTTTAAACCCAAAATGAAAGAGAAGAAGAGCGGCAGTCCAGCCATGTGCCACCAGGAAGTTAAATCAGAAGAAAGGCCAGCGTGGCACACGTTCAAGGACAGGGCTGCCTGTAGCCCTTTGGCAGGGAAGCCTCTCCCCATCCAGCCGCATTTCGCCTCCTCTCCTACAGTTCTCCCCCCTCTTTGTCCCCATACCTTCAGCTGGAAGGTCTGACTGGGATTCAGTGCTGCCAGGAAGGTGAACTGTCCCAGGAATGTTCCCTGCTCGTCGTGTTCTTCCTTGAAGCCCTACAGAAGGACAGGGGTGGAGAAAACAAGAGCGTCTGGTGCACCATGGCAAGACTGAACTTCAGTCGATGAGGCACAGGCTTATTTCAGCTACGTAGTCCAAGGACCATGAGCACAAGGAAAAGATGAGAAGCTGCAGGTGGGCAGCACGGCACACTTGCCTACTCAACGAGTCCAAGCTGCCGGTCAGAAAAGGAGCAGACGCTCCCAGTGAGAGGGAGGTAACCTGAGGATCACAAATGCCACTGGCATTGGAAGCCAACAAGGTCTAGGACCATGCACTGTCCAGCTCCTTTTCCCTATGGCTCCTGGAGTAGCCTCTTGCCCCAGAAGCTTCCTTTCGAGTGGTCCATTGAATAAAAGAGGAATACAATGGGAAGGGGGCGACTCCAAGGAGCCTGTTTGTTCTGAGAGCCAGGAGGAACCTTCAGGCCACTCCACTCTCAGAACCACCTTCAGCCCCTGCTTAGAAATGCTGTGCAACCCCCTGCCCCCCACTCCAGAGAAATCACTTACGTAGACAGCAAAGTCCTTTGGAGCTCCGGAGATACTTTCTCCATGGAACGCTGTCCCCGACACATGGTCCATGCTGACGGCTCTGGGAATCACTGGCTCAGACAGCTTGATGAAGACCTGTCCTTGACTTCCTGGGAAGGGCCAGCAGCTTCCAGGATGATTTTCTGGCTGAACAAAGAAGAAGAAACTACATTGACATGGAGAAGGTTGCCCTGGGTCTCTCCCAGAGCTCTGCAGGCACCTCTGCCATTCTCCTTCTGTGCCGTGCTGACAGTTTGCACAGCGACTGGGCAGACACAGATTGCAGGAGCAGCCTGGCCTGGTAGAAGCTCCCACCGAGAACCTGGGGCACTCTGGGACAGGAAATACTCAGCAGGGAGACACAGGAGGAGAGCAGGTCCATGCGAGAAGTAGGCAGGAGAAGAAGCTTCGAGGAGCAAAGACGGGGGGAAAGGCAACTCTGAGCAGTGTGTGTGGGTCATTCTCTGACCTCTGTTTTACTGCGTCTTGGTGCTCCTACCTCAAGAACAAGCTCAGGGGACCTCATATAATCCATCACCGGCATGGAGTACAGGAAGACTTTGGCTTTGTCATTCCGGAGAGATGGAGAAGTCCTTGAATGAATGACAGCAGCCCCTGGAAATTAAAACATGAGCAGAATCATCAGGCAGTGTTGGGAGCAATATTGCACTGTTGACTTGAAAAAGCTTCTCAGTTGTCATCCATGTCCTACAGTGGGTTCCTCTCTTTCTAACTGGAATGACCCCTCTAGAACACACAGCAGGGAGTCATGGGCCGTGGAAAAAGACAAGAACGTGAATCAGGCTTTCTGTGCTTCCCATGGGGTCTGGCCCATTACAGACTCTGTCAGTGGGGGCACTTGTAGGGCACAAGGTGACCCTTGACTTCTTGCCCTTTCTCTCCTACCCCTGGGCACGTTCCAATGGCCATCTTGTCAATCTGGACAGGAAGCGCTTTGGAACTGGTTTGTTTGTACAGTGTCATGGTACCTGCTGATTTCAGGGCGTAATCAGGCATCGGGACCTGCATTTCTTCCAGCTTCTCCAGGGCTTCATTGATGATCTCCTGAACCGCCTGGGGAAGGAACACAAAGGAGAGCGCCTGTTGGAAGGAAAAGGAAGGGGGCAAGCAGCTCCCCTGCAAGACCAGGCAAGGTGAACGGGGACAAGGCCCATATCAGATGGAAGGAACAGCCAAATTGCCTGGAAGCCTCCCAGGTTTGCTCTGCTGTGCTTGACGGGATCAGAAAGCGGGGGCTGCTCACTCCAGTGCTCTGAATGCTGGAGCTGCGGAAAGGGGCTTTTCCCGTGGAGAGGCCCCAGGCCAGGCAGCATGGACAGACAAGGAAGCGTGGCCATGACAGCACTTGTTCCAGCAGCACCAGCCTGTTGGCTGTGACAGGGAATGGAGTAGGATACGTGCCGGAGGGAGGATAAAACCCCTGAGTAGATCCTTCTGCCTTGTGCCCTTACCCGTCCGGTAAAGCCTGGGAGCCTTCCCTGCTTCATGCCTTCATGGAGAGCCCGCTCAGCCACATCCTTTGCGCTCCAGCGCAGACTATAAAGCTGTTCCTGGAGCTTTCCGAGCTGGTCTGGCAGGGATTGGGTTTCACTCAGGTGTCCTAATTCCGCTGCAGTGCTCCAGAGCAATAAGGTGCCGAGTCGTCCCACATGGAAAACACCTGTCAGACGCACACCAGAGCTTAGAACTTGGTCTAAGGCTGGGTTGTGCCTCGGGCTGCCCTCTCCCCTTTCTGTGTCTATCCCCAGTGCCATTGTTGTCTCTCCTCTTATTGTCTTTGACAGTGGCCATCATGGCATATGGGCTCCGCAAGAGATGGACGTTCCCTGCCTTGGACTGTGCTCCCGGTCCTGCAGAAGATTTTCATCCCCCTGGGGCAGGAGAGCTCAGCCACGGCCTCTCCCTCGGCTGAAGAGAACTGGCTTAGCCCTCCTGGGGATGGCAAGTCACCCCTTCCTCACCCCCACACCCGTCCCGCTGGAGCAGGGACTGGCACAGCTCTGTCGGGGACTTTCTGCTCTCAGCTGAGCTCCTCTGGTCACAGCGGGGGAAGCGGACCAGGGCAGGATGTAGCCCCAAGTACATCCTAAAGCACCATCCTCAGGTTGGAGCTCTGCAGAGACTCACCGAGAGAGAACAGGCCGAGAAGCAGCACCAGGATTGTTGCCTTCAGTGCCTTCATCTTCCTGCAGAGCAACAAGGAGGAAAAGGCTGGTGAAGCTGGCGGTTCCCGTGCAGATCAGCAGCAGACTGGAGAGCAGCAGCAGGGACTGCAGCCCTTGAGCCTGGCGTTCCTGGCGTGTGCGTTGGCTTGGTCCTGCACCAGCTCGAGTCACTGCTGGGGTTGTCACCAGCTGAACCAGTGGGGATTTGTCATGGCAGCGATTGTTTCGTTAGGGACAAAGGGCTCAAGATTGACTCTGGACTAAGAGCAGGAGTTGCAACAAGAGCTGTGGCCACACTTCCCGTCTGTGGGGCTGGACAGGTATTCTTTGGAAATGGAAGGCACATGATGAACGCTGTTTCTCCTGCCCACCACCTGATGGGGACTTGTGCTGATCCTGTTCTCCACCCTCTCAAGAGAAGGTTCAGCCTGTGCCCCTACGGCAGGCTGTATCGGGGCCACTGCTTGGGACTCCCTCCATGCAATCCAAAATAGACCTGTCCCTCATTCTGCAGAGATCAAAGGCTTTCTGGGCCTTGCCCCTATGGTCATGAAGAGACTGAAAGGCGGCTGCTGCCTTCCACCAGCTCCAGAGCGAGCTCTCAGGCTGCCCTCGTGTTCCTCTCCTGTCCACCCTCCACCCACACCAGCTGGTGAGGTTGAAAACACACCTGGGAAAGGGGAGGAGGATTTTTAAAACATACCCGTTCAGACTTTGAACCTTTTCCGTCTGTCTCGTGGTACCTGCTGAGGTGCAGGTAACAAGCATCTGACTCGCTCACGAGTGAGCCAAAAACTCTGCGATCTCTGTTCCTTCAAGATCGAGAGTGACAAAGGCGCAGGGAGACCCCTGCTTTTATACCCTGCTGTGCCGACCTCAGCGCTGATGCTGCTTTGTGACATCAACGGCAGTGGGTGATGTCACAATGGAAGAGGCTGCGCCGCGTTGGGAGGCAAAGTCCAACCAGATAGCAGCGGGTTTTGCAGTCCTCTCTGCAAGGGCAGAAATCCTGCACCATAGAAAGATTGGAAAGGTACAGGAACATGTTACTCTCAGAAAACAGACTCTGTCAACCACTCTTCCTCTTGCTTACTGAAGTTCAGATGGTGTGAGAAAAAAAAAAAAACACAAAAAAGCAAGATTCTTGTTCTTATTTGATGGAGCCCATTATATCAGCCACTCAACATTAAGTCCAACTCCAGTCTGAACTTCAGAATAAGAAATGTCATCTTAAAATTTCCAGGAAATGGAAGGGCTTTGAAGTGGCACGACCAGAAAACATTCATGAAAGCAGCGCCATGCAAGTCCACAGCCCTGATCACAGACCACCTGCCCCGTTACCTAAGGCAATGATGTTCTCAGCTGATTTGCAGCCACTGACATCTGGAAAACAGCACAAGGTCTCTTGTTGTTTAGCGCCGAGCACACAGGTTGACACTGGAGCTGGTAAGAAAAACATCCACAGTCAGTCTGGTTTCATTGGAGGACATCAGGACAAGTTCAGTTCACATTCACAAGGAATCACAGCAGGTCCCACCAGTCCCTGCAGACCCCGACACGGCTCCTGTGCAGGGTCCCGAGGAGCAGTGAGCGCAGAACAAGAAACCTTCCTTCAAAAGAAGGTCCCCAGCCGGCTCTTTCCCCAAGCTGCACAGAGCAGCAGCTGAGAACAACCTCTGCCACAACTACACCCGGCTCTGCCGTCTGCAGGAGGAGACCAGCTCCTAAATGATCCCCAGCCCTACAGACACAGATCTTCCCCAGGGCAGTGCTCAGCAAATACCAGAGCACAGCGACACCTGGTCATTCAGTTGAAGCTGCCGGGGAGAAGGACAGGGGACTAGAAAGAGACAAATCAGACAAGAGAGAAGATAGAGGAGCCCAGAGAGAAAGAAACACACAGGGAAAAGGCTGGAGAGATGGAGAGATCAAGACAAATAGGGACGAGGAGCCACAATGAGACAGGGAGGAAGAAAGAGGAGGGTGGAGGAGCAGGACAGAGGGACAAGGGGATGGGAAGGAGAAGAAGGAAAGTTGGGTAGAGAAAGACAGGGACAGGGAGGGGGATGTACAGATGGAGAAAAGGAAGGAGAGAGAGCAGAACATAGGGACTGAGAAAGAAAGCAAAGGTCAGATGGGGATGAAGAGACTGACAAAGGGAGAAAACCCACAGTGAGCTGGAGGAAGAGGAAAGGAGGGCTGAGAAGCAGCAAAGAGGAAGAGACAAAAAATAAAAGGCAGAGCCAGCTGGACAGGGGTCGATTGCCAGAAGCAATGGGACAGGCAGCGGGGCAAGAATAAAGACAGAAAAGATGGGGACAGGCAGCAGGACAGAGGGACAGTGAGAGGATAAAAGGGGCAGGGAACAGGATATACATGGAGAAACAATCAGCAGGAACAGAGAGAAAGATAGAAGAGAAAAAAAGAGATGAAGAGGGACATGGGACAGGGAGACAAACAGAGAAGGAAAGGGAGAAGGACAAGGATTGTCAGAGAAACACAAGGACAGGGAGCAGGACAGGGCAACACAGACAGAGGAAAAAGGGTCAGGGACGCAGCACAAAGGGAAAGACAAAGAGCAGAGACAGGCAGCAGGGCACAGATAGAGGTAAAAAGGCCTGGGCTGGGCAGCAGGGCAGAGATGGAGACCAAAAAGCAGCTTTGGGCTGCAGGACAGAGATGGAGTGAGAAATGAAAGTGACAGGGAGCAGGAGAGAGTGACAGAGAGAGTGGAAAAACTACAGAGGGAGCAGGACAGCAAAACAGAGCGGGGGACAGACAGGGAGAAGGGCAGAGAAACAGAGAGGGAATGAGAGGGGCAGGGAGCAGGACAGAGAGCTGGAGCAGGAAGGGAAAATGAGATGGGCAGCAGAACAAAGGGAAGGAGAGACAAAGACAGGGGCAGGGAGCAGGACAAAGGGGTGGAAGAAGAAAAATGTAGTAATGGTTCAGGACTGAGATGAAAAAACAAATTAAAAATACACCGGGACTGGGATGGAGTGACAGAGAAAGGGCAAAGGAACAGGGGGCGGGACAGCACTGAAGGAATAAACAACTGTGGTGGGCAGTGGGACAGAGAGATGGAGAGAGGAAAAACAGAGCAAGAGAGAGAGGAAAGAAGGGGCAGCAGCTGGACAGGGGGATACAGTGAGAAAAGATGGGACCGGGAACAGAACAGAAAGGAAAGAAAGAAAAGGACAAAAAGACAGCAAGAGGGAAAAAATGCACAATCAAGCAATCAGGTCAAGAAGCCAACACCGGGGGGGCAGCAGCTGGGGAGAAACCGGGGACACCAGAGACCCTGATGAAGACTCTCGAGTACCAAGGATGGATTTCAGCAAAGTTATGGCGGGGTTATGGAAATAATTTATGTTTGATGCACTAACTAAGCAGGAGAAACAAATGAATATGCAAGAGGTGTATGTAAGAAACACCAAGAAGTGCGAATCACACACACGCTCAATCAGAGGAGCAATCTTGCGAGTGTCCGGCGCTGTAACAAAAGTGCTGCTTTTACCACTTTCCAAACCGTGTTAAAGAACCTTTTTGCCAACTTTTCGGTACCATTTCCCCCCGCCCAGGAGAACAAGGCCAGAGCAGCCCACGCACACCTGAGCCAGATGCAGCAACAACATCCCCAGGGCCCCAGTTGCAGGAAAAAGGGCCCCAGGGCTGGGCCGGGGGCTGCTCAGCCTTGGGGCAGCTCCACGGGCGCCACGGCAAAGCTCAGCTTGGCCGCCCGCAGAGCCGCCGCCTCCTCAGCCTGGGCTGCGCCGCCATTGGGTGGGAGGGCTGTCAGTCTCCTCCCCTGAGGTGATCCTGGATCTGATTGGCTGCCTTAGGGGTCACTCCCCCCACAGTGCCCACCCTGCCCTGAGGTAATGTTTCCTGTGATTGGCCGGCTGGGATTTCTCATTTCCCCCCCTACCAAGTGATGGGTCAGACCACTTGTCAATCATCAGGGTGCTGCACTCCCTCCAGCTGTGATTGGTGCAGCCAGCACGGCCCGCCCCTGAACGCTGCCTAGCTCGGTCAGCTCTCGCCACCTTTCCTGCAGGCCTCAAAGCTGGATTGGCTGGTTACCTATCAATCACATGACTTGCCCCGCCTCCTCAAATGCCATTGGCTGTCCTGGGTCCCCTGACTCCCCAGAGACTTCCGGTTGGTTGTTGCCAGGCCACGAGCTCCACCCAAACATGAAACTGGGCCCTGATCAGAGGCCGTGGGTGATAAAAGACACGTTGGGACCCCGAACATGAGGATTTGGGCCCCAAGAAGGAGGCTCTGGGCACTCAAAAGGACGGGCAGATGCTGCAGGTGGCGCTTTGGGCCCTGAACACGAGGGGACCCTCTTGGTTCCCACCCGAGCTGGGTTTGGTGCCCGTGACCCCACGGAACAGACACCTGTGCTGTCCGGAGTGGCCACGGAACAGACGGAGCCCAAAGCCACGGACTCCATGAGCTCAACGGGGAGTTGTGACATTTTATGGACGTTTCACAGGGCGGCCCGTGGGCTGAGGGCAACTGTGTGTGTGTGGCATCAAAGGGTGGGCAGGGGAGCGGTGGTTGGTGAGGACGTATTGGATCGTGTGGGACCTGAGCCTGACGCCCATGGGGTGGAACAAGGGCTGGAGAAAGGACCGTCGTGTTGAACCCCAGCCGGTAACTGAGCCCACGCAGCCGCTCGCTCCCTCCCCGCAGCGGGACGGGGGAGAGAACCGGAAGGGTAACTGTGAGAACACTTGTGGGTTGAGTTAAAAACAGTTTAATAATTGGAATTAAAAAGAATAGACCAAAGATTTAAAAATGACATTTAAGAAATTGAAATTAAAATATGCAGTAATAAAAATTATACCTATGATAATGAAAAAGAAAATACCAAGGAGAAGGCATCATAGAATCATAGAATGTCCTGAGTTGGAAGAGACACACAAGGATCACCGGTTCCAACTCCTGTCCCTGCCCAGGACACCCCACAGTTCACACTGTGTGTCTGAGGACGTTGTCCAGTCTCTTCTTGAACACTGTCAGGTTGGGGCCGTGACACCTCCCTGGGGAGCCTGTTCCAGTGTCCAGCACCTCTGGGTGAAGAACCTTTTCCTCATGTCCAACTGACCCTCCCCTGGCACATCCTCCTGACATTCCCTCGGGTTCTGTCACTGGTCACTAAGGAGAAGAGTTCGGTTCCTGCCCCTCCAGCTCCTCTTGTGAGGAAGACGTAGACTGCCAAGAGATCTCAGTCTCCTCCAGGCTGAACAAACCCAGGGACTTCAGCTGCTCCTCATATGCCGTCCCCTCCAAACCCTTCCCTGACTTCGTAGCCTCTTCTGGACACTCTCCAGTAGCTTTATCTCCTTTTGATCCTGTGTCCCCAGCCCTGCACACAGTGAATGCTCCAGGTGAGGCCGCCCCAGCGCAGAGCAGAGCGGGACAATCCCCTCCCTGCCCGGCTGGCCGTGCTGTGCTGGATGCACCAGGACACGGGTCCCTCTTGGCTCCAGGGACACTGGTGGCTCATGTTCAACTTGCCATTGACCAGAACCCCCAGATCCCTCTCCGCAGAGCTGCTCTCCAGCATCTCATCCCCCAGTCTGTCTTTAGAGCCAGGGTTGCCGTGTCCCAGGTGCAAAATGGTACCCCCGGAATATCGGACAGCATTTGTGCTTACTTGGGTTCATCTCGCCTCATGTACATGACATCCATTCTCACATCTCATTTGTACAATGCAAACATGGACTTCAGACCTACTCATTCAGTGTCTTTCCATGGAGGGAGAAAGAACCTCTCTGAGCTGGGGTGAGAGGCCAGTGCTGGAGATGGAGGTTGTGAGGGATTGGTCCATGATGATTGGGGCAGATTGCGTTGGGGGTCCAGTGCACAGGGGCACAGCCCAGACCCTGCTCTGCTGGTCCTGCAGGTCTCTGGCAGGAGGCCTGGCTGTGAGAGGACACTGCTGTGTGCCCAGCCCTGCACACACAGACTGTTCAGCTGTGCCCTGGTGTTTTGATCTTCAGGCCACTTTCTCAGAATTTCCTTGAGAAAAAGTTTGAATGAAGACCTAGGCCTTTCACCTTTCTCGTGGAAAGGGTGTTCTGAGGCCAGCTCGGTCACAGCAGTGCCCATTGCCTGTCCCTGCCTGCGTTCACAGGACTCACACACAGCAGGACGGTGACCAGGCTGCCAGAGCACTCAGGCCTTGCACCAACACAAGGGATGAGAAGGAGAGTGTGGGAGTGGAACGAGAATAGCTCTGGAAGGCCAAGCGCTGGTGCTCCCTGGCAGGGCTGCCATGCTGGACTCTTTTCCCCTCCACCCATGCACAGGAACTGTCCCTGGAGCTCCAAACACAACTTGGTGAAAGGATCTCAGTAAAAAATAGAGGCTGTGAGGCCTTTTAATTTGTTTAAACACAGATACAGCAAAGCTGCTCATTTACACAGCCCCTCAGTAAACAAAGAAGACAGTGAATTGGAAAGGGGATAACAATATTACCAAGTGAAAAAACACAAGCGGCAACATAAAATACAGAAAATGGGCTGGGCCTGCAACAATTTACACTGTAACTGTTATGCAGAAGATGATGGGCAGTTTACTGCTTCAGAAAATAATCCAGTCATCAGTTTCCACACAGCACCCTTGAGCTCCTGGTTCCTCATGCTGTAGATGAGGGGGTTCACTGCTGGAGGCACCAAAGAGTACAGAACAGACACCACCAGATCCAGTGATGGGGAGGAGATGGAGGGGGGCTTCAGGTGGGCAAATATGACAGTGCTGACAAACAGGGAGACCACGGCCAGGTGAGGGAGGCACGTGGAAAAGGCTTTGTGCCGTCCCTGCTCAGAGGGGATCCTCAGCACGGCCCTGAAGATCTGCACATAGGACAGCACAATGAAAATGAAACAGACAGAAATTAAACAGGCACTAAAGACAATAAGCCCAGCTTCCCTGAGGTAGGTGTCTGAGCAGGAGAGCTTGAGGATCCTGGGGATTTCACAGAAGAACTGGTCCAGGGCATTGCCCTTGCATAGTGGCAGTGAAAATGTATTGGCCGTGTGCAGCAGAGCAGCCCTTCTATGTTAGCAGAACCAGGACAGTCCCCACCGTTCCCTGACTGCACTTCAGCAGCCTGGGCTGACTTAACGAGAGACCATGGGCAGAGGCCCTGCTTTTGGTTGCACATTTGGCCAACACCAAGCAGGGCTCCAGCCACAGTGCTGAAGAAAGTTCTCCTAGAAAAAGAAAAGGGTGTCTATGTGTAACCGGGGAGGGTCTATGTGAGTTGGTTTGATTTTTGTCAGAGGACTTTTCCCTGGCTTCTCACTGTCTTCTTTTTTTTCTCATCACACTGCCCCACGCTTAGGAAAAGCAACTGTCCAATGGCAGCTCCATCACCCAGTTCCACCTCCTGCCATTCGCAGGCACACGGGAGCTGCAGCTCTTGCACTTCTGGCTCTTCCTGGGCATCTACCTGGCTGCCCTCCTGGGCAACGGCCTCATCATCACCACCGTAGCCTGTGACCAGCACCTCCACACCCCCATGTACTTCTTCCTGCTCAACCTCGCCCTCCTCGACCTGGGCTCCATCTCCACCACTGTCCCCAAGTCCATGGCCAACTCTCTGTGGGACACCAGGGCCATCTCCTACACAGGATGTGTTGCACAGCTATTTTTGTTTGTCTTTTCCATTTCAACAGAGTATTTTTTTCTCACGGTCATGGCCTATGACCGCCATGTTGCCATCTGCAAACCCCTGCACTACGGGACCCTCCTGGGCAGCAGAGCTTGTGTCCACATGGCAGCAGCTGCCTGGGCCACTGGGTTTCTCAATGCCCTGTTGCAAACGGCCAATACATTTTCACTGCCACTGTGCAAGGGCAATGTCCTGGACCAGTTCTTCTGTGAAATCCCCAGGATCCTCAAGCTCTCCTGCTCAGACACCTACCTCAGGGAAGCTGGGCTTATTGTCTTTAGTGCCTGTTTAATTTCTGTCTGTTTCATTTTCATTGTGCTGTCCTATGTGCAGATCTTCAGGGCCGTGCTGAGGATCCCCTCTGAGCAGGGACGGCACAAAGCCTTTTCCACGTGCCTCCCTCACCTGGCCGTGGTCTCCCTGTTTGTCAGCACTGTCATATTTGCCCACCTGAAGCCCCCCTCCATCTCCTCCCCATCACTGGATCTGGTGGTGTCTGTTCTGTACTCTTTGGTGCCTCCAGCAGTGAACCCCCTCATCTACAGCATGAGGAACCAGGAGCTCAAGGGTGCTGTGTGGAAACTGATGACTGGATTATTTTCTGAAGCAGTAAACTGCCCATCATCTTCTGCATAACAGTTACAGTGTAAATTGTTGCAAGCCCAGCCCATTTTCTGTATTTTATGTTGCCACTTGTGGTTTTTCACTTGGTAATATTGTTATCCCCTTTCCAATTCACTGTCTTCTTTGTTTACTGAGGGGCTGTGTAAATGAGGAGCTTTGCTGTATCTGTGTTTAAACAAATTAAAAGGCCTCACAGCCTCTATTTTTTACTGAGATCCTTTCACCAAGTTGTGTTTGGAGCTGCAGGGACAGTTCCCGTGCATGGGTGGAGGGGAAAAGAGTCCAGCCTGGCAGCACTGCCAGGGAGCACCAGCGCTTGGCCTTCCAGAGCTGTTGTCGTTCCACTCCCACACTCTCCTTCTCATCCCTTGTGTTGGTGCAAGGCCTGAGTGCTCTGGCAGCCTGGTCACCGTCCTGCTGTGTGTCAGTCCTGTGAGCGCAGGCAGGGACAGGCAATGGGCACTGCTGTGACAGAGCTGGCCTCAGAACAGCCTTCCATGAAGAAAGCTGACCTCCTGAGGACACTGCCTGAAGGTTTAGGTCTTTTCCCAGAATTTCTCTGAAGAACACGTCCAAGAAAGTGGCCCACAGATTAAACACCAGAGTACAGCTGAACAGTGTGTGTGTGCAGGGCTGGGCACACAGTAGTGTCCTCTCACAGCCAGGCCTCCTGCCAGAGACCTGCAGGACCAGCAGAGCAGGGTCTGGGCTGTGCCCCTGTGCACTGGACACCCTGTGGAAGCTGCCCCAGGACAATTGTCATGGACTGGCCCTCACAGCCACCATTGCCAGCCCTGGCCTCTCACCCACAGAGGGACATGGAATGAGTAGGTTAGCAGTCCATGTTTGCATTGTACAGATGAGATGTGAGCATGCACATCATGTACGTGAGGTGACATGAACGCGAGTGAGCACAAACACCATCAACTATTCCTTGGGGTTCCATGAAGGCCTGTGGCACAAAGAAGGCCTTGAGGTCACTTCATATTGGGAGGAACACCCCATGGGAAATCACCTGAATGCAGCCCTGGGATGTGCTTCCTTTAACTGAGGTCCCCGTGTCCATTCCTCATGATGTGGGACATCTCAGATGAGTGCAGAGCAGGGGGACACACCACAGGGCTGAGGTGTCTCCCGTCCCTTGGGAGTGGCAACAGGAGGCCAGAGAGACACTGTGACTCATGCCTCTGTGTGTGAAAGGGACAGACTCTGTCTGTGAGCATCCCTGGGTGCATAAGGAGTCCATGAGGCCAGCTCAGATGCGGACACCTGACAGAACCCTGACATTTCTGTGTGTGACTCCAGGAACCAACAACACAGGCCCAGTGAGACTGATCTCAGCTGCCTTGGACAAGCTCATTGCAAGTGCTGCTGTCTGCTACGTCACCCTTGCCCGTGATTCTGGATTGTGCTCTCATAAGAATCAGGGTAATTAGAAAGGTTCTGGGGTCTTAGGAAAAGGCAGACATCAAAGCCATGTTCAAGAAAGGCAAGAACAGGCATTGGGAGAATTGCAGGTTAGTCAGCCTGCCTCTGTCCCTGGGAAGGGCATTGGACACGTCCTCCTGTAGAATGCGATTTTAGCTCTTTTGAGGGTGATGCCAAGGTGGGTGGAGGCCTTGAACAACCTCCACCGGTTCACCCGGCCTTGAGCAGGACAGTGAGACAAGATGAGTGAGACAGGGCTCTCTTCAAGCAAGGCAAGGAAGCGAGATGGGTGTCTACAGCCTGCAGGGAAAGAGGGGCAGGTGCAGGACTGTGTCGAACACGCTTCAGTCTTGGTCACGTCCTGGGGGCTAAGGAGGGGGATGGATGGGTGTGGTATTTTGAAGGTCAGTTGGGTCTCAGACGCTCATAATCCAGTCAGAAGCGCGTGGCTGTGAAGGGGACTGTGGGGTCATTTCTGTCTCTGGAGGTGACAGCCCAGCAGCAGGGACATGGCTGGGAAAGAACCTCAGCCTAAGTAGCCACAGGCCCTACCCAGGAAGAGGCCTTGGAGACGGGCTGTCATGTCCATCCCACCTGAGTTCATGAAGGGACAGCAGCAGGGACATGGTCGTGTCCATCAGAGAAGCTGAAAGGCCAGCAGCAGTGCTGGGATTTAGAAGATCATGGTGAGGTGACTTCTCTCTGGTCAAGTGCAAGACCACAAGAAGACTAACAGGTTGGGTTCCCTGCTTGATGGGCAGTTTCTGAAGGTGGTAAAGATTTCTCAAGTAGTGGGAAAAAGGAGCAGTGAAAAAAAAGCCACCAAGTACAGATTGGGAAGTGGATACTGGTTATCAGGAGGAAGAAATGTCACTGGAAGGGCAGTGCCGTGGTGCAAGAGGTCACCCAGAGGGAGCTGGATCAGCCCATGGTTTGTGTTCCAAAGAACAGCCAGTGAGGGTGCAGACACATCAGTGAAGGGACAGAAATGCTGGGGTGAGAGCAGATGGGGAAGGGAGATGCGTGTCTACTGCCTGCGGGAAAAGAGGGGCAGGTGTGGGACCATGTAGAACAGCCTGAGGTGGAGATGGCAAAGGGCGCTGGCAAGGCTGGAAGGCACCAGCAGAACCGAGGTCTCTGTCACCTTGGCCATGGCAGTTGTCTCTGCCACTGAGTCCAAGGAGAAGACATGTTCTCCCCATGGCACTGGGGCCTCGTTGTCTCCTTGCAGCCCCATGGGGAAGCTGGAAGTTGTTGTACCAGTGTTGTCCTTCCCTCGGCCTTGCACACCCACATCCCACGGTCCCAGCAAGAGCCCTGAGCCATGTGTGAAGGACAGGATCCCCCTTCCCATTGCCTGGAGGTCAGGGCTTCTCCTTTCTGCTTCAGAAAGCAAACCAAGGGGTTTCTGAGCATCAGAGCCACCTGCACAGGGCCTTGGCCTACCTGTCATCACAGCCTCCAATTATCTGCTCTAACGAGTCTCTGGGGAGGCTTTGTCAGGAACAGCCCTCAGTGGGGCCCATTAATACTTCAAGGAACTTTGGGGTTTGCTTTTGCCTTTGGCTTCTCGAGAGCTTTGTTGAGTCTCTTCTCAGTAACTGAGCTTCATGAGCCTCATGTACTCCATGGGCTCACTAAAATTCTCCAAGCCCTCACAAGCCGTGTCTCTTCCATCATTTTCTTCAAGTATTGAAGAATTGTAGAGCTCATTAGAGAGGTTTCAGGGGGGTGGGTAAAGAGGACATTTTGAATGAGTACTAGGGAGAAGTGAGAGAAGAATTCTCCCATGGATACTGGTGCAGAGTGTCTCCTGAGGAAGTTGGACAGGTGGGAAAAGCAGTCCCTTGAGGCCAGACACGGGATGGACATCCTTGCTTCTCACCTTTCTAACCTCTCTGTTTCACTCATTGGCCCCCTGGGAGTTACATCACTTTTCTTTACATCAGATTCTCCACTCAAGTTTGCACCTGATTGTTACAGCTTCTCTGCATGAATTACTTCATGCTTTCCTTAGAGATCTGGATTTAAATAGGCACAAAGAGGCTTTTTTAATTGGCAAAAGCAAAAAAGATAATGAGAAAGAAAACACAACACAACATAATGAACAATAAAATATACTCTGTCGTTAGTTTCAGCCACTTCCAGTGAGGTCCATCGCCACAATTGAAGAGTTGCCTACAGGGAGTATGAGAGTGACAGCTGAAAGACAATTCAGCTTTACCTGCCTGAAGCTCAAAGCAGAGAAAGGTGACAGGCTCTGAATGAGCAAAGAGTGAGAGGAGCAAGAACCTCTGGGGAGCAATGGAAAGTGCAAATGTCCAGACAGGCTTCTGAAGAGATGACTGCAGACATGGTGGGTTGAATAAGGACAGGTAGAAACACCTGGATGTTCAGGGGGATTAAATACACAGTATCATAGGCAGAGTTCTGGAAATACAAGCACAGGGTAACTACAATATTTCTTCTCCTGCAATTCATACATATTGTAAAAATCCATATTTTGGCAGGACAGAAGTTCATGGACATTTTATTTAAAACATTGAATCATTTTAGCTGATGAGTGAGTTGTGGTTTTGTATTGTTTGTTTGTTTGTTTTTTTAAAAGAACTGAGAGCAGTTCTCATGTTTTCAGGCAGAGCTCCATGGTCTGACCATAAGCCCCCAGTGCAAACCTCCAGAGCCCTCGGTGTACCTGAGGTATCTGCCTGGGACTGGCAGTTATCACGCAAGACTGATAGAGCCCTGTCACTTCCATCATGTACATCTGGTTTTCAACACTTGTACACTTAATTAGGTAAGTTTCAAGGGTGGAGTGAAGGAGGAAGGTACAGAAAGAGCACTTAGAAGAAGTGATAGGAGAATTCTCCCATTGATACTGATGCAGAGTGTCCCCTGAGGAGGTGTGGACAGGAAGGAGCAGCAGTCTGCCTGGGGTCCATCACTGTATGGAGAACCTGCTCCTCACCTCCCCAACCCCACCATGTCTCTCTGTACTCTTGACTCTGTTAGTGGAAAATATTCATCCATATGACACATGTAAGGTTTAGATCCCTCCCAGAGATCTCCTCATCTCCCCAGTTAGCTCAGAAAGAGACAAACACACACACACAAATGGGTCTGGGATGGACTATTCTTGAGCTTGAACATCACAGAATCATAGAATATCTCGAGGTAGAAGATCCCCGTAAGGATCAATGAGTCCAGCTCCCCGCTGCTCGCACAACCACATAACACTAAACCACAAGACAAAGAGCATCGTCCAGACACTCCTTGACCTCTGACAGGCTGGGAGCCGTGACCACTTCCCTGGGGAGCCTGTTCCAGTGACCGACCACCCTCCAGTGAAGAACTTCCTCCTAATGTCCAGTCTGAACACCCCCTGATGCAGCCTCATTCCATTTCCACCTGTCCTGTTCTCACTGGGCAGCCGAGACAGGACATCGGGCCCTCACCTCTGCTGCCTCTCTGAGGAAGGTGCAGACTGTGATGGGGGCTGTCCTGCTTTTCGTTAAAACAAGACTAATTCTCTTTTGGTGAATTTTCCTTTCAGCTTAAGCTCTTCTAAGTAACTGCATATTTCTGCAGTTGGATGCATGTTTTTCAAACACAGTCTGCTCCAGAGCCGACAACGGCCAATATTGACAGTTTTACTGAGCTAACAGTAGGGCTGGTATGCAGAAAAGGCCTAGGACTAGATCTTATTGCTATAGCAGCCAACATCGCTGGTGAATCTCTTATGTCCCATAAGTGAGGGGGTTGTACTTGCAGGGAGGGGTGGACAGAACGAGTGACGCCAATTGAAAACTGAGTTGTTCCATGCCATCCACGTCATGCACAGTTTAATGCTGGGAGATCACAAGGGTCTCAGGCTCTTGGTCCATGGCTGGCATCTCAAGAGGAGCCTGCCCGTTGTCCTGCCTGCAACCCTGATCCTGGTTCCAGTCCTTGCATCCCTGAATCCAGTTCCTGTGCACTGCCGAGTCCAGTCCAGGACTTCCTGACGTCTTCGCTGCAGCCTCTGCTGTGACACCAGCCCCTGTGGCAGCATTTTGGCTACTCTGGGCAATACAATATAGGTTTTGTATATTTTGCCTTATTTGTCTCATTATCAGTATTACGAGGAAAGTTTTAATTTTTGTCTTGTTTTGTTTTATAAATCTATCCAAATTGTAAGTCTTTCTCCCTTTTCCTCCTTTTCCCTTTCCTTAGTGGGGAAGGGAGTGTGGTCAAGAGAGAACATCAGCCACACTTTATTGTTGCCACTGTGCTCGGCGCTGGTGAGGCCGCAGCTTGAATCCTGTGTTCAGTTTTGGGCCCCTCATCAGAAGAAGGACATTGAGGCACTAGAGAGAGTGCAGAGGAGGCGACAAAGCTGCTGATGGGCCGGAGCACAAGTGTGATGAGGAGCGGCTGAGGGAAGTGGTGGGTTCAGCCTGGAGAACAGGAGGCTGAGGGGAGACCTGATCGCTGTCTACAACTGCCTGAAAGGAGGTTGGAGCATGGAGGGTGTTGGTCTCTTCTCCCAAGGAGCAAGTGAGAGGACAAGAGGAAATGGCCTCAAGTTGTGCCAGGGGAGGTTTAGACTGGAGGTCATTAGGGACATGGGTTAGTACTAGAGTTGGGTTATGTTTGGACTCCATGAACCTGATGGTCTCTTCCAACCAAAGCGATCCTATGATTCTATGGAGAGATGATCTGAAGGCAGGTCGGCAGCAGACCCTGAGGCTGTGCCGGGGGTGGGCACATCTGGCTCCTCCCAGCAGGATTTTGGAAAGTCCCTTCCCAGCTGTGAGCGCCAGGCCAAGGGCACGGGGCAGAAACAGCCCCCACCCCTGAGGGCCCTGGCCCCCAACTGGCCTCTGTCCCCAAACTACTCAAACTGCTGAACAGGCTCTGCCTCTACCTGAATGATCTTCAGTTTTAAGAAAATGCCAAACAAACGTGTACTTCTGGATGAGGATGGAGCAGGTTCAGGTCCAGGACCAGGGCTGCTGCAGGAGCAGGTGTCTCCAGCACAGACAGGCTGGGGGGACCTGTCGACCTCAGCACCCCTGGGCCCCACCATGGCCCAGTTCAGCAGCCCTGGGCCCGAGGGCTCAGCCCAGGGACAGCCCCACAACCAGGGTCAGAGCAGTTCCTGCTGCTGCCCCGAGGGTCACCAGCCCCAGTCAGCCCTGGGCCAGAGTGCAGGTGTCTGAGCTGGGCTGAGGTGGAAGGGGCTGGAAAACAGCTCATCGGGAGGAGGCGATGGGAGAAGGTGCAGCGTGTGTGTGGCAGCGGGGATGAACTGACACCCTCAGTTTGGTATCTGGATCAGTGCTGGGCTTGCACATGGACTAAGCCCCAGCTCAGAGCACAAATTGCTGTTGCCAGCCCTGGGTGCCAAGCGCTGTTGCTGCTCTCTCCTCCCTAGTGTGACTCGAGGAAACGACTGCCCTGCCTGCTCCTGCCTTGGGGTTGGGGAACTCGGGGTCAAAAGGAAAGACAGACTCGTGTGGTTATGGGATCTCTGAAGTGTCCTGAGTTTGCTTTGCTAATCACTCTGTAACGGTTCCTGAGCTATTAATTCGATTATAGGCACAGGGAGGCAAATGAGGCATGAACCAACTTTCCAGTTAAGGTTTCCTTCTTAGAAAAAAACACACTTCCATTTTCACATTGGCAACACACTGAAAGATGGACACTGAAGCAGCATCTGCCTCTTGTGAAAACAGGTAACAACGGATGGTTCCATTGATCCTTAGTTGCTTCCTGCACAGGAAAACTCTCCATTAATTTAATCTTTGGTGTACAGGCAGGGCCTTGCTGATGTTCCTGTGGAGGCAGCAAGCATGTGGATGTCAGGCTTTCTGCAGATTTGTGACTGAGTTTTCCTGTTTTCCCTAATAAGGAAAATCTTGCTGTGGACTCCTGAAGTCTCCCATAAGCTGATGGGTTCAGAGAAAGATGGGGAGCTGCAGTTAGCTCAGGGAGGACCAGTCAGCATCACAGGCAAAGCAGACTGGTACTCGACTTGGTGAACATTAATGGAATTTATTGGTAGATGAAACCGGCACCACTCCCCCGTCTTTGGGCAGATCACCGTGCACCCTGAACCGATACAGGCAGGTGTGGTCTGGGTGGCCCCAGTTGCTCAGCACTTGCAGCTGGATGTAATTCACAACCCCAGGGAGCTCGTTCTGAAACGACAAGAAGAAATGAGTCGCCTTTTCCTCTCTGGTACGTGACCACTGACAGAAGTGCCGCAGCGACGGCCTCGTTCAACAGCTTCCTTCCAGCTGCCCCGCGAGGGCTTTGGACCTGTCGTGGGCAAGATGTCCTTGTCCTGCTCTACCTCGTTGGGCCATGAGAACTAGTAAAGGAAGAAGCAGCACCCAGATGCCTCAGCAAATACGCTGGAAAGTTCTCGCCTGCTTTGGGGCACAGGCTTCCACAGTCAGAAGACCCAGTGGTGGTGTCAGGAAAACAGCTCATTGCCTTCTCTAGGAAGCCAAGGAAACAGAATGGCCTCCCTGTCACTGCTCACTGCCAGCACCAACAGAATCCTCAGGAAGCCCAGTATTTCTGGTCTTTAACTGGCAGAGCAGCAGTCGTGCATCCTACGGGATGTGGCCTCTCGTGTGCACTTGGGGTCCAGACAGTCAAGCTGATTCTAGTTTCAACTGTGGCGCTTCTAAGTGCTGAAGTTTAAACCCAAAATGAAAGAGAAGAAGAGCGGCAGTCCAGCCATGTGCCACCAGGAAGTTAAATCAGAAGAAAGGCCAGCGTGGCACACGTTCAAGGACAGGGCTGCCTGTAGCCCTTTGGCAGGGAAGCCTCTCCCCATCCAGCCGCATTTCGCCTCCTCTCCTACAGTTCTCCCCCCTCTTTGTCCCCATACCTTCAGCTGGAAGGTCTGACTGGGATTCAGTGCTGCCAGGAAGGTGAACTGTCCCAGGAATGTTCCCTGCTCGTCGTGTTCTTCCTTGAAGCCCTACAGAAGGACAGGGGTGGAGAAAACAAGAGCGTCTGGTGCACCATGGCAAGACTGAACTTCAGTCGATGAGGCACAGGCTTATTTCAGCTACGTAGTCCAAGGACCATGAGCACAAGGAAAAGATGAGAAGCTGCAGGTGGGCAGCACGGCACACTTGCCTACTCAACGAGTCCAAGCTGCCGGTCAGAAAAGGAGCAGACGCTCCCAGTGAGAGGGAGGTAACCTGAGGATCACAAATGCCACTGGCATTGGAAGCCAACAAGGTCTAGGACCATGCACTGTCCAGCTCCTTTTCCCTATGGCTCCTGGAGTAGCCTCTTGCCCCAGAAGCTTCCTTTCGAGTGGTCCATTGAATAAAAGAGGAATACAATGGGAAGGGGGCGACTCCAAGGAGCCTGTTTGTTCTGAGAGCCAGGAGGAACCTTCAGGCCACTCCACTCTCAGAACCACCTTCAGCCCCTGCTTAGAAATGCTGTGCAACCCCCTGCCCCCCACTCCAGAGAAATCACTTACGTAGACAGCAAAGTCCTTTGGAGCTCCGGAGATACTTTCTCCATGGAACGCTGTCCCCGACACATGGTCCATGCTGACGGCTCTGGGAATCACTGGCTCAGACAGCTTGATGAAGACCTGTCCTTGACTTCCTGGGAAGGGCCAGCAGCTTCCAGGATGATTTTCTGGCTGAACAAAGAAGAAGAAACTACATTGACATGGAGAAGGTTGCCCTGGGTCTCTCCCAGAGCTCTGCAGGCACCTCTGCCATTCTCCTTCTGTGCCGTGCTGACAGTTTGCACAGCGACTGGGCAGACACAGATTGCAGGAGCAGCCTGGCCTGGTAGAAGCTCCCACCGAGAACCTGGGGCACTCTGGGACAGGAAATACTCAGCAGGGAGACACAGGAGGAGAGCAGGTCCATGCGAGAAGGAGGCAGGAGAAGAAGCTTCGAGGAGCAAAGACGGGGGGAAAGGCAACTCTGAGCAGTGTGTGTGGGTCATTCTCTGACCTCTGTTTTACTGCGTCTTGGTGCTCCTACCTCAAGAACAAGCTCAGGGGACCTCATATAATCCATCACCGGCATGGAGTACAGGAAGACTTTGGCTTTGTCATTCCGGAGAGATGGAGAAGTCCTTGAATGAATGACAGCAGCCCCTGGAAATTAAAACATGAGCAGAATCATCAGGCAGTGTTGGGAGCAATATTGCACTGTTGACTTGAAAAAGCTTCTCAGTTGTCATCCATGTCCTACAGTGGGTTCCTCTCTTTCTAACTGGAATGACCCCTCTAGAACACACAGCAGGGAGTCATGGGCCGTGGAAAAAGACAAGAACGTGAATCAGGCTTTCTGTGCTTCCCATGGGGTCTGGCCCATTACAGACTCTGTCAGTGGGGGCACTTGTAGGGCACAAGGTGACCCTTGACTTCTTGCCCTTTCTCTCCTACCCCTGGGCACGTTCCAATGGCCATCTTGTCAATCTGGACAGGAAGCGCTTTGGAACTGGTTTGTTTGTACAGTGTCATGGTACCTGCTGATTTCAGGGCGTAATCAGGCATCGGGACCTGCATTTCTTCCAGCTTCTCCAGGGCTTCATTGATGATCTCCTGAACCGCCTGGGAAGGAACACAAAGGAGAGCGCCTGTTGGAAGGAAAAGGAACGGGGCAAGCAGCTCCCCTGCAAGACCAGGCAAGGTGAACGGGGACAAGGCCCATATCAGATGGAAGGAACAGCCAAATTGCCTGGAAGCCTCCCAGGTTTGCTCTGCTGTGCTTGACGGGATCAGAAAGCGGGGGCTGCTCACTCCAGTGCTCTGAATGCTGGAGCTGCGGAAAGGGGCTTTTCCCGTGGAGAGGCCCCAGGCCAGGCAGCATGGACAGACAAGGAAGCGTGGCCATGACAGGACTTGTTCCAGCCGCACCAGCCTGTTGGCTGTGACAGGGAATGGAGTAGGATACGTGCCGGAGGGAGGATAAAACCCCTGAGTAGATCCTTCTGCCTTGTGCCCTTACCCGTCCGGTAAAGCCTGGGAGCCTTCCCTGCTTCACGCCTTCATGGAGAGCCCGCTCAGCCACATCCTTTGCGCTCCAGCGCAGACTATAAAGCTGTTCCTGGAGCTTTCCGAGCTGGTCTGGCAGGGATTGGGTTTCACTCAGGTGTCCTAATTCCGCTGCAGTGCTCCAGAGCAATAAGGTGCCAAGTCGTCCCACATGGAAAACACCTGTCAGACGCACACCAGAGCTTAGAACTTGGTCTAAGGCTGGGTTGTGCCTCGGGCTGCCCTCTCCCCTTTCTGTGTCTATCCCCAGTGCCATTGTTGTCTCTCCTCTTATTGTCTTTGACAGTGGCCATCATGGCATATGGGCTCCGCAAGAGATGGACGTTCCCTGCCTTGGACTGTGCTCCCGGTCCTGCAGAAGATTTTCATCCCCCTGGGGCAGGAGAGCTCAGCCACGGCCTCTCCCTCGGCTGAAGAGAACTGGCTTAGCCCTCCTGGGGATGGCAAGTCACCCCTTCCTCACCCCCACACCCGTCCCGCTGGAGCAGGGACTGGCACAGCTCTGTCGGGGACTTTCTGCTCTCAGCTGAGCTCCTCTGGTCACAGCGGGGGAAGCGGACCAGGGCAGGATGTAGCCCCAAGTACATCCTAAAGCACCATCCTCAGGTTGGAGCTCTGCAGAGACTCACCGAGAGAGAACAGGCCGAGAAGCAGCACCAGGATTGTTGCCTTCAGTGCCTTCATATTCCTGCAGAGCAACAAGGAGGAAAAGGCTGGTGAAGCTGGCGGTTCCCGTGCAGATCAGCAGCAGACTGGAGAGCAGCAGCAGGGACTGCAGCCCTTGAGCCTGGCGTTCCTGGCGTGTGCGTTGGCTTGGTCCTGCACCAGCTCGAGTCACTGCTGGGGTTGTCACCAGCTGCACCAGTGAGGGATTTGTCATGGCAGCGATTGTTTCGTTAGGGACAAAGGGCTCAAGATTGACTCTGGACTAAGAGCAGGAGTTGCAACAAGAGCTGTGGCCACACTTCCCGTCTGTGGGGCTGGACAGGTATTCTTTGGAAATGGAAGGCACATGATGAACGCTGTTTCTCCTGCCCACCACCTGACTTGTGCTGATCCTGTTCTCCACCCTCTCAAGAGAAGGTTCAGCCTGTGCCCCTACGGCAGGCTGTATCGGGGCCACTGCTTGGGACTCCCTCCATGCAATCCAAAATAGACCTGTCCCTCATTCTGCAGAGATCAAAGGCTTTCTGGGCCTTGCCCCTGTGGTCATGAAGAGACTGAAAGGCGGCTGCTGCCTTCCACCAGCTCCAGAGCGAGCTCTCAGGCTGCCCTCGTGTTCCTCTCCTGTCCACCCTCCACCCACACCAGCTGGTGAGGTTGAAAACACACCTGGGAAAGGGGAGGAGGATTTTTAAAACATACCCGTTCAGACTTTGAACCTTTTCCGTCTGTCTCGTGGTACCTGCTGAGGTGCAGGTAACAAGCATCTGACTCGCTCACGAGTGAGCCAAAAACTCTGCGATCTCTGTTCCTTCAAGATCGAGAGTGACAAAGGCGCAGGGAGACCCCTGCTTTTATACCCTGCTGTGCCGACCTCAGCGCTGATGCTGCCTTGTGTCATCAACGGCAGTGGGTGATGTCACAATGGAAGAGGCTGCGCCGCGTTGGGAGGCAAAGTCCAACCAGATAGCAGCGGGTTTTGCAGTCCTCTCTGCAAGGGCAGAAATCCTGCACCATAGAAAGATTGGAAAGGTACAGGAACATGTTACTCTCAGAAAACAGACTCTGTCAACCACTCTTGCTTACTGAAGTTCAGATGGTGTGAGAAAAAAAAAAAAACACAAAAAAGCAAGATTCTTGTTCTTATTTGATGGAGCCCATTATATCAGCCACTCAACATTAAGTCCAACTCCAGTCTGAACCTCAGAATAAGAAATGTCATCTTAAAATTTCCAGGAAATGGAAGGGCTTTGAAGTGGCACGACCAGAAAACATTCATGAAAGCAGCGCCATGCAAGTCCACAGCCCTGATCACAGACCACCTGCCCCGTTACCTAAGGCAATGATGTTCTCAGCTGATTTGCAGCCACTGACATCTGGAAAACAGCACAAGGTCTCTTGTTGTTTAGCGCCGAGCACACAGGTTGACACTGGAGCTGGTAAGAAAAACATCCACAGTCAGTCTGGTTTCATTGGAGGACATCAGGACAAGTTCAGTTCACATTCACAAGGAATCACAGCAGGTCCCACCAGTCCCTGCAGACCCCGACACGGCTCCTGTGCAGGGTCCCGAGGAGCAGTGAGCGCAGAACAAGAAACCTTCCTTCAAAAGAAGGTCCCCAGCCGGCTCTTTCCCCAAGCTGCACAGAGCAGCAGCTGAGAACAACCTCTGCCACAACTACACCCGGCTCTGCCGTCTGCAGGAGGAGACCAGCTCCTAAATGATCCCCAGCCCTACAGACACAGATCTTCCCCAGGGCAGTGCTCAGCAAATACCAGAGCACAGCGACACCTGGTCATTCAGTTGAAGCTGCCGGGGAGAAGGACAGGGGACTAGAAAGAGACAAATCAGACAAGAGAGAAGAGAGAGGAGCCCAGAGAGAAAGAAACACACAGGGAAAAGGCTGGAGAGATGGAGAGATCAAGACAAATAGGGACGAGGAGCCACAATGAGACAGGGAGGAAGAAAGAGGAGGGTGGAGGAGCAGGACAGAGGGACAAGGGGATGGGAAGGAGAAGAAGGAAAGTTGGGTAGAGAAAGACAGGGACAGGGAGGGGGATGTACAGATGGAGAAAAGGAAGGAGAGAGAGCAGAACATAGGGACTGAGAAAGAAAGCAAAGGTCAGATGGGGATGAAGAGACTGACAAAGGGAGAAAACCCACAGTGAGCTGGAGGAAGAGGAAAGGAGGGCTGAGAAGCAGCAAAGAGGAAGAGACAAAAAATAAAAGGCAGAGCCAGCTGGACAGGGGTCGATTGCCAGAAGCAATGGGACAGGCAGCGGGGCAAGAATAAAGACAGAAAAGATGGGGACAGGCAGCAGGACAGAGGGACAGTGAGAGGATAAAAGGGGCAGGGAACAGGATATACATGGAGAAACAATCAGCAGGAACAGAGAGAAAGATAGAAGAGAAAAAAAGAGATGAAGAGGGACATGGGACAGGGAGACAAACAGAGAAGGAAAGGGAGAAGGACAAGGATTGTCAGAGAAACACAAGGACAGGGAGCAGGACAGGGCAACACAGACAGAGGAAAAAGGGTCAGGGACGCAGCACAAAGGGAAAGACAAAGAGCAGAGACAGGCAGCAGGGCACAGATAGAGGTAAAAAGGCCTGGGCTGGGCAGCAGGGCAGAGATGGAGACCAAAAAGCAGCTTTGGGCTGCAGGACAGAGATGGAGTGAGAAATGAAAGTGACAGGGAGCAGGAGAGAGTGACAGAGAGAGTGGAAAAACTACAGAGGGAGCAGGACAGCAAAACAGAGCGGGGGACAGACAGGGAGAAGGGCAGAGAAACAGAGAGGGAATGAGAGGGGCAGGGAGCAGGACAGAGAGCTGGAGCAGGAAGGGAAAATGAGATGGGCAGCAGAACAAAGGGAAGGAGAGACAAAGACAGGGGCAGGGAGCAGGACAAAGGGGTGGAAGAAGAAAAATGTAGTAATGGTTCAGGACTGAGATGAAAAAACAAATTAAAAATACACCGGGACTGGGATGGAGTGACAGAGAAAGGGCAAAGGAACAGGGGGCGGGACAGCACTGAAGGAATAAACAACTGTGGTGGGCAGTGGGACAGAGAGATGGAGAGAGGAAAAACAGAGCAAGAGAGAGAGGAAAGAAGGGGCAGCAGCTGGACAGGGGGATACAGTGAGAAAAGATGGGACCGGGAACAGAACAGAAAGGAAAGAAAGAAAAGGACAAAAAGACAGCAAGAGGGAAAAAATGCACAATCAAGCAATCAGGTCAAGAAGCCGACACCGGGGGGGCAGCAGCTGGGGAGAAACCGGGGACACCAGAGACCCTGATGAAGACTCTCGAGTACCAAGGATGGATTTCAGCAAAGTTATGGCGGGGTTATGGAAATAATTTATGTTTGATGCACTAACTAAGCAGGAGAAACAAATGAATATGCAAGAGGTGTATGTAAGAAACACCAAGAAGTGCGAATCACACACACGCTCGATCAGAGGAGCAATCTTGCGAGTGTCCGGCGCTGTAACAAAAGTGCTGCTTTTACCACTTTCCAAACCGTGTTAAAGAACCTTTTTGCCGACTTTTCGGTACCATTTCCCCCCGCCCAGGAGAACAAGGCCAGAGCAGCCCACGCACACCTGAGCCAGATGCAGCAACAACATCCCCAGGGCCCCAGTTGCAGGAAAAAGGGCCCCAGGGCTGGGCCGGGGGCTGCTCAGCCTTGGGGCAGCTCCACGGGCGCCACGGCAAAGCTCAGCCTGGCTGCCCGCAGAGCTGCCGCCTCCTCAGCCTGGGCTGCGCCGCCATTGGGTGGGAGGGCTGTCAGTCTCCTCCCCTGAGGTGATCCTGGATCTGATTGGCTGCCTTAAGGGTCACTCCCCCCACAGTGCCCACCCTGCCCTGAGGTAATGTTTCCTGTGATTGGCCGGCTGGGATTTCTCATTTCCCCCCCTACCAAGTGATGGGTCAGACCACTTGTCAATCATCAGGGTGCTGCACTCCCTCCAGCTGTGATTGGTGCAGCCAGCACGGCCCGCCCCTGAACGCTGCCTAGCTCGGTCAGCTCTCGCCACCTTTCCTGCAGGCCTCAAAGCTGGATTGGCTGGTTACCTATCAATCACATGACTTGCCCCGCCTCCTCAAATGCCATTGGCTCTCCTGGGTCCCCTGACTCCCCAGAGACTTCCGGTTGGTTGTTGCCAGGCCACGAGCTCCACCCAAACATGAAACTGGGCCCTGATCAGAGGCCGTGGGTGATAAAAGACACGTTGGGACCCCGAACATGAGGATTTGGGCCCCAAGAAGGAGGCTCTGGGCACTCAAAAGGACGGGCAGATGCTGCAGGTGGCGCTTTGGGCCCTGAACACGAGGGGACCCTCTTGGTTCCCACCCGAGCTGGGTTTGGTGCCCGTGACCCCACGGAACAGACACCTGTGCTGTCCGGAGTGGCCACGGAACAGACGGAGCCCAAAGCCACAGACTCCATGAGCTCAACGGGGAGTTGTGACATTTTATGGACGTTTCACAGGGCGGCCCGTGGGCTGAGGGCAACTGTGTGTGTGTGGCATCAAAGGGTGGGCAGGGGAGCGGTGGTTGGTGAGGACGTATTGGATCGTGTGGGACCTGAGCCTGACGCCCATGGGGTGGAACAAGGGCTGGAGAAAGGACCGTCGTGTTGAACCCCAGCCGGTAACTGAGCCCACGCAGCCGCTCGCTCCCTCCCCGCAGCGGGACGGGGGAGAGAACCGGAAGGGTAACAGTGAGAACACTTGTGGGTTGAGTTAAAAACAGTTTAATAATTGGAATTAAAAAGAATAGACCAAAGATTTAAAAATGACATTTAAGAAATTGAAATTAAAATATGCAGTAATAAAAATTATACCTATGATAATGAAAAAGAAAATACCAAAGAGAAGGCATCATAGAATCATAGAATGTCCTGAGTTGGAAGAGACACACAAGGATCACCGGTTCCAACTCCTGTCCCTGCCCAGGACACCCCACAGTTCACACTGTGTGTCTGAGGACGTTGTCCAGTCTCTTCTTGAACACTGTCAGGTTGGGGCCGTGACACCTCCCTGGGGAGCCTGTTCCAGTGTCCAGCACCTCTGGGTGAAGAACCTTTTCCTCATGTCCAACTGACCCTCCCCTGGCACATCCTCCTGACATTCCCTCGGGTTCTGTCACTGGTCACTAAGGAGAAGAGTTCGGTTCCTGCCCCTCCAGCTCCTCTTGTGAGGAAGACGTAGACTGCCAAGAGATCTCAGTCTCCTCCAGGCTGAACAAACCCAGGGACTTCAGCTGCTCCTCATATGCCGTCCCCTCCAAACCCTTCCCTGACTTCGTAGCCTCTTCTGGACACTCTCCAGTAGCTTTATCTCCTTTTGATCCTGTGTCCCCAGCCCTGCACACAGTGAATGCTCCAGGTGAGACCGCCCCAGCGCAGAGCAGAGCGGGACAATCCCCTCCCTGCCCGGCTGGCCGTGCTGTGCTGGATGCACCAGGACACGGGTCCCTCTTGGCTCCAGGGACACTGGTGGCTCATGTTCAACTTGCCATTGACCAGAACCCCCAGATCCCTCTCCGCAGAGCTGCTCTCCAGCATCTCATCCCCCAGTCTGTCTTTAGAGCCAGGGTTGCCGTGTCCCAGGTGCAAAATGGTACCCCCGGAATATCGGACAGCATTTGTGCTTACTTGGGTTCATCTCGCCTCATGTACATGACATCCATTCTCACATCTCATTTGTACAATGCAAACATGGACTTCAGACCTACTCATTCAGTGTCTTTCCATGGAGGGAGAAAGAACCTCTCTGAGCTGGGGTGAGAGGCCAGTGCTGGAGATGGAGGTTGTGAGGGATTGGTCCATGATGATTGGGGCAGATTGCATTGGGGGTCCAGTGCACAGGGGCACAGCCCAGACCCTGCTCTGCTGGTCCTGCAGGTCTCTGGCAGGAGGCCTGGCTGTGAGAGGACACTGCTGTGTGCCCAGCCCTGCACACACAGACTGTTCAGCTGTGCCCTGGTGTTTTGATCTTCAGGCCACTTTCTCAGAATTTCCTTGAGAAAAAGTTTGAATGAAGACCTAGGCCTTTCACCTTTCTCGTGGAAAGGGTGTTCTGAGGCCAGCTCGGTCACAGCAGTGCCCATTGCCTGTCCCTGCCTGCGTTCACAGGACTCACACACAGCAGGACGGTGACCAGGCTGCCAGAGCACTCAGGCCTTGCACCAACACAAGGGATGAGAAGGAGAGTGTGGGAGTGGAACGAGAATAGCTCTGGAAGGCCAAGCGCTGGTGCTCCCTGGCAGGGCTGCCATGCTGGACTCTTTTCCCCTCCACCCATGCACAGGAACTGTCCCTGGAGCTCCAAACACAACTTGGTGAAAGGATCTCAGTAAAAAATAGAGGCTGTGAGGCCTTTTAATTTGTTTAAACACAGATACAGCAAAGCTGCTCATTTACACAGCCCCTCAGTAAACAAAGAAGACAGTGAATTGGAAAGGGGATAACAATATTACCAAGTGAAAAAACACAAGCGGCAACATAAAATACAGAAAACGGGCTGGGCCTGCAACAATTTACACTGTATCTGTTATGCAGAAGATGATGGGCAGTTTACTGCTTCAGAAAATAATCCAGTCATCAGTTTCCACACAGCACCCTTGAGCTCCTGGTTCCTCATGCTGTAGATGAGGGGGTTCACTGCTGGAGGCACCAAAGAGTACAGAACAGACACCACCAGATCCAGTGATGGGGAGGAGATGGAGGGGGGCTTCAGGTGGGCAAATATGACAGTGCTGACAAACAGGGAGACCACGGCCAGGTGAGGGAGGCACGTGGAAAAGGCTTTGTGCCGTCCCTGCTCAGAGGGGATCCTCAGCACGGCCCTGAAGATCTGCACATAGGACAGCACAATGAAAATGAAACAGACAGAAATTAAACAGGCACTAAAGACAATAAGCCCAGCTTCCCTGAGGTAGGTGTCTGAGCAGGAGAGCTTGAGGATCCTGGGGATTTCACAGAAGAACTGGTCCAGGGCATTGCCCTTGCACAGTGGCAGTGAAAATGTATTGGCCGTGTGCAGCAGAGCAGCCCTTCTATGTTAGCAGAACCAGGACAGTCCCCACCGTTCCCTGACTGCACTTCAGCAGAGCTGGGCTGACTTAACGAGAGACCATGGGCAGAGGCCCTGCTTTTGGTTGCACATTTGGCCAGCACCAAGCAGGGCTCCAGCCACAGTGCTGAAGAAAGTTCTCCTAGAAAAAGAAAAGAGTGTCTATGTGTAACAGGGGAGGGTCTATGGGAGTTGGTTTGATTTTTGTCAGAGGACTTTTCCCTGGCTTCTCACTGTCTTTTTTTTTTTCTCATCACACTGCCCCACGCTTAGGAAAAGCAACTGTCCAATGGCAGCTCCATCACCCAGTTCCACCTCCTGCCATTCGCAGACACACGGGAGCTGCAGCTCTTGCACTTCTGGCTCTTCCTGGGCATCTACCTGGCTGCCCTCCTGGGCAACGGCCTCATCATCACCACCGTAGCCTGTGACCAGCACCTCCACACCCCCATGTACTTCTTCCTGCTCAACCTCGCCCTCCTCGACCTGGGCTCCATCTCCACCACTGTCCCCAAGTCCATGGCCAACTCTCTGTGGGACACCAGGGCCATCTCCTACACAGGATGTGTTGCACAGCTATTTTTGTTTGTCTTTTCCATTTCAACAGAGTATTTTCTTCTCACGGTCATGGCCTATGACCGCCATGTTGCCATCTGCAAACCCGTGCACTACGGGACCCTCCTGGGCAGCAGAGCTTGTGTCCACATGGCAGCAGCTGCCTGGGCCACTGGGTTTCTCAATGCCCTGTTGCAAACGGCCAATACATTTTCACTGCCACTGTGCAAGGGCAATGCCCTGGACCAGTTCTTCTGTGAAATCCCCAGGATCCTCAAGCTCTCCTGCTCAGACACCTACCTCAGGGAAGCTGGGCTTATTGTCTTTAGTGCCTGTTTAATTTCTGTCTGTTTCATTTTCATTGTGCTGTCCTATGTGCAGATCTTCAGGGCCGTGCTGAGGATCCCCTCTGAGCAGGGACGGCACAAAGCCTTTTCCACGTGCCTCCCTCACCTGGCCGTGGTCTCCCTGTTTGTCAGCACTGTCATATTTGCCCACCTGAAGCCCCCCTCCATCTCCTCCCCATCACTGGATCTGGTGGTGTCTGTTCTGTACTCTTTGGTGCCTCCAGCAGTGAACCCCCTCATCTACAGCATGAGGAACCAGGAGCTCAAGGGTGCTGTGTGGAAACTGATGACTGGATTATTTTCTGAAGCAGTAAACTGCCCATCATCTTCTGCATAACAGTTACAGTGTAAATTGTTGCAGGCCCAGCCCGTTTTCTGTATTTTATGTTGCCGCTTGTGTTTTTTCACTTGGTAATATTGTTATCCCCTTTCCAATTCACTGTCTTCTTTGTTTACTGAGGGGCTGTGTAAATGAGCAGCTTTGCTGTATCTGTGTTTAAACAAATTAAAAGGCCTCACAGCCTCTATTTTTTACTGAGATCCTTTCACCAAGTTGTGTTTGGAGCTGCAGGGACAGTTCCTGTGCATGGGTGGAGGGGAAAAGAGTCCAGCCTGGCAGCCCTGCCAGGGAGCACCAGCGCTTGGCCTTCCAGAGCTGTTCTCGTTCCACTCCCACACTCTCCTTCTCATCCCTTGTGTTGGTGCAAGGCCTGAGTGCTCTGGCAGCCTGGTCACCGTCCTGCTGTGTGTGAGTCCTGTGAACGCAGGCAGGGACAGGCAATGGGCACTGCTGTGACCGAGCTGGCCTCAGAACACCCTTTCCACGAGAAAGGTGAAAGGCCTAGGTCTTCATTCAAACTTTTTCTCAAGGAAATTCTGAGAAAGTGGCCTGAAGATCAAAACACCAGGGCACAGCTGAACAGTCTGTGTGTGCAGGGCTGGGCACACAGCAGTGTCCTCTCACAGCCAGGCCTCCTGCCAGAGACCTGCAGGACCAGCAGAGCAGGGTCTGGGCTGTGCCCCTGTGCACTGGACCCCCAATGCAATCTGCCCCAATCATCATGGACCAATCCCTCACAACCTCCATCTCCAGCACTGGCCTCTCACCCCAGCTCAGAGAGGTTCTTTCTCCCTCCATGGAAAGACACTGAATGAGTAGGTCTGAAGTCCATGTTTGCATTGTACAAATGAGATGTGAGAATGGATGTCATGTACATGAGGCGAGATGAACCCAAGTAAGCACAAATGCTGTCCGATATTCCGGGGGTACCATTTTGCACCTGGGACACGGCAACCCTGGCTCTAAAGACAGACTGGGGGATGAGATGCTGGAGAGCAGCTCTGCGGAGAGGGATCTGGGGGTTCTGGTCAATGGCAAGTTGAACATGAGCCACCAGTGTCCCTGGAGCCAAGAGGGACCCGTGTCCTGGTGCATCCAGCACAGCACGGCCAGCCGGGCAGGGAGGGGATTGTCCCGCTCTGCTCTGCGCTGGGGCGGCCTCACCTGGAGCATTCACTGTGTGCAGGGCTGGGGACACAGGATCAAAAGGAGATAAAGCTACTGGAGAGTGTCCAGAAGAGGCTACGAAGTCAGGGAAGGGTTTGGAGGGGACGGCATATGAGGAGCAGCTGAAGTCCCTGGGTTTGTTCAGCCTGGAGGAGACTGAGATCTCTTGGCAGTCTACGTCTTCCTCACAAGAGGAGCTGGAGGGGCAGGAACCGAACTCTTCTCCTTAGTGACCAGTGACAGAACCCGAGGGAATGTCAGGAGGATGTGCCAGGGGAGGGTCAGTTGGACATGAGGAAAAGGTTCTTCACCCAGAGGTGCTGGACACTGGAACAGGCTCCCCAGGGAGGTGTCACGGCCCCAACCTGACAGTGTTCAAGAAGAGACTGGACAACGTCCTCAGACACACAGTGTGAACTGTGGGGTGTCCTGGGCAGGGACAGGAGTTGGAACCGGTGATCCTTGTGTGTCTCTTCCAACTCAGGACATTCTATGATTCTATGATGCCTTCTCTTTGGTATTTTCTTTTTCATTATCATAGGTATAATTTTTATTACTGCATATTTTAATTTCAATTTTTTAAATGTCATTTTTAAATCTTTGGTCTATTCTTTTTAATTCCAATTATTAAACTGTTTTTAACTCAACCCACAAGTGTTCTCACAGTTACCCTTCCGGTTCTCTCCCCCGTCCCGCTGCGGGGAGGGAGCGAGCGGCTGCGTGGGCTCAGTTACCGGCTGGGGTTCAACACGACGGTCCTTTCTCCAGCCCTTGTTCCACCCCATGGGCGTCAGGCTCAGGTCCCACACGATCCAATACGTCCTCACCAACCACCACTCCCCTGCCCACCCTTTGATGCCACACACACACAGTTGCCCTCAGCCCACGGGCCGCCCTGTGAAACGTCCATAAAATGTCACAACTCCCCGTTGAGCTCATGGAGTCCGTGGCTTTGGGCTCCGTCTGTTCCGTGGCCACTCCGGACAGCACAGGTGTCTGTTCCGTGGGGTCACGGGCACCAAACCCAGCTCGGGTGGGAACCAAGAGGGTCCCCTCGTGTTCAGGGCCCAAAGCGCCACCTGCAGCATCTGCCCGTCCTTTTGAGTGCCCAGAGCCTCCTTCTTGGGGCCCAAATCCTCATGTTCGGGGTCCCAACGTGTCTTTTATCACCCACGGCCTCTGATCAGGGCCCAGTTTCATGTTTGGGTGGAGCTCGTGGCCTGGCAACAACCAACCGGAAGTCTCTGGGGAGTCAGGGGACCCAGGAGAGCCAATGGCATTTGAGGAGGCGGGGCAAGTCATGTGATTGATAGGTAACCAGCCAATCCAGCTTTGAGGCCTGCAGGAAAGGTGGCGAGAGCTGACCGAGCTAGGCAGCGTTCAGGGGCGGGCCGTGCTGGCTGCACCAATCACAGCTGGAGGGAGTGCAGCACCCTGATGATTGACAAGTGGTCTGACCCATCACTTGGTAGGGGGGGAAATGAGAAATCCCAGCCGGCCAATCACAGGAAACATTACCTCAGGGCAGGGTGGGCACTGTGGGGGGAGTGACCCCTAAGGCAGCCAATCAGATCCAGGATCACCTCAGGGGAGGAGACTGACAGCCCTCCCACCCAATGGCGGCGCAGCCCAGGCTGAGGAGGCGGCGGCTCTGCGGGCGGCCAAGCTGAGCTTTGCCGTGGCGCCCGTGGAGCTGCCCCAAGGCTGAGCAGCCCCCGGCCCAGCCCTGGGGCCCTTTTTCCTGCAACTGGGGCCCTGGGGATGTTGTTGCTGCATCTGGCTCAGGTGTGCGTGGGCTGCTCTGGCCTTGTTCTCCTGGGCGGGGGGAAATGGTACCGAAAAGTCGGCAAAAAGGTTCTTTAACACGGTTTGGAAAGTGGTAAAAGCAGCACTTTTGTTACAGCGCCGGACACTCGCAAGATTGCTCCTCTGATCGAGCGTGTGTGTGATTCGCACTTCTTGGTGTTTCTTACATACACCTCTTGCATATTCATTTGTTTCTCCTGCTTAGTTAGTGCATCAAACATAAATTATTTCCATAACCCCGCCATAACTTTGCTGAAATCCATCCTTGGTACTCGAGAGTCTTCATCAGGGTCTCTGGTGTCCCCGGTTTCTCCCCAGCTGCTGCCCCCCCGGTGTCGGCTTCTTGACCTGATTGCTTGATTGTGCATTTTTTCCCTCTTGCTGTCTTTTTGTCCTTTTCTTTCTTTCCTTTCTGTTCTGTTCCCGGTCCCATCTTTTCTCACTGTATCCCCCTGTCCAGCTGCTGCCCCTTCTTTCCTCTCTCTCTTGCTCTGTTTTTCCTCTCTCCATCTCTCTGTCCCACTGCCCACCACAGTTGTTTATTCCTTCAGTGCTGTCCCGCCCCCTGTTCCTTTGCCCTTTCTCTGTCACTCCATCCCAGTCCCGGTGTATTTTTAATTTGTTTTTTCATCTCAGTCCTGAACCATTACTACATTTTTCTTCTTCCACCCCTTTGTCCTGCTCCCTGCCCCTGTCTTTGTCTCTCCTTCCCTTTGTTCTGCTGCCCATCTCATTTTCCCTTCCTGCTCCAGCTCTCTGTCCTGCTCCCTGCCCCTCTCATTCCCTCTCTGTTTCTCTGCCCTTCTCCCTGTCTGTCCCCCGCTCTGTTTTGCTGTCCTGCTCCCTCTGTAGTTTTTCCACTCTCTCTGTCACTCTCTCCTGCTCCCTGTCACTTTCATTTCTCACTCCATCTCTGTCCTGCAGCCCAAAGCTGCTTTTTGGTCTCCATCTCTGCCCTGCTGCCCAGCCCAGGCCTTTTTACCTCTATCTGTGCCCTGCTGCCTGTCTCTGCTCTTTGTCTTTCCCTTTGTGCTGCGTCCCTGACCCTTTTTCCTCTGTCTGTGTTGCCCTGTCCTGCTCCCTGTCCTTGTGTTTCTCTGACAATCCTTGTCCTTCTCCCTTTCCTTCTCTGTTTGTCTCCCTGTCCCATGTCCCTCTTCATCTCTTTTTTTCTCTTCTATCTTTCTCTCTGTTCCTGCTGATTGTTTCTCCATGTATATCCTGTTCCCTGCCCCTTTTATCCTCTCACTGTCCCTCTGTCCTGCTGCCTGTCCCCATCTTTTCTGTCTTTATTCTTGCCCCGCTGCCTGTCCCATTGCTTCTGGCAATCGACCCCTGTCCAGCTGGCTCTGCCTTTTATTTTTTGTCTCTTCCTCTTTGCTGCTTCTCAGCCCTCCTTTCCTCTTCCTCCAGCTCACTGTGGGTTTTCTCCCTTTGTCAGTCTCTTCATCCCCATCTGACCTTTGCTTTCTTTCTCAGTCCCTATGTTCTGCTCTCTCTCCTTCCTTTTCTCCATCTGTACATCCCCCTCCCTGTCCCTGTCTTTCTCTACCCAACTTTCCTTCTTCTCCTTCCCATCCCCTTGTCCCTCTGTCCTGCTCCTCCACCCTCCTCTTTCTTCCTCCCTGTCTCATTGTGGCTCCTCGTCCCTATTTGTCTTGATCTCTCCATCTCTCCAGCCTTTTCCCTGTGTGTTTCTTTCTCTCTGGGCTCCTCTATCTTCTCTCTTGTCTGATTTGTCTCTTTCTAGTCCCCTGTCCTTCTCCCCGGCAGCTTCAACTGAATGACCAGGTGTCGCTGTGCTCTGGTATTTGCTGAGCACTGCCCTGGGGAAGATCTGTGTCTGTAGGGCTGGGGATCATTTAGGAGCTGGTCTCCTCCTGCAGACGGCAGAGCCGGGTGTAGTTGTGGCAGAGGTTGTTCTCAGCTGCTGCTCTGTGCAGCTTGGGGAAAGAGCCGGCTGGGGACCTTCTTTTGAAGGAAGGTTTCTTGTTCTGCGCTCACTGCTCCTCGGGACCCTGCACAGGAGCCGTGTCGGGGTCTGCAGGGACTGGTGGGACCTGCTGTGATTCCTTGTGAATGTGAACTGAACTTGTCCTGATGTCCTCCAATGAAACCAGACTGACTGTGGATGTTTTTCTTACCAGCTCCAGTGTCAACCTGTGTGCTCGGCGCTAAACAACAAGAGACCTTGTGCTGTTTTCCAGATGTCAGTGGCTGCAAATCAGCTGAGAACATCATTGCCTTAGGTAACGGGGCAGGTGGTCTGTGATCAGGGCTGTGGACTTGCATGGCGCTGCTTTCATGAATGTTTTCTGGTCGTGCCACTTCAAAGCCCTTCCATTTCCTGGAAATTTTAAGATGGCATTTCTTATTCTGAGGTTCAGACTGGAGTTGGACTTAATGTTGAGTGGCTGATATAATGGGCTCCATCAAATAAGAACAAGAATCTTTCTTTTTTGTGTTTTGGTTTTTTTTTTCTCACACCATCTGAACTTCAGTAAGCAAGAGGAAGAGTGGTTGACAGAGTCTGTTTTCTGAGAGTAACATGTTCCTGTACCTTTCCAATCTTTCTATGGTGCAGGATTTCTGCCCTTGCAGAGAGGACTGCAAAACCCGCTGCTATCTGGTTGGACTTTGCCTCCCAACGCGGCGCAGCCTCTTCCATTGTGACATCACCCACTGCCGTTGATGTCACAAAGCAGCATCAGCGCTGAGGTCAGCACAGCAGGGTATAAAAGCAGGGGTCTCCCTGCGCCTTTGTCACTCTCGATCTTGAAGGAACAGAGATCGCAGAGTTTTTGGCTCACTCGTGAGCGAGTCAGATGCTTGTTACCTGCACCTCAGCAGGTACCACGAGACAGACGGAAAAGGTTCAAAGTCTGAACGGGTATGTTTTAAAAATCCTCCTCCCCTTTCCCAGGTGTGTTTTCAACCTCACCAGCTGGTGTGGGTGGAGGGTGGACAGGAGAGGAACACGAGGGCAGCCTGAGAGCTCGCTCTGGAGCTGGTGGAAGGCAGCAGCCGCCTTTCAGTCTCTTCATGACCACAGGGGCAAGGCCCAGAAAGCTTTTGATCTCTGCAGAATGAGGGACAGGTCTATTTTGGATTGCATGGAGGGAGTCCCAAGCAGTGGCCCCGATACAGCCTGCCGTAGGGGCACAGGCTGAACCTTCTCTTGAGAGGGTGGAGAACAGGATCAGCACAAGTCCCCATCAGGTGGTGGGCAGGAGAAACAGCGTTCATCATGTGCCTTCCATTTCCGAAGAATACCTGTCCAGCCCCACAGACGGGAAGTGTGGCCACAGCTCTTGTTGCAACTCCTGCTCTTAGTCCAGAGTCAATCTTGAGCCCTTTGTCCCTAATGAAACAATCGCTGCCATGACAAATCCCCACTGGTGCAGCTGGTGACAACCCCAGCAGTGACTCGAGCTGGTGCAGGACCAAGCCAACGCACACGCCAGGAACGCCAGGCTCAAGGGCTGCAGTCCCTGCTGCTGCTCTCCAGTCTGCTGCTGATCTGCACGGGAACCGCCAGCTTCACCAGCCTTTTCCTCCTTGTTGCTCTGCAGGAAGATGAAGGCACTGAAGGCAACAATCCTGGTGCTGCTTCTCGGCCTGTTCTCTCTCGGTGAGTCTCTGCAGAGCTCCAACCTGAGGATGGTGCTTTAGGATGTACTTGGGGCTACATCCTGCCCTGGTCCGCTTCCCCCGCTGTGACCAGAGGAGCTCAGCTGAGAGCAGAAAGTCCCCGACAGAGCTGTGCCAGTCCCTGCTCCAGCGGGACGGGTGTGGGGGTGAGGAAGGGGTGACTTGCCATCCCCAGGAGGGCTAAGCCAGTTCTCTTCAGCCGAGGGAGAGGCCGTGGCTGAGCTCTCCTGCCCCAGGGGGATGAAAATCTTCTGCAGGACCGGGAGCACAGTCCAAGGCAGGGAACGTCCATCTCTTGCGGAGCCCATATGCCATGATGGCCACTGTCAAAGACAATAAGAGGAGAGACAACAATGGCACTGGGGATAGACACAGAAAGGGGAGAGGGCAGCCCGAGGCACAACCCAGCCTTAGACCAAGTTCTAAGCTCTGGTGTGCGTCTGACAGGTGTTTTCCATGTGGGACGACTTGGCACCTTATTGCTCTGGAGCACTGCAGCGGAATTAGGACACCTGAGTGAAACCCAATCCCTGCCAGACCAGCTCGGAAAGCTCCAGGAACAGCTTTATAGTCTGCGCTGGAGCGCAAAGGATGTGGCTGAGCGGGCTCTCCATGAAGGCATGAAGCAGGGAAGGCTCCCAGGCTTTACCGGACGGGTAAGGGCACAAGGCAGAAGGATCTACTCAGGGGTTTTATCCTCCCTCCGGCACGTATCCTACTCCATTCCCTGTCACAGCCAACAGGCTGGTGCTGCTGGAACAAGTGCTGTCATGGCCACGCTTCCTTGTCTGTCCATGCTGCCTGGCCTGGGGCCTCTCCACGGGAAAAGCCCCTTCCCGCAGCTCCAGCATTCAGAGCACTGGAGCGAGCAGCCCCCACTTTCTGATCCCGTCAAGCACAGCAGAGCAAACCTGGGAGGCTTCCAGGCAATTTGGCTGTTCCTTCCATCTGATATGGGCCTTGTCCCCGTTCACCTTGCCTGGTCTTGCAGGGGAGCTGCTTGCCCCGTTCCTTTTCCTTCCAACAGGCGCTCTCCTTTGTGTTCCTTCCCAGGCGGTTCAGGAGATCATCAATGAAGCCCTGGAGAAGCTGGAGGAAATGCAGGTCCCGATGCCTGATTACGCCCTGAAATCAGCAGGTACCGTGACACTGTACAAACAAACCAGTTCCAAAGCGCTTCCTGTCCAGATTGACAAGATGGGCATTGGAACATGCCCAGGGGTAGGAGAGAAGGGGCGAGAAGTCAAGGGTCACCTTGTGCCCTAACACGTGCCCCCACTGACAGAGCCTGTAATGGGCCAGACCCCATGGGAAGCACAGAAAGCCTGGTTCACATTCTTGTCTTTTTGCACAGCCCCATGACTCCCTGCTGTGTGTTCTAGAGGGGTCATTCCAGTAAGAAAGAGGGGAACCCACTGTAGGACATGGATGACAACTGAGAAGCTTTTTCAAGTCAACAGTGCAATATTCCTCCCAACACTGCCTGATGATTCTGCTCATGTTTTAATTTCCAGGGGCCGCTGTCATTCATTCAAGGACTTCTCCATCCCTCCGGAATGACAAAGCCAAAGTCTTCCTGTACTCCATGCCGGTGATGGATTACATGAGGTCCCCTGAGCTTGTTCTTGAGGTAGGAGCACCAAGAAGCAGTAAAACAGAGGTCAGGAGGATGAACCACACACGCTGCTCTAGAGTTGCCTTTCCCCCCGTCTTTGCTCCTCGAAGCTTCTTCTCCTGCCTCCTTCTCGCATGGACCTGCTCTCCTCCTGTGTCTCCCTGCTGAGTATTTCCTGTCCCAGAGTGCCCCAGGTTCTCAGTGCGAGCTTCTCCCAGGCCAGGCTGCTCCTGCAATCTGTGTCTGCCCAGTCGCTGTGCAAACTGTCAGCACGGCACAGAAGGAGAAGGCAGAGGTGCCTGCAGAGCTCTGGGAGAGGGCCAGGGCAATCTTCTCCATGTCAATGTAGTTTCTTCTTCTTTGTTCAGCCAGAAAATCATCCTGGAAGCTGCTGGCCCTTCCCAGGAAGTCAAGGACAGGTCTTCATCAAGCTGTCTGAGCCAGTGATTCCCAGAGCAGTCAGCATGGACCATGTGTCGGGGACAGCGTTCCATGGAGAAAGTGTCTCCGGAGCTCCAAAGGACTTTGCTGTCTACGTAAGTGATTTCTCTGGAGTGGGGGGAAGGGGCTTGCACAGCATTTCTACGCAGGGGGTGAAGATGGGTCTAAGAGTGGAGTGGCCTGAAGGTTCCTCCTGGCTCTCATAAGAAACAGGCTCGTTGGAGTCGCTCCCTTCCCATCGTTGTGCTCTTTTATTCAATGGACCACTCGAAAGGAAGCTTCTGGGGCAAGATGCTACTCCAGGAGCCATAGGGAAAAGGAGCTGGACAGTGCATGGTCCTAGACCTTCTTGGCTTCCAATGCCAGTGGCATTTGTGATCCTCAGGTTACCTCCCTCTCACTGGGAGCGTCTGCTCCTTTTCTGACCGGCAGCTTGGACTCGTTGAGTAGGCAAGTGTGCCGTGCTGCCCACCTGCAGCTTCTCATCTTTTCCTTGTGCTCATGGTCCTTGGACTACGTAGCTGAAATAAGCCTGTGCCTCATCGACTGAAGCTCACTTTTGCCATGGTGCACCAGACGCTCTTGTTTTCTCCACCCCTGTCTTTCTGTAGGGCTTCAAGGACGAAAATGAGGAGCATGGAATGTTCCTGGGACAGTTCACCTTCCTGGCAGCGCTGAATCCCAGTCAGACCTTCCAGCTGAAGGTATGGGGACAAAGAAGGGAGAGAACTTTAGGAGAGGAGGCGAAATGCGGCTGGATGGGGAGAGGCTTCCCTGCCAAAGGGCTACAGGCAGCCCTGTCCTTGAACGTGTGCCACGCTGGCCTTTCTTCTGATTTAACTTCCTGGTGGCACATGGCTGGACTGCCGCTCTTCTTCTCTTTCATTTTGGGTTTAAACTTCAGCACTTAGAAGCGCCACAGTTGAAACTACAATCAGCTTGACTGTCTGGACCCCAAGTGCACACGAGAGGCCACATCCCGTAGGATGCACGACTGCTGCTCTGTCAGTTAAAGACCAGAAATACTGGGCTTCCTGAGGATTCTGTTGGTGCTGGCAGTGAGCAGTGACAGGGAGGCCATTCTGTTTCCTTGGCTTCCTAGAGAAGGCAATGAGGCATTTTTCTGACACCACCACTGGGTCTTCTGACTGTGGAAGCCTGTGCCCCAAAGCAGGCGAGAACTTTCCAACGTATTTGCTGAGGCATCTGGGTGCTGCTTCTTCCTTTGCTAGTTCTCATGGCCCAATGAGGTAGAGCAGGACAAGAACATCTTGCCCACAACAGGTCCAAAGCCCTCGCGGGGCAGCTGGAAGGAAGCTGTTGAACGAGGCCGTCGCTGCGGCACTTCTGTCAGTGGTCACGTACCAGAGAGGAAAAGGCGACTCATTTCTTCTTGTCGTTTCAGAACGAGCTCCCTGGGGTCGTGAATTACATCCAGCTGCAAGTGCTGAGCAACTGGGGCCACCCAGACCACACCTGCCTGTATCGGTTCAGGGTGCATGGTGATCCGCCCAAAGACGGGGGAGAGGTGCCAGTTTCATCTACCAATAAATTCCATTAATGTTCACCAAGTCGAGTACCAGTCTGCTTTGCCTGTGATGCTGACTGGTCCTCCCTGAGCTAACTGCAGCTCCCCATCCTTCTCTGAACCCATCAGCTTATGGGAGACTTCAGGAGTCCACAGCAAGATTTTCCTTATTAGGGAAAACAGGAAAACTCAGTCACAAATCTGCAGAAAGCCTGACATCCACATGCTTGCTGACTCCACAGGAACATCAGCAAGGCCCTGCCTGTACACCAAAGATTAATGGAGAGTTTTCCTGTGCAGGAAGCAACTAAGGATCGCATGATTGGAACCATCTGTTGTTACCTGTTTTCACAAGAGGCCGATGCTGCTTTGGCGTCCATCTTTCAGTGTGTTGCCAATGTGAAAATGGGAGTGTGTTTTTTTCTAAGAAGGAAACCTTAACTGGAAAGTTGGTTCATGGCTCATTTGCCTCTCTGTGCCTATAATCGAATTAATAGCTCAGGAAACGTTACAGAGTGATTAGCAAAGCAAACTCAGGACACTTCAGAGATCCCATAACCACTCAAGTCTGTCTTTCCTTTTGACCCCGAGTTCCCCAAGCCCCAAGGCAGGAGCCGGCAGGGCAGTCGTGCGCTTGGGTGGCACCAGGGAGGAGAGAGCAGCAACAGCGCTTGGCACCCAGGGCCGGCAACAGCAATTTGTGCTCTGAGCTGGGGCTTAGTCCATGTGCAAGCCCAGCACTGATCCAGATATCAAACTGAGGGTGTCACTTAATCCCCAGTGCCACACACACGCTGCACCTTCTTCCATCTTCTCCTCCTAATGAGCTGTTTTCCAGCCCCTTCCACCTCTAACTCAGCTCTAGCACTAACCCATGTCCCTAATGACCTCCAGTCTAAACCTCCCCTGGCACAACTTGAGGCCATTTCCTCTTGTCCTCTCACTTGCTCCTTGGGAGAAGAGACCAACACCCTCCATGCTCCAACCTCCTTTCAGGCAGTTGTAGACAGCGATCAGGTCTCCCCTCAGCCTCCTGTTCTCCAGGCTGAACCCACCACTTCCCTCAGCTGCTCCTCATCACACTTGTGCTCCGGCCCCTCAGCAGCTTTGTCGCCTCCTCTGCACTCTCTCTAGTGCCTCAATGTCCTTCTTCTGATGAGGGGCCCAAAACTGAACACAGGATTCAAGCTGCGGCCTCACCAGCGCCGAGCACAGTGGCAACAATAAAGTGTGGCTGATGTTCTCTCTTGACCACACTCCCTTCCCCACTAAGGAAAGGGAAAAGGAGGAAAAGGGAGAAAGACTTACAATTTGGATAGATTTATAAAACAAAACAAGACAAAAATTAAAACTTTCCTCGTAATACTAATAATGAGACAAATAAGGCAAAATATACAAAACCTATATTGTATTGCCCAGAGTAGCCAAAATGCTGCCACAGGGGCTGGTGTCACAGCAGAGGCTGCAGCGAAGACGTCAGGAAGTCCTGGACTGGACTCGGCAGTGCACAGGAACTGGATTCAGGGATGCAAGGACTGGAACCAGGATCAGGGTTGCAGACAGGACAACGGGCAGGCTCCTCTTGAGATGCCAGCCATGGACCAAGAGCCTGAGACCCTTGTGATCTCCCAGCTTTAAGCTGTGCATGACGTGGATGGCATGGAACAACTCAGTTTTCAATTGGCGTCACTTGTTCTGTCCACCCCTCCCTGCAAGTACAACCCCCTCACTTAAGGGACATAAGAGATTCACCAGTGATGTTGGCTGCTATAGCAATAAGATCTAGTCCTAGGCCTCTTCTGCATACCAGCCCTACTGTTAGCTCAGTAAAACTGTCAATATTGGCCGTTGTCAGCTCTGGAGCAGACCGTGTTTGAAAAACATGCATCCAACTGCAGAAATATGCAGTTACTTAGAAGAGCTTAAGCTGAAAGGAAAATTCACTAAAAGAGAATTAGTCTTGTTTTAACCAAAATCAAGACAGCCCTCATCACAGTCTGCACCTTCCTCAGAGAGGCAGCAGAGGTGAGGGGCCAATGTCCTGTCTCAGGTGACCAGTGAGAACAGGACAGGTGGAAATGGAATGAGGCTGCGTCAGGGGATGTTCAGACTGGACATTAGGAGGAAGTTCTTCACTGGAGGGTGGTCGGTCACTGGAACAGGCTCCCCAGGGAAGTGGTCACGGCTCCCAGCCCGTCAGAGGTCAAGGAGTGACTGGACGATGCTCTTTGTCTCGTGGTTTAGTGTTATGTGGTCATGCGAGCAGCGGGGAGCTGGACTCATTGATCCTAATGGGGATCTTCTAAGTCGAGATATTCTATGACTCTGTGATGTTCGAGCTCAAGAATAGTCCATCCCAGACCCATTTGTGCGTGTGTGTGTTTGTCTCTTTCTGGGCTAACTGGGGAGATGAGGAGATCTCTGGGAGGGATCTAAACCTTATGTGTGTCATATGGATGAATGATTTCCACTAACACAGTCAAGTGTACAGAGAGACATGGCGGGGTTGGGGAGGTGAGGAGCAGGTTCTCCATACAGTGATGGACCTCAGGCAGACTGCTGCTCCTTCCTGTCCACACCTCCTCAGGGGACACTCTGCATCAGTATCAATGGGAGAATTCTCCTGTCACTTCTTCTAAGTGCTCCTTCTGTACCTTCCTCCTTCACTCCACGCTTGAAACTTATCTAATTAAGCGTACAAGTGTTGAAGACCAGATGTACATGATGGAAGCGACAGGGCTTTATCAGCCCTGTCTGCTAATTGCCAGTCCCAGGCAGATACCTCAGGTACACTGGGGCCTCTGGAGGTTTGCACTGGGGCCTTATGGTCAGACCATGGAGCTCTGCCTGAAAACATGACAACTGCTCTCAGTTCTTCAAAAAACAAACAAAAAATATAAAACCACAACTCACTCATCAGCTGACATGATTCAATGTTCAAAATAAAATGTCCATGATTTTCTATCCTGCCAAAATATGGATTTTTACAATATGTATGAATTGCAGGAGAAGAAATATCGTAGTTACCCTGTGCTTGTATTTCCAGAACTCTGCCTATGATACTGTGTATTTAATCCCCCTGAACATCCAGGTGTTTCTACCTGTCCTTATTCAACCCACGTCTGCAGTCAAGTCTTCAGAAGCCTGTCTGGACATTTGCACTTTACACTGTTCTCCAGAGTTTCTTCTCCTCTCACTCTTCGCTCTTTCAGATCTCTCTCACCTCTCTCCCTGCTTTGAGCTTCAGGCAGGTAAAGCTGAAGTGTCTTTCAGCAATTGCTCTCATACTCCCTGTAGGCAACTCTTCAGTTGTGGTGATGGACCTCACTGGAAGTTGCTTAAACTAACGACAGAGTATATTTTATTCTTCGTTATGTTCTGTTGTGTTTTCTTTCTCATTATCTTTTTTGCTTTTGCCAATTAAAAAAGCTTCTTTGTGCCTATTTAAATCCAGATCTCTAAGGAAAGCATGAAGTAATTCATGGAGAGAAGCTGTAACAATCAGGTGCAAACTTGAGTGGAGAATCTGATGTAAAGAAAAGTGATGTAACTCCCAGGGGGCCAATGAGCCAAACACGGAAGTTGGAGAGGTGAGGAGCAAGGGTGTCCATCCCGTGTCTGGCCTCAAGGGACTGCTTTTCCCACCTGTCCAACCTCCTCAGGAGACACTCTGCACCAGTATCCATGGGATCCCATTCTTCTCTCACTTCTCCCTAGTGCTCATTCAAAATGTCCTCTTTACCTACCCCCCTGAAACCTCTCTAATGAGCTCTATAATTCTTCAATACTTGAAGAAAATGATGGAAGAGACACGGCTTGTGAGGGCTTGGAGAATTTTAGTGAGCCCATGGAGTATATGAGGCTCATGAACATCAGTTACTCAGAAGAGACTCAACAAAGCTCTCAAGGAGCCAAAGGCAAAAGCAAACCCCAAAGTTCCTTGAAGCATTAATGGGCCCCACTGAGGGCTGTTCCTGACAAAGCCTCCCCAGAGACTCGTTAGAGCAGATAATTGGAGGCTGTGATGACAGGGAGGCCAAGGCCCTGTGCAGGTGGCTCTGATGCTCAGAAACCCCTTGGTTTGCTTTCTGAAGCAGAAAGGAGAAGCCCTGACCTCCAGGCAATGGGGAGGGGGATCCTGTCGTTCACACATGGCTCAGGGCTCTTGCTGGGACCGTGGGATGTGGGTGTGCAAGGCCGAGGGAAGGACAACACTGGTACAACAACCTCCAGCTTCCCCATGCGCCTGCAAGGAGACAACGAGGCCCCAGCACCATTGGGACAACATGTCTTCTCCTAGGCCTCAGTGGCAGAGACAACTGCCATGGCCAAGGGGACAGAGACCTGGGTTGTGTTGGTGCCTTCCAGCCTTGCCAGCACCCTTTGCCATCTCAACCACAGGCTGTTCTACATGGTCCTACACCTGCCCCTCTTTCCCTGCAGGCTGTAGACACCCATCTCTCTTCCCCACCTGCTCTCACCCCAGCATTTCTGTACCTTCACTGATGTGTCTGCACCCTCACTGGCTGTTCTTTGGAACACAAACCATGGGCTGATCCAGCTCCCTCTGGGTGACCTCTTGCACCACGGCACTGCCCTTCTAGGGACATTTCTTCCTCCTGCTGTCCAGTCTCTACCTTCCAAGTTGCACTTTGTGACTTTTTTCTCTCTCCTGCTCTTTCCCATATACCAAGGAAACCTCAATCATTCCAGAACTTACCCTTCAAGCAGGGAGTCCTGCCTGTTAGGCTTCTTGTGGTCTTTCAGCTGCCCAGAGAGAAGGAACCTCACCATGAGCTCCTAAATCCCAAGACTGATGCTGGCGTTTCAGCTTCTCTGATAGACACAACCTTGTTCCTGCTGCTGTCCCATCATGTACTCGGGTGGGATGGACATGACAACCCGTCTCCAAGGCCTCTTCCTGGGTAGAGCCTGTGGGCACTTTGGAAGAGGTACCTTCCCAGGTGACACTAGTAACTGGCTGCACAGAGGACTTTGTACCACTGATGATATTTGGGCTTCATGGTTCACCCAGCTTCCCACTCAGCATCCACTTCTTCAGCCCAGTCAGCACCACTCTGGCCAGAAGGAGACCATGTCTGACGTCTTGCAAACTCCCTGTACACAACATGCCTTTCTTTCCCTTGCACATTTTGGTTCAGCAATCCCTTCCTTGTCCTTCACATTCCTAGAAATGGCTGCAGGAGGACGTGTCCCATCCCCTTCCCAGGGATAGAGGTAGGCTGGCCAGCTTGTAATTCTCCCAGTTCTTGTTACTGCTCTTCACGAAGATGGGTTTGAGGTTTGCCTCTTCCAAGGATCCCAGAACTTCTGATTTTACTGTTCTCATGAGAGCACAATCCCGCATCATGGTCAAAGGTGACGTAGCAGACAGCAGCACTTGCAATTTGCCTGTCCAAGGCAGCTGAGATGAGTCACACTGGGCCAGTGGGGTTTGTTCCTGGAGTCACACGCACAAATGTCAGGGTTCTGTCAGGTGCCCATCTCTCAGCTGGCCTCATGGACTCCTTATGCACCCAGGGATGCTCATAGACAGAGTCTGTCCCTTTCACACACAGAGGCAGGAGTCACAGTGTCTCTCTGGCCTCCTGTTGCCACTCCCAAGGGACAGGAGACACCTCAGCCCTGTGGTGTGTCCCCCTGCTCTGCACTCATCTGAGATGTCCCACGTCATGAGGAATGGACATGGGGACCTCAGTTCAAGGAAGCACATCCCAGTGCTGCATTCAGGTGGTTTCCCATGGGCTGTTATTCCCAACATGATGTGACCTTGAGAGACTGTCTGTCTCAGAGGCCTTCAAGGCACTCCAAAGAATAGCTGATGGCATTTCTGCTCACGTACATGATGTGCATGCTCTCTTCTCCTCTGTACAATGCAAACATGGACTGCTGACCTGCTCATTCAGGAACAAATTCTCCAAGCTGGTGTGACAGCCCAGGGCTGGAAATGGTGGCTGTGAGGGCCAGTCCATGACAATTGCCCTGGGGCAGCTTCCACGGGGTGTCCAGTGCACAGGGGCAGAGCCCAGACCCTGCTCTGCTGGTCCTGCAGGTCTCTGGCAGGAGGCCTGGCTGTTAGAGGACACTGCTGAATGCCCCAAACCTGCAGGCCTACAGTTTTTCACTTTTTCAATCTGTCAGCCACTGTAATGGGAATGTTCTTGAGAGAAACTTTGTAGGAAGAGATAAACCTTCAGGCCCTGTCCATAGGAGATCACCTTGCCAGCTGGAAAGGCTGTTCTGAGGCCACCTCTGTCACTCAAGTGCCCATTGCCTGTCCCTGCCTGCGCTCACAGGACTCACACAGAGCAGGACGGTGACCAGGCTGCCAGAGCACTCAGGCCTTGCACCAACACAAGGGATGAGAAGGAGAGTGTGGGAGTGGAACGAGAACAGCTCTGGAAGGCCAAGCGCTGGTGCTCCCTGGCAGTGCTGCCAGGCTGGACTCTTTTCCCCTCCTCCCATGCACACAGGAATTTTCCCTGAACCTCCAAAAAGGCCTTAGAGGAAGGATATAGTGAAAAACAAGTTACTACAGGAATGTTTATTTTGTTTAGGAGACAAGACGAGCACGGCTCCTCATTTACACAGGCAGTGGCTATAAAAGAAAAGCAGAGAGAGAATTAGAACGGGCATGACAACATTATCACAATAAAAAACCAAAAAACCAACCAATAACAGAAAATGCAGATGACAGGCTGGGCCTGCAATTAGCTACATTAAAAGTCTTATGTAGAAGCAGATGGGCAGTTTATTGCTTCAGAAAACAATAAGATATGAGTTTCCACAGGGCATCCTTGAGCTCCTGGTTCCTCATGCTGTAGATGAGGGGGTTCACTGCTGGAGGCACCACTGTGTACAGGACAGACACCACCAGATCCAGGGATGGGGAAGAGATGGAGGGGGGCTTCAGGTAGACAAACATGGTGGTGATAACAAACAGGGAGACCACGGCCAGGTGAGGGAGGCACGTGGAAAAGGCTTTGTGCCGTCCCTGCTCAGAGGGGATCCTCAGCACGGCCCTGAAGATCTGCACATAGGACACCACAATGAAAACAAAACAGCCAAAAGTTAAACAGACACTAACTACAAGAAGCCAAACTTCCCTGATGTAGGCATCTGAGCAGGAGAGCTTGAGGATCTGGGGGATTTCACAGAAGAACTGGTCCAGGGCATTGCCCTTGCAGAGCGGCAGTGAAAATGTACTGACCGCGTGCAGCAGAGCAGTGAGAAACCCAGTGGCCCAGGCAGCTGCTGCCATGTGGACACAAGCTCTGCTGCCCAGGAGGGTCCCATAGTGCAGGGGTTTGCAGATGGCAACGTAGCGGTCGTAGGACATGATGGTAAGCATAGAATACTCTGCTGTGAACAAGAAGATAGAGAAAAAGATCTGTGCAGCACATCCTGCGTAGGAGATGGCCCTGGTGTCCCAGAGGGAGTTTGCCGTAGATTTGGGGAGAATGGTGGAGATGGAGCCCAGGTCGAGGAGGGCGAGGTTGAGCAGGAAGAAGTACATGGGGGTGTGCAGGTGCTGGTCACAGGCTATGGTGGTGATGATGAGGCCGTTGCCCAGGAGGGCAGCCAGGTAGATGCCCAGGAAGAGCCAGAAGTGCAAGAGCTGCAGCTCCCGTGTGTCTGTGAATGCCAGGAGGAGGAACTGGGTGATGGAGCTGCTGTTGGACATTTGCTGCCTCTGGGCATGGACACTGTCAGAGGAGGTAATGAAAGTAACACGTTAGGGGAGACTTCTCTGAGCAAAATCAAAGCCATTTCTCACACACCCTCCCCTGCTCCACACCCCCTTGTCCTTTCCCAGACCTTCCTTCAGCTCCGTGGCTGAGCCCTGGGTGCTGCTGGCTGGAGGTGCCGTGAGGAGCAGGGCCTGTGCCCGCTGGCTGCCCAGGAGTCAGCCCTGCTCTGCAGCAGGGGTCATGGAATGGGGGGCAGGGGCCAGTCCTGGGGTTCAAAGTTGTCACCTGAAACTGCTGATGCTGAAGAAGAGCCTGTCAGCATCTGCACTATCACCAAGAATGAAACAGGACGGTAAAATGAAATTTGAAATGTTTGGGTTTTTTAAAGCTTCACAGAATCACAGAATGTTAGGCAGTGGAACGGACCTTGAAAGATCATCTAGTCCAATCCTGAAATTCCCCTGGAGAGTGTTCTTGGGTGTCATAAACCCTCAGCATTTCTCCTGCATTCAGGGAGAACAGAGCAAGTCCTGCAAGGCAAGAGAATGCCTGTGGGTCAGTGCAGAGTGAGGGCAGCTGCTCTGTACCTCTGTCTTGCTCCAGCTGCCCTGGGCTGGCACCTTGCTGAGATGGAGGCTGATCACACTGCCATGTTTCCATGAAAAGCCACCAGGCACTGCTGAGAGCAGAGGTTTGCAGGTTGGAAAAAAGGACAGGTCAGACTAAAGCTGATGGGTTCAGCAGATGTGGTGCTGCTGCTGTCCATGGGCAGAGGAGTGGGTGAAGGGATGTTCTGAGGCTTCTGGCAGATATGCTGATTAATCAGAGTTGCAGTTCAGGAGTCTCAGTGACTTGTTAAAACTTGAGAGCTCATTTTGCATTTATCCTTTCCTACACCTGCCTTTCCACTAGCCTTGGAATAGGAAACTGAAAGGACAGACATGGGAAAGCTTCTTATCTTAAGAGTAATATCTGTAACCAAGCAGCAGAAGGACCCTCCCCTGCCAGGGGTCGCTCCTTCCCCCCACAGCTTCTCCCCTCAGTGTTGCTGGGATCTCCCCGGGCAGGCTGAGCGCTGACCCTGGCAGGCGGCAGAGTCCCTGCCCCGGCACAGCCCTGGGGTGCAGGGACCCTGCTCTGCAGGACAGCCCTGGCCACCCCTGCCTGCACATTTGCATTTACACCCCACAGCCATCCTTGGGAGAATGCAGCATTCATGTCTTGTCACTCTGACAGTGCAGAAGGCAATCCCTGCTCTGCAGCACATCCTTCTCCTCTGATCAGAGAATCTCTGAGAGTTGTACTTACATCTCTTGCAGGCTCTGCAATGTGACAGCTTTCTGAGATCCTACCAAGATTTGCAGATGCATGCCCTGCAGCCACAGGCTTAATATCTGTGAAGATTTTTCTCCAAGTGAGCTCTCCTCTGTCCTCCCACTCCAGACTGTGTTTCCCCTCTCTGTGCCTGGCTCCTGTCCCCTCGGTGCTGCAGGCAGAGCCCTCAGCCCTGCTGCGCTTTGCAGAGGAGCTGCTCCTGGGCAGAGCTGTCTCTCTGCAGCACTGCCGCTTGCCATGAGCTCCCTCTGTCCCAGGAGCCCAGCCCAGCTCAGCAGCACAGGAGCAGCCCATGATGTCCCTTTCTCTGGCTCCTCTGGGCTCCCTCCAGTAGTCCCTGGGGCTCCAGGGGCACGTTCTTTGAGACAACCTCAAGTAATCACTGATCTTGATCCTCTCTCGTCTGCAGAGACACTTCTTTCCAGCATTGTGTTCTTTGTATTAAAAAATAAATTGGTATGAGAATCATCTTTTCTTGTCCCAGGCAGAGCTGACTCAAGCGGGGACGCAGGCCCTGTTAAGTTCAGCCCTGCTGGAAGATCACTGGGCCTGCTGAGCTTCCCTGTATTTCAAGGCTTCAGGCAGGCGCAGCCTCCTGCTCTTTCTCACAACAAAGCAGGAATCTCAGACATAGTGATAAGGTTCCTAGAGTTTCTCACAGGCCTATGTTATCTAACACAGACGTTCTACTCATCAAGCACACAAGGTCAGTAAAACAATTAGCGTGATGTATGTGCTTTTCCTACAGACAGGTACAAGTCACTTGAGCGTATTTACATTTAACTAACCTCCTCGCCAAATCTTCCGCTACATTCCCATACACATGGGCTCTTGGACACTTGGTACCAGGTTTCCTTGGGGCAGGTCAGAGCTGGGCTGGATCCACAGCTGGCGTGGTTCAGCCCAGATGGGAGGCAATGTCCTCAGCCAGGGACCTGATTGGCTGAGCTGGAGCTGTCAGTGTTGCAGACAGAGCTGTGACACGGACGGAATAAACTTGCAAGGCAGGGTGGCAGAAGTTAGTTCATCTGGTCTTCAAGGACAGCAGCCTCCAAGAACAGCCTGGAGGCTAGACCTGTAAGGCAATTCAAGAGCCTCATGATGAGCTGTTACTACTTCAGGACCAGTTAAATGAGAAACAAAGATAACGTGTGGCCATTGATGAATTTAATCAGGGTAAGAATTGGTAGTCTCTGTGTCCCTTGTCCTCCATCTTCACCAGCAAGGTCTCTCTGGACTCTGTGACTGGAGGCAGAACAACCAGCAGTGGATGGAGATCAAGTCAGGGGTCACTGGAGCTAACACAATCCTTTCCAGTCTATGGGACAGGAGGGGCAGCATCCCAGGAGCTGAGACAGCAGGACCATGTCACAGTGAGGCCACTCTTCCCCATCTTGGAAAGCTCATGGAGACTGGGGGGACTCCCTGACCACTGGCAGTTCTCACACATTGTGTGCACTTTTCAAAAATGGCCAATGGGTGAGCAGGGGAACTAAGGGCTGTGCCCCAGAACATGGCCACTGGGACCCCATTTCTGGGTGTCTGGAAGAGAAGGTGACGGGGTTTACCCAGGGTAGGTTGTGTCTGTCCATCCTCTTTGCTTTCTGTGAGGAAAGGACAGGGTTGCACGATGTGGGGAGAGCAGTGGTGGTCTGTTACCTGGCAGTCAGCAAGGCATTCAGCACCATCCCCCACAATATTCTTGTGTCCAAGGAAGGATAATAGGATCTGCATTGGTGTGTAAGTAGATGGGTAAAAACAATCTGGATAGTTGGGCTTGGAAAGGTGCTATAGAAAGGGAGAAACTTCCCAGTCATGAGGACAGTCAAGCACTGGAAGCTGTTTCCCAGGAGTGCGCATTCACTCTACCCAAGTGTCCAAGATGTTTTTGGATAAAGCCCTGAGTAATCTGGTCTGACCCTGCTTTGAGCAGGAGGTTGGTCAAGACACCTCCCGAGGTCTCATACAGCCTGAATAATGCTGTCCTTCCTTCCCCTTCATGTTTTCAATTGAGGTAGAGCTCTCAGGATCTCTCTGACCACAGAAGTAATTCACATGAGGTCCAGGGCTGCTTTACAAGTGCCCCCAAACAGTCCTGACCACATCTTGTGCATCCCTTTTCATTTGCCCCAACCCAGCGTCATCTTTTTTTGCTGTCGTCATGCCCACCTTGTTGATCCTTTCAGAGCAGGTTGCTCAACAGGTGTCAGCATCCGTGTACAGAGTCTGCACATCAGCCAGGCAGCAAAGCCATTGTTACAGAAATGGAGACGAGGCTCTTGACCAGCTCCTTGTCTGGCTTGTCTCCTGACCCATGTGGTGCTTCGGGCTGTGAAGAGAATCAAAACCAACTATTTGACTGGGGTAGTTTCATCTGACGTGTCACGCAGGGCAGATGAAGGGAGCTCAGAACTCCAGTCTCCGCTGCACAGTTGGGACTTCAGAGACTGGAAATGCAGGTGTAAGTGTGTGTCAGTGGACACCACATAAAGATTCTGGATTCCTTTGTGCCTTTGCAGTGAGCTGGCATCTGCTCCTTGGCCTTCTTTGGCTAAAAATGAAACTATTCTCCTATGCCACCTCCACCTCACAACAGGAAAAAAAAAAAAAAAAAGGAGAAAAGTTATGAAAGAAGGATGATTTTGGGGTAATTCTGTCCAAGATGTGTACTCATTAAATGATTAAAAACAAAAAAAAAAGTGAGAGAAAAAGCATTGTTCTAAGAACATCTTTCAAGACACAACTACTAAGGTGTAGCAGCTGTTTTGAAAAGCAAGAATGACTGCTAGGAATGAAATTAAACATCTTTAGTTCATCATCATCACCAGTGAGAATAAGGAGTTCCCTGTTACTGCTATTAGTTGGTAGTACCACTCTTCTAAAACATCCTTGAGAGCATCTCTGTTGTCCCTCGGCTACAAAGCTCGGACTGCTCAGAATTTGAAAGGATTGTTTCAAACCTCTGTGACCCAAATCTCTACAGCCATCTCTCCTCAACAGTCTTTTACCCCAGGAAGAGGAAAAATTCCAATGCAGGCACCAAACCCGTGTCCAGTCTGCCGGGAGAGCCAGGACAGTTGTGCCACACAACAGCAGCCTCTGAGGGAAGCTGGAGGTGATGGGAATTGAAATGGTTTCCACCCAAATCACAGAATAATGGCATCATAGAATCATTTAGGCTGGAAAAGACCCTTAAGAACATGGAGTCCAACCGTAAATCAAACAGTGCCAAGTCCACCACTGAACCATATCCCTAAGCGCCACATCTCCACATCTTTTAAATGCCTCCAGGAATGGAAGCTCCAATCCTGAGCTGGCAGGACACCATTGGCTGCAGTTAGACATAAGATACTTGTCATGACTGTGAATTCAGACCTCACTGGCAGGATGTCTCACAGCCCTCACTGAGGAGGGCAGGGTGTTGGGGAGATGGGAGCACGTTCCAGTTTCCCAGATCCCAGGACAGAGCCCAAACCATCCTTCCCTTGAACTCTGGCATCCAGTTTCCTGAGACGCAAAGCTGGTGGGCCTTCTGTGGATAATCATGTTAAAAGGCATGAAAAGTCCTTCAAATGTTTTTGTAATTTATCAAGGAATGCCAGTTTTTAAAGAAAAAAAAAAAAGTTTAACATGCTTATATTTACATATCTGTAAAATAGTACTCTGCATCTGTGGTAGCCCCTAAGTGGTTCAGATGACGGGTGGCCTGGCAAAAGTCACCCTGTTCCTCCCCAGGTGCCATGGACACTGCTCATTTGCCTCTCCAGAGAGTGGCAGAGGCTGCATTGCATTCTCGGGACAGATTCCTTCCAGGAGAGACACAGACACAGGGGTAACTCATCAGGTCTTCATGGCATTTCACTCGGCATCTGTTTTTGTGTAATTGGTGATTTCCTGTGACTGCCCTTTCTGCACAAATGATCATAAAAACACAATCATTTCGTAACACATGGTCATAAAGGGGCTGTTATGGACAAGAAAGCTCAGCATGGGCTCTGGAGAGAGCGAGGAAGTTTATAATAAGCACCAGGAAGAACCAAGAAGCTCAAGGCCTCTTCTGAGGAGCAGGAGACCCTGAGCGGCCGTGACTGGCCATGTGTAGGTGTGGGAGAGGGTCAGGGCATGTCAGGGAGAAACAATGAGATGGCCGATGGCTTTAGTGAACCCTTACAGCCATGTCTGAGCCCCGAAATGGAAAGCAGTTGACGTGTGCAGGTGGAGGAGGAATAGGAGGAAGATTTTCCTGGGAATATGGAAGGAAGAAAGGCCTCTCTTGGGCTAATCGTGTATGGTAGTGACATTTCCATCTTGTGGGCATGGCTGTGCCTGGGAGATGGGGAGTGGCCGCTGCTGGGGGTGGCTGTGCTCAGTCATGGCCCATGAGCTGACCTTGCTCTGCTCCTCTCTTACACTGCCCACACTTGGATGGTCCTCAGGAACCATCCATGAACCTGGTAGATGCTTGAACATCCTGGAGTGATGGGGTACAGCTACAAATAGAGGGTTCAAGCAAGTTTGGGACTGGGACATTGAGGTGACTGGTGACCATTGCCAGGTCTATGAAAGAAGCTGGATGAGTTGTGAGGAACTCACAGGCATTTCCAACTCCACAGAAAACCAGAGCCTTGCAGTTAAAGCAACAGCACCTGACATAAAACCCACCCCCAAAACACAAAACACTGTCCACAGGCAAAGCCTTGAAAAACATTTGAGAAAAATTTGCAAGGTCCCAGGGGTCAGGTCTCAGCCATTCTGGGTATAAACAAGCATCAAGGGCTGACATGGCACCAGAGCCACCTCCACATTGCCCTCACCACCTGTAACCAGTGCCTCCTAGTCTTTCCTTCACCAGCCTCCAGGGACAGGGACCTCGACTGGTTGTTTCCTTCACAGCTGTGTCAGTGATGGCCCTTCGTGGGGTCCCAAACACCCTCAGAACCTTGGGGTTTGCTTCTGCCTTTCACTTCCTTAGAGCTTTGTTCATTCTTTCAGTAGCTGCAGTTCAGGATCACGGCACCAGAGGGCTCACTAATATCTAAAATGCCCTTTCATGGCAATCCTCTCTGCATCATTTTCCAAAAGGCTTCAAGTCTGGTGTGGGTGATTAGGGAGATTTCAGGAACAGCCAAACAGAGAGCATTTCCATAATAAACAGCAATAAACCAGTATTTCTTCTGTTTCCTTCCCTGCTCACCCTTCCCTCCCTTTCCAGAACAGGTGGTCTCAGCAGTCTCCTGTTCATATTGATCTGGAGCGTCTCCTGATGAAGATTGAAGATGTCAGAAAAGTGGGTGCCTGAATCACCTCGTGAGTGAGGAGACAGGCCAGGACAGCTCAAGAGGAATCACACTCCTCTGGACCAAGAGGTGGGTGTTCCTGGGAATCTCAGGTGCCACAGCACAGCGATACTTGTGTTCAGGGAGCTGGTGAAATGACCCATTTCCTTTTCTGTAATGGTGTCTGAGTTTGCTCAAGTAACCCCTGACTTGAGCCCCATCCACTCCTGGGTGTTCTCCAGACTCCTGCCTTCAGGAACAAAGCCCCAGGAGACCTTGCTGGTGAAGATGGAGGCAAAGAAGCTGTGAAGTACCTCAGTCCTGTCTGCTTCTACTCTTACAAAGTTCAGCAGCAGGTCCATGTTACCCTGGTCGGTTATTTTACTGTAGGGAAGCAGTGTCAGCTCATCTGGCTGCCCTCAGCCTCCCCTGCAGGTTTCAAGTCCAGGGCAGCTGTGGCATCATCGCCACATCAATGGAAAACGTTTCTAAATTCCTCCTTTACAGCTCGACATGCTCCCACCTCCTGTGTGTTGCCTTTTTCCCCTGGAGCTCCGTCAGTTCAGACAAGCAGCCTCACAAGATAAATGCTACTTCTCGTAGGTACTCAGAGAGATCATTCCCATTCTTAGAGCAGGCTGTCCTGTAAGGCCTGTCAGATTTCCTGAGCTCCTTCAGCCTTCAGAGCTGCTTCCCTGGCACCACCTCTATCAGCGCCCCCAGTCATGTCAAAGTCTTCTCCTCTGGAGCCCACCAGCCTGTGCTCTGCTGCTGGCCTTCCTCCCTCCCCTCTGGTGCCTGGGACCCCACTGTTTCCTGCTCACACCAGCCAAGGTGGACACTGATGTTCACATCCTCGACCAGCTCTGCCTTGTTTGCCAGTTCCAGATCCTGGTGAGCATCACCCTTGTTGGCCCACCAGGCAGACATGTTAAGAACTTGGCCCAAGATCCTCTGGACTGTTGGCACCTGCCGCTTTGCCTGGCCAGTGAATGCCAGGGCAATTACAGTTCCCCATAGGAACCTGCTCATTGACTGGAGACTTCCTCTGGTTGCTGATAGAACATCTTTCCCATTTCTTCTTCATGGTCAAGGAGTTTGTAAAATCCAACACGTTGTCACCCTGTATTGGATTTGCATGGTCAAGTCTTGGAACCAGGCTGAGTGTGGCTGTGCTACACTTGTCACCTCTCGGAGAAAACAACAGGAGTTTGACCGATGTCAGACAGAGCTGATTTCAGCTGGCACCAAGATGGACCCACTCCTTGACAAATCTGAGACACTCAGTGATGCTGACAGCACCTCTGTGATATTGTATTTGAGAATGGGTAAAAAACACTGCACAACAGCTGGTGGGAGAGAGGAGGGAAAAAATGTGAGAGACAAAACACTATAGACACCAAGGTCATATCCCATGGGACCCAAGTAGGCTCCTCTCCTGAAATCGTGCTCTTTGCCTTGCTATCTTCTTCCAGGAGCCTCAGCTCTACTTTCTCATCCCTGACCAACTCTTTCTGGTTTGTAGGTGGGAAGTCCCACAGGGCACCTCACCTCACTGAGTCTTCAGTCACCCGTATCAAGAAGATGTTTTCAATGAGGTCCAAACACCTTCTGCATGGCTGGTACCTTGCAGATATTGAGATATCGTAAGTCTGCTGTGAGGAAACGGCCCTCCAAACATGAGGCTTCTTTCACTTGTCTGAAGGAGTCCTCATCTAATTCCTCTTCCTCATCAGTGAGTCTGTAGCTGATGTCCACCCACCACAACATTGCCCATGTTGTTCTGCCCTCTCATGCTGACTCCTCAGCTCTGAGCTGATATTCTCTGTCCCCAGGCAGAACTCCACACATTCCTGCTGCTCCCTCACATAAAGGGCAACTTCCCCTCGGAGTCCAGACCTCTGGCATGATGAGAACCAGACCCCCAAGACCCCCCAGTTTCTCCAGGAGGGGCTGTTTGTAGTGCCCTGAAACTCCTCATGCTGTTATCTTTGGAGAGACACTCTCATCAGGATAAGCCATCTGCATGCAAACATCAAGAGCTGACCACAAATGGAGCTTCACTCCAAGGAGGGTCCAGACCTTGAGAAAATCTGGGATTCCGCCATCACAAAGCTCTGAAAAAGCTTTATCGGGGTAGGAGAAGAACCCCATCCATCAGGACAGAGCAGGACCTGACACGCTGAGCAGTGACCCTGAGGAGAAGGGCCTGGGCACTACAAGGGCCACCACACAAGCCCGTGCTGCACGCTCACCGTGAACAAGGCAGCTACACACGGGGCTGCATGAGGAGGAGCGTGGGGACCCAGACACCTGGAGTTCTCATCCCATTCAGTTCAGCACTGGTGTGACCCCACACACAGGTGTGTGCCAGTGTGCGGCTTCCCAGTTTGGAGAGCTAGGGAGGAACTGGAGAGTGTAGGGCTCTGCCAAGGCAGGGTTCAGGACCTTGTGCACATGGTGTGGGATGCTGAGGGACCTGGGCTGCTTTGGTCCAGCAGCGCTGGGGAGGCTGCAGCAGTGTAGGAGGAGCCTGAGAGTGCTTGAAGGGTGGTTTCAGAGATGGTGGAGGTTTTCTTCATAGTGGGAAAGAGCTTGAGAAAGAAATAGCACCACAAAGTGCAACTGGGGAGGTTCTGGCTGGACATGTGGAGGAAGGAATGTGACTGGAAGGGCAGTGCTGTGGTGGAGCAGGTCACCCAGAGGGAGTCTGCATCAGCCCAAGGCTTTGTGCTTCAAGGAACAGCTGGGGAGGACAGAGAGAGATCAGCAAAGGAAGGAAGATGCTCAGACAAGAGCAAGGTGGGGCAGCAGGGGGGATGTCTCCAGCCTGCAGGGAAAGAGGTGCAGGGGATGCCACAGCATAGCACAGGCTGTTGTGGAGATGATCAAGGGATGTAAAGAGGCTGAAAGCCCCCAACAGACATGAGCTCCTTCTCCCCTCAGCTATGGCTGTTGTCTCCACCTCTGATGCCTGTGAGGAGACACCTTGTCCTTAAAGTACAGGGGCCTCATGGCCTCCTTGTCCCCAGCCAGGAACCTGGGAGGTGTCGGACCATAGTCCTGCCCTTGGCCTTGCACAGCCCCACATCACACTGTCTCAGGAAGAGCCCTTTGCAACATGGGAGGGACAGGATCTGCCTTCCCAGGGTTGGGGGTCAGGGCTTGGCCCTTTCGTTAATGAAACACAACCAGGTTTCCTGATCATCAGAGAGACCTTCACCTTGTTTTTCCTGACCTGTCATCTTTGCCTCCAGTTTTCTTCTCTAACCAGACACTGGGGTCAGTTCCTCAGTAGTGTTCCTCAGTGGGACCCATTAACATTATAAGAAACTTTGGAGTTTGAATCTGACTTTGACTTCTTGAGAGGTTTCTTCAACTTCCTCTCTGTGTCTGAGGTTCATGGACTCAACGCCAAAGCCACCAGAGGGGTCATTAAAGCGCCTTGGGCTGTTCCTGTGCTGCTGAGCTGGGCTGGGCTCCTGGGACAGAGGGAGCTCATGGCAAGCGGCAGCGCTGCAGAGAGACAGCTCTGCCCAGGAGCAGCTCCTCTGCAAAGCGCAGCAGGGCTGAGGGCTCTGCCTGGGGATCTCAGGGAGATGAGCGAGGCAGAGAGACCTTGAAGGTGGTCAGGACTGGGAGGATGACTGAGAGCTCACTGGAGGAGAAATCTTTGCAGCCCTTGCCATGGTAAGTCTCTGGGTGCAGGGCAATGCAGCTGTACATCCTGGAGGCATCTCCTAAAGTTAGCACAGGCACAGTTTGTGGGATCTGTAAGGAGGGGCCTCTTGTTCAAGCAATATTGAACAGCTGTGAAGCCGGGTGAGCATGCAGGTGTTTCCAGGGCTGTCCTGCAGATCAGAGTCCCTTCACCCCATGGCTGTGCCGGGACAGGGACTCTGCCGCCTGCCAGGGTCAGTGCTCAGCCTGCCCAGGGAGATCCCCATGACACTGAGGGGAGAAGCTGTGGGAGGAAGGAGCGACCCCTATGAGGGCAGGAAGGGATCTTGTGCTGTGGAGAGGGAGCTGTGTGGGTCAGGGCTGCTCACAGCTCCAGATCACCCCCAGGACTTTTTCCAAGTAGATGCCTCAAGAAGATCAATGCAAGGATTACCAGACAGGTAAGATGCTTTCCTGAGCCTTTCTTTTCATTTTCCTGTCCCAAAGGTTGGGAGGTGCACAAAAGGATAAAAAGAAAATGAGCCCTCATGCTTAAAGAAGTCACTGAGAATACTGAACTGCAACTTTGAGTGATGAGTACATCTGCCAGAAGGCTCATAACATCCCTTCACCACTCCTCTGGCTGTGGGCAGCACCTGCATCACCTTTGCTGGACCCCTCAGCTTTAGTCTGATTTGTCTTGTTTTCCAAGCTGCAAACAGGAAGATGCCCCCAGGCAGTGCCCTGCAACAGGCAGGGCATCTGTAGAGCCAGGGTGAGGGCACAGAGGGTGTGATGGAGTATGTGAGCACTGACAGGGAAAAGACATGACACATGGCAAGACCTCCCAGGGGGAGAATCTCCAGGCAGCAGGGAAATGATCAGAAATTAGAGGCAACTAAACCCGGAATTGTTATAGGAGGCAAAACACAGAAAACTCCCTGTGATCCCCCACAGTGCCGATCCCTCCTCTGAGCAGCCCCCTCACCTCCTCTCCCACCCAGAAAAGCCTCTGCCCTCAGGGCCGGGGGCTCCAAGGCATGAAGCAGCTCCTGTGCAGCCAGAGCTCCAGTTCCCTCTGCAGAGCACAGGGGCTGAGAGCAGCTGCCCGGCAATGCTGGTATGTGGGAGGTGGCTGCACAGCTGGGGAAGGGTGACGCTGTCTGAGTGCCCGGCTGCCTCTGCCCTGGCCTCTCTCACACCCACCCTCACCGCATTTTCCTTCTTGCTCCACTGCTCTGGGCCACTGTTGTTGTGAGCTCGTTCTTGCTGTCAGGCTCTCTGGGGATGGGAGTTTCAGCTGCAGTCACAGCCTGATCTTGTGGGTCCTTTCCTGCAGGTGTGTCCATGGGAACACATGTCCCAGCTTTCCTCTGCCCTGTGGGGTGTGGGCAATGCAGTCTGTGGGGCTGCAGAATGAGCTGAATCTCCCTGAATCAAATGCCGTCATTACAACACTTGGACATATCCTTCAGGTGTCCTTCCAAGCTGGGAGCTTTGCTCCAGGATGCAAACCTGTCCTACAGCATCTTTGTGTTTTCTGAAAGGCACACAGAGAAACGCAGAGTTGCTACAGCAGAGAAAATGCTGTCGGGTTTGTGCAATGTGCCATGTGTGTCTTGGGCTAAACGTGAGATGCTGAGACCTTAGGTAAGGGTGAGACATCTTGTGGTTCCATCTGACAAAGCTGAACCCCAGGACTGGCCCCTGCCCCCGTTGCCATGACCCCCTGCTGCAGAGCAGGGCTGACTCCTGGGCAGCCAGCGGGCACAGGCCCTGCTCCTCACGGCACCTCCAGCCAGCACCACCCAGGGCTCAGCCACGGAGCTGAAGGAAGGTCTGGAAAAGGACAAGGGGTGTGGAGCAGGGGAGGGTGTGTGAGAAATGGCTTTGATTTTGCTCAGAGAAGTTTCCGCTAATGTGTCGCTTTCATTCCCTCCTCTGACAGTGTCCATGCCCATCGGCAGCAAGTGTCCAACAGCAGCTCCATCACCCAGTTCCTCCTCCTGGCGTTCACAGACACACGGGAGCTGCAGCTCTTGCACTTCTGGCTCTTCCTGGGCATCTACCTGGCTGCCCTCCTGGGCAACGGCCTCATCATCACCACCATAGCCTGTGACCAGCACCTGCACACCCCCATGTACTTCTTTCTTTTCAACCTCTTCTTCCTCGACTTGGGCTGCATCTCCACCACTGTCCCCAAATCCAAGGCCAATTCCCTCTGGGACACCAGGGACATCTCTTACACAGGATGTGTTTCTCAGGTCTTTTTCCTTTTATTTGCAATATCAGCAGAGTGTGCCCTTGTCACTGTCATGTCCTATGACCGTTACGTTGCCGTCTGCAAACCCCTGCACTACGGGACCCTCCTGGGCAGCAGAGCTTGTGTCCACATGGCAGCAGCTGCCTGGGCCAGTGGGTTTGTCTATGCTGGGATGCACAAAACTAATACATTTTCACTGCCACTGTGCAAGGGCAATGCCCTGGACCAGTTCTTCTGTGAAATCCCCCAGATCCTCAAGCTCTCCTGCTCACACTCCTACCTCAGGGAATTTGGGCTTCTTGCTTTCAGTGGTTTTCTGGTTTTGGGAAGTTTTATTTTCATCCTGCTGTCCTATGTGCAGATCTTCAGGGCTGTGCTGAGAATCCCCTCTGAGCAGGGACGGCACAAAGCCTTTTCCACGTGCCTCCCTCACCTGGCTGTGATCTCCCTGTTTATCAGCACTGGTGCATTTGCCTACCTAAAACACCACTCCATCTCCTCCCCATCCCTGGATCTGGTGGTGTCTGTTCTGTACTCAGTGGTACCTCCGACATTGAACCCCCTCATCTACAGCTTGAGGAACCAGGAGCTCAAGGATGCTCTTAGGAAGCTGATGACTGGATGTTTTCAGCAGCCATAGGCTGCTTAATTCTCTCTGAAAATTGCTCCCAGTGTATGTCATGACAGGCTGAGTTTGTCTTTCCTTTGCTATATTTTTTTTCCTTTTCCTCATATGATGATGTCTTCAAAGTAATGTCACTAGACATCCCATTAAGTATCCTCACATCTTGTGTGACTGAGACAGTTTGTGTAAATGAGGAGTTTCTCATTGTATTTGAGTGAAATAAATGAACCTACAACAGCTTTTTTTTTTTTTTTTCAGTCTGAGGTCCATCCTCAGCATAGCTAGAATGAACAGGAAATGAAAACACCTTCCTGGATGCACCAGCGTGTGCCTGGAGCAGTAAGAGGTCTTGAGGACCTTAAGGGCCAGGGCTTTTCTGCTGGCCTGGAGAGAGGGGATGGCCTGGAGGGGCTGCAGACCTCTCAGGATCTGCTGGAGAGGAGAACAAAGGACACAGGTGCCTCCTTTTCCTTTTGTCGTGCATGTTCACCCACCTCTGGGGTGGCTCCTCTCGGAGCCCCAGGAGCTGCTGTGCCCTTCAGAGGGGCAGAGGCTGTGGGGTGACTGCCCAGAGCACCTGCAGTGGGCACTGGTGAGGGACCAGCCCCGACTGGGCTTTGCTGGGGAGAGGGTGTTGATGGTGGAGAGAGGGCAGGGGAGGTGGGAGAGACTCGAGGGAGTTGGGATGGGCTGGAAAGGACCTGGGAGAGAAAAACATCAGCATGTATCTCATGCTGCATGACCACGCAGGGTGAAGACTCACACCAGGGGTTGTGGTGCAGAGCCAAGGATTGTGAGAGGGATCAAGACATGCAGGTGCAGGAGAGAGGAGGCTGTTCTGTGCCCTTGGTGACATGGACAGACCAGGAAGGTGGCCCAGGGCCTTTGTCACCCCCCAGCCACTGGGCATCTCTCCTGGGCCATTTCCAGCACTGGCTGCTCACCCCAGGTTTATGGGTGAGGTTCCCTGTGAGGCCATTTAATAACAGCAGAGAGTGATGCTGGGGCTGAGGGACTCAATGCCTTCTGTGCCTGGGTCTTTACTGGAACACCCTCCCAGGCCTCTGTGCTCAGTGAAGGGGTTCAAGGAGGAGAGCACGTCTTGGCAGGAACCTCAGGAAACCCCAGCAGGACAAATACCAGCGTCTGCCCCTGCAGGGGACTCACCCTGGCAATGGCACAGGCTGGGGCTGCCTGGCTGCGAGCAGCTCTGTGGGAAAGGTCTGGGTGGGCAGGGAGCTGGGCAGGAGGCAGCGTGTGCCCTGGTGCGCGGGAGGCCAGGAGCACCCTGGGCTGTGCCACCAGGAGCACGGCCAGGAGATGGAGGGAAGGGATTCTCTGGAATACTCCATCCAGATCTCAGATCCCAATTCAGGAAAGATATTGGCCAGATGGAGTGGGTTGAGCAGAGGGCCCTGGGGACAGCCAAGGACTGGAGCACTTTGCCTGTGGGGAGAGGCTGAGGGAGCCGGGCTTGTGCAGCCCAGAGAAGGGAAGGCTGGCAGGGACCTCATCACAGCCCGTCAGTACCAACGAGGAGGTGATGGAGAACACACAGCCAGGCTCTTCACCATGGTGTGTGGTAGAAGAACAAAAGAGAATGGGTGGAAGGTGAAAGAGGACAGGTTCAGCCAGGACATAAGGAAATTTTTTTTTTCCCCAGGAGCTCAGCCAAGTGCCATCTCAGGTCACCCAGAGAGTCTCTGCAGCCTCTGTCCTTGTGGGTTTTCAATCTCTGATTGAAGGCTTGAACACCTTGGTCTGACCCAGTTTCTGACAGGTTGGACTGCAGACTCCTGAAGTCCCTTCAGCCTCAGTTCTCTTATGATCCCATTGTGATGTTGGGCTCTGTTTCTAACTGGAGCAGAGCAGACGATTATGGGCCATGAATCCACCTGTGCTGTAGGTGACCATCTAAACTAACATCTCAACCAGTGAACCAGTCAGCACCTCAGTGTGACTCGCTCTGGGCAAAGCGTGAGGAGTCCTGGGCAGGGAAGGTTTAGAGGGCATGGGGTGCTATGAAGACAAAAAATGATCTTGCCTTAATTCCTGCAGGCCCATCAGATGTCAGTTAATGTCAATGAAAATTAATAAGAACTGAAGACAAAGTTTCAAAGCAAAGAAAGGTGTCAACATACTTTTTTTTTTTTTAAGTCTTTGGGGGTTTTCTTTTCTTCAAAAGTAAAGTGTTTTCCAGAACTAAAAATGGATAGAGGTCACACATGTCTTCAGCTACACAGATAAGCTTTAAAAAGCTTTTAGCTTAAAAGCTTTTTCCATATTACTTTTTTACATGTTACACATTAGTTTTGTACATATTAAAATTTTTTCTTTTCCTTTTTTTTTTTTTTTTTCCCCCTAAGTCTTTGCGGGGGGTTCTTTTCTTTGAAAAGGAAAGAGTTTTCCAGAACTGGGAATGGATTTAGGACACAAATGTCTTCAGCTACAGGGACACAAACACCTGATGCCAGTGTAGATGCCCCAGGCCCAGGAACCCCTGCCCAGGCTCCACCTGCATTGCAAGGTGCTCTGGTCTCCCCCAGGTCCTCTGTGACAGATGCCAATCCCAGGCCAGCACCTCAGGTACACTGGGTCTTCCAAAATGGCACTGGCTCTTTATGGTGAGACAACTGATGACTGATGTCTGCCTGGAAAGGCGTACTTTTTATTTTTGTTTTTTGATTTTTGGGGGTTTGTTTGTTTGTTTATGTGGTTTTGGTTGTGGTTTGGGTTTTTTTAACATATTAACTAAAAAAAATAAAAGGCAAAAAAGTGAATTACTGGGAAGTATACTAAGGGTAGGAAAAGAAATATTGGTCTTCTCCTGTACTTCTATTACCAACACTCTATTATTTCATCTCCCTCGTCACTCAGGAAGTTTCCACCTCTCCTGATTAAATGTCCATGTCAAAGGACAACTTTGCAGCAGACTGTCTGGACATTCCCCGTTCCCAGTGCTGTCAGGTTTCGTCCTCCACTTGCTCTTTGGTCATTCAGTTGCCTCTCAACTCTCTGGTTTCTGCTTTGAGCTTCAGGGAGTTACAAACTTGCCCCATTCTTCAGAGATCCAATTAACCTGTTAGTCAGCATGTTAATTGTGTTTCTATCTATCCTTTCCTATCTTTCTGTCTAAACCAGTTCTTGTGTGGATGTCAGTTGTGGATGGTGGATCTCGTTAGATCCAGCTTACACACACAGTTGAGGGAAGTGTTTTAGCGTTTATTGCGTAGTGTTTACACAGGAGAGCGGGTGGATGCTGGTGTACAGGAGCTGCAGCATCCACCTGCAGAGCTCAGTGGAGAAGTCTGATGTGAGGAAAAGTGATGCAAGTGTCTGGTGGCCAATGAGGGAACTGGCAGATGGGGGTGGGGGGTGAGCAGCAAGGGTGTCCATACAGTGTCCAGCCTCAAGGGAGTGTTCTCCTGCCTGTCCAGATGTCTTCAGGAGACCCTCTGGATCAATGTCCATTGTAGAATGCTGTTGTAACTTCTTCTATATGCTGAAAAATGATAGAAAATACCCTTGAAAGAAAAAACCCTCCTTTATGAAATCTTCTTTGAAATCTTCATCAGTAAGTGTCCCATTGAAACTTCTCCAATTAGTTCTACAAGTCTTGAATATTTGCAGAAAATTACAGAAAGAAACATTGCTCGTTAGGGCTTTCTGTGTTTTAATGAGCCCCATGGCGTATTTGGTGCTGAGTCCACGAACCTCAGATACCAAGGACAGACTGAAGAATCTCCTCAAGAAGTCCAAGTCAGAAGCAAACTCCAAAGTACCTTGAAGCATTAATGGGCCCCACTGAGGGCTGTTACTGACAAAGCTTCCCCAGGGGCTCGTTAGAGCAGATAATTGGAGGCTGTGGTTCCATCAGGCAAAGGCAAAGTGCATCAGCACAAACCCTTGGTTTGTTTGATGAAGGAGAATGGCCAAGCCTTGAGCCCCTGCCTCTAGGAAGGGAGATCCTGTCCCTCACGTGTGTCTCAGGGCTCTTCCTGGGGATGTGGAGAGTGCAATGCCCAGTGAAGGACAATGGTGTGACACTTCCTGGCCTCCCTGGGGGGTGCAAGGAGGCGATGGGGTGCCATGGGCATGACAACGATGTGTCTCCTCTTAGGCCTCGGTGGCAGGGACATCAGCCATAGCCGAGGGGACAAAGACCTTGGGTCTTTCAGGGACATCCAGCATCATCCTGGGCCATCTCCACCACAGTCCATCCTACACTGTCCCAGGCCTGTGGCTGTTTCCCCACAGGCTGCAGACACCCCATGCACTTCTCCACCTTGTTCTCATCCCAGTGTGTCCCCATCTGTGCTGTTGTCTCTCCATCCCCCCCAAGCTGTTCCCTGAAACACAAAGCCATGGCTGATCCAGGGTTCCTCTGAATGAGCACAGCCCAGTGCTCAGAATGACATTTCTTTACCCTGAGGTCCACTCTGGACCTCCAGAGCTGCAGTTCCTGATGGTTTTCCTTTCTCATGCTCTTTCCCACTCAAAAAAAAAAAAAAGATAAAAAAATAGTGCCATCATCTTGGGAAGTGATTTTCAAGAGTTCTTGAGCTACTACTCTTCTTCCCTGTCATAGTTTTACCCCAGTCAGCAGCTAAGACCACAACAGCTGCTCATGTACTCCCCCAACTGACCAAGTGGGATAAAGAAGATAACCAAAGGGAAGGGCGAAACCCGTGGGTTCAGAAAAAGCATTTTAGTAAGACAATAAAAATCGTATAATATAATATACTACTACTACTACTAATATACTACTACTACGTATATAATGAAATAAAAAAATAAAATAAAATAAAATAAAATAAAATTAAATTAAAAAATTGAGAGGAAATATAAAAAAATCAAATTAAATTAAATTAAGAAAATATACTCAGTGCAATCCCTCATGTAAGTCCAGTCACAGAGAACAGCCAGTACTGGAGAAGGGAGCACCTTAGTCCCAAACAGCCCATCCCAGCAAGACAGAGCAAAAAGGCCCAAGGGCCAACTGCAAAATGGCAGAACAACAAAAGGCTGAACTCACTCAAAACTCCCAACAGAACGAAACTTCCAAACAAAACTAACCAAAGTAGCTGCAAATCCTGAACTAACGGAAGTAACTAGCCAGAAAAGTCAGCTCCAGCTTTATACTGAGCACAACACTAATTGTAGGTGTGGGAATATAATGGAAGATTGGCAAAGAGGCGATTTGTAAATACACTTAAGTGACTGTACCTGGGGTATAGAAAAACACAAATGACACTAAACTTTGTTTAGCCTTGTGTGCTTTGCAAGTTGAACCTCTGCCTTTATATAACAAAGAACTGTGAAAGTCTTAAAGGCACATCCTCAAACAACCTTGAAATTCCTGCTCTATTGCAGGTCAATATCAAAGCAGTGTGGTAAACCGCGCCTGCATGAATCCCTGATATACAGGTGAAACAAGCAGGTCCAGGGATCCAGCCAGGACTGAGCTCTGCAGCACCTGCACTCTTGCGAGTGTCACCTCTGTCCAGGTGCTTTTTTAGGGATCCCCCAGTTAGTGAGGTAAAGAAAACAAAATACACTTTGCATTTCATCTGCGGTTTTTGGTTGTTCCTGTGACCTGCCTGTGTTGGCTCACACATTTGGCACTGTCAGCACCACCAGAAACAGCCATGCCATGGTTTGCAAAAAGGTCGAGGACTGGGGCAGCTGTGCTGGTGACTCCCTGTGTTCAGGGATGGCCCAGCACCGAGCGCTGGGCCCCCGTGGCCACTTTCCTGGATCAATTGGCTCTGCCACAGGCACAGCCTGAGATTGATGACAGGGCAGTGGTTACCCCGCAGGCAACTGAAACGGCTCTGCATGTGTTGCCATGGAAAGCAGCATTGGATTCTTCTCACGAGTTAGCCAGCAGATGGGTATGGTAATTATTTACCCATCCTAGAGCTCCTGACCCTGAAGTTCTCGCATTACAAGGTATCAATGGTTGTGTGCAGGAGTTTTACCACCGTATGCTGAACCTGTCAAATCAGTGTCATCCCTCAGAACCTGGTGTGCAATGCAAAAATGTATTAATTGGACGTGGCAGATGGGGATGGCTCATGCATTGCTTTTACGATCCAATCTGGACAGTGTAGCAGTAACAAGCGTCAAAATGCAGTTTTTGAGAGGAGCGCCTGCCTCACTAAAACCCTTGACTACAGCAGCAGTGACAAATGCTACGGGTAATGTAGGAGCTCTAATAAATTCCTTGGGGGACATTTGGGCTCTAATTTTGGGACCCTCTGTTTGGGTGGTAAATAAAGGCAAGGCAGCAAAACCAAAAGGAATTACAGCATGGGTTATGAGGACACAAATGTAGAATGATCTTGTACAAGCTGGTATCCCATGGTCAGAAATAGATGGGATCAGAACATCAGAAATGTTTTGCCGACAGCAAAATTAATGCTTACGCAAAAAAGCCGAGCGCCCCTCGCCCCATCACCAGCACTGTGCCCACTCCCACCTGCCAGATCAATACAAGACCAGTTTGCCTTTACCTGGCAACAAAAGCAATATACTTTCCAAGTATTGCCTCAGGGATACACAGAATCATAGAATGTCCTGATTTGGAAAGGACCCACAGGATCATCGAGACCAACTCCTGTCCCTGCCCAGGACACCCCACAGTTCACACCATGTGTCTGAGGACGTTGTCCAGTCTCTTCTTGAACACTGTCAGGTTGGGGCCGTGACACCTCCCTGGGGAGCCTGTTCCAGTGTCCAGCACCTCTGGGTGAAGAACCTTTTCCTCATGTCCAACTGACCCTCCCCTGGCACATCCTCCTGACATTCCCTTGGGTTCTGTCATGACATCTCCAGCTCTTCAAGCAATCTTGGATGAATCCCATCAGGCCTCATTGACCTGTAGGGATCCAGCTGGAGTAGCAGATCCAGTACAATTTCCGGATCGTTTGGGAGTTTATCATTCTCGCAGGCATGGTTTTCCAGCCCAGGTTTATGGGGGCCCACAAGTCCATCATCAGTGTTGAAGACCAAGGTGAAGAAAGCATTAAACATCTCAGCTTTGTCTATGTCCCTGTTAATAAGGTGACCATGCTCATCAAGTAATGGGCCCAAGTTATTTGTAGTTTGATTTTTGCCATTAATATATTTTAAAAAGCTTTTTTAATTGCCCTTCTCACTATTGAACAGCTTCAATTCTAATTGAGCTTTGGCAGCATGAATTTCCTCCCTACAATAGCGAGCAGCATCTCTGTAGTCCCCCCACATTGCCTGACAAACACAGCCCCTCCATTTGCCACCAAATGATAGTAGCTAGTGTCACACTCTGGTCAGGTACCATTTCTGTTTGCCGTTATATTGCTGATCATGGCAGTGTCACAATAAGAAACTGAAGCAGCTGTCAAATCACTGAAATTTCATTTACAGGACCAAGGCTGGGCAACTAAGCCAATGAAAACACAGGGCCCTAGTGCTACTGTACTATTTTTAGGAATAGTTTGGCATGGACAGCTCAGAGAAATACCAAACAGTCCAGCAGTTTTCTGTACCAGCCACAGTAAAACAATCGCATGCCTTTGGGGGATTTTTAGGGCGTTGCAAAACTTTTATCCCCACATCTTCTGTGGAGGTGGATTCCACTTGTGAAGGGTTAATAGAAAAGCACAACAAAGTTGATACATTTAAGTCACAAAACACTAGGGAAGTAAATAATATGTCCTCTGCCAAGCTGCATGCTGAAGATGTAAATGTGCATATAGCTTGTGGACATCAATCAGCTTATACTGCACGTGCAGGGAACATGGCTCACAATCAAACCCCTTTGCTATTATAGACTTGTAAAACATGTGTACATCTTTGTGCTACTTGTACTCAGGTACATTTAAGGGCATTATGTAGGCCATGGGGAAGGATAAAACGGGGTCAGTGGGCCTTGTATACCTGTCAGGTTGATTATATTGGCCTCCTACCCCCATCTAGGGGATGGCAATATGTACACACTGCTGTGGGTACAGTGTCAGGACTAACTACAGGGGAAATGGAATTATTCACACCAATGGAACCAGTGAGACTGCAGCCTATTGATGCAGATGTAAAAAATCATATAACTCCAGAGAATGCTGTGCAGTTCTGTACCCTGATTTCTCCTCTTATGTTACATCCTTTGCTAATATCACATTCTCAAGTTCTCGTATTTCAGTTATCTTCAGTGAACACCTGTGTTTTATCTAGAGGTGACAGCATTGGAACAATGTTATTGGTGTCACAGACCCAATGTCTAACCGAAGTCCAATGTGAAACAGTGCAGGCCATGAGTTTCCAATCTGTGTGGGCAACTACCCCACACCAGGTTGTTAAACCCAGAGTGATACCAGCTGAAGGAGCAGGAGCAACAGCGTATGTATTACTGGAAGGTGACAACACTCCTGTTGATTAACTGAGATTTGTCCTGGTAAACTTAGATTTGTTCAGCCTCTACAGTATCATTTGCCTTTAATGTTTAGGAGAAATCATTTGCCTTTAATGTTTAGGAGAAATTAACAGCCGCAGATCTCTTAACAATGTGTTTCATTGGCATGACAACCCTGGTAGCTGTATTACAGAATTCTGCTCTGCTAAGGGATTTTGACATTAATTTTCTTATTGTTGCTTTCTCTGAGTAGGTAGTGGCTGCAAATGCTGCTTTGATTTTGAAGGCATGTGTTGCTTCAACATAGATGATGAACTAGCCAGCGTGGAAGGCGACATTTCACATCTTCGGGACTAATGCATTAAGTAGCGAGATCTGAACAGGCTGGAGAGTTGGGCAGGGAAAAATTTAATGAAATGTAACAAGGGCAAGTGTAGAGTCTGGGCAGGAACAACCCCAGGTTCCAGTATAAGTTGGGGAATGACCTGTTGGAGAGCAGTGTAGGGGAAAGGGACCTGGGGGTCCTGGTGGAAAGCAGGATGACCACGAGCCAGCACTGTGCCCTTGCGGATGGGAAGGCCAATGGTACCTGGGGTGGATTAGAAGGGGGGTGGTCAGTAGGTCCAGAGAGGTTCTCCTGCCCCTCTACTCTGCCCTGATGAGGCCGCATCTGGAATATTGTGTCCAGTTCTGGGCCCCTCAGTTCCAGAAGGACAGAGAACTGCTAGAGAGAGTCCAGCGCAGAGCCACGAAGATGATTAAGGGAGTGGAGCATCTCCTGTGTGAGGAAAGGCTGAGGGAGCTGGGTCTTTTTAGCTTGGAGAAGAGGAGACTCAGGGGTGACCTCATAAATGATTATCAATATGTAGAGGGTGAGTGTCAGGAGGATGGAGCCAGGCTCTTCTCGGTGACAATCAATGATAGGACAAGAGGCAATGGGTACAAACCGGAACACAGGAGGTTCCACTTAAATATGAGAAGAAACTTCTTCTCAGTGAGAGCCTGGAACAGGCTGCCCAGGGAGGTTGTGGAGTCTCCTCCTCTGCAGACATTCAAACCCGCCTGGTTCCTGTGTAACCTCATCTGGGTGTTCCTGCTCCGACAAGGGGGATTGGACTGGATGAGCTTTTGAGGTCCCTTCCAATCCATGACTTTCTGTGATTCTGTGAAGTGAAGCTATCTACTGATAATGCCTGGCTGAATTACTCATTTAATTCCTTGGCAAGATGAATGGGACACCTGAATCAAAGCAGTATCGTAGAGATATGTTTTTCGCTTTTTCTGTATGTGTTTATTGTGTCTCCCTGTAAATTGCTCTGTGCTGCACCTCACAAGCCCAAATGAACAACTCTGGCTTTGCTGTCCCCAGCAGGAGCTGTCTCTTGAGTGAGGGCGTGGAATGTGCGGCAATAACGCAAGAATGGGAAGGACGAGAATTGTATAATACGCTCAAGCGACTGCAGCTGTGTTGTGGAAAAACACATAAATCACAAGTAGAACCTCTGTGTTTAGACAACAGGCCTGTGAAAAGAGTCATAAAGGCACCTTATCGTACATGCTTGAGATTCCTGCAGGCAAAGATCAAAGCAGTGTGGTAAACTGCGCCTGCGTGAATCCCTATATGAAATTAGCAAGCTGATTGATCTTCTACCAGGGCTGAATCCTGCAATGCCCGCATCTCCGGTTGTGTGACCTTTGCCCAGGAGCTTAAGTCCTGTTTCAGGGATCTCCTGGTAGCGAGGTAACAAAAATAAATTTGCTCTTTGCAATTGCATGTGTGGCCTCTGGTTGTTCTTGTGACCCACCTGCGTTGGCTCACACAGACAGGACAGACGGCAATGGTTGGGGTCCTTCCCCAAACTTCTCATGATAAGTCCTGTGCAATCCAAAAACGTTCTTCCCCTGCATCGAATAATGTGTCCTACACCCCTGGGCAACAATTCTCCTAGTCCAAGTGATGATCCAGAGAGCTGCTCTCAGTGACTCTTCTTGATGGGTTTCACACCTGGACGACGAGGCTGATGGCTCTCCCAGGGCGGCCCTGGGACAAGATGTTCATTCCTCAGAGCCTGTAATCTGGGTTCCCACTTCCCACTGAGCCTCTGTGCTCTTCTTGGTTTTGGAGATGGGCTCTTGATGAGCTGGTGGCTCTCCAGTGATGGGGCTGAGAGCAGCTGGGGCAGGGTATTAACTGAGTTACTTCTCCTGCCATTGTTAGTGCCTTCTTTGTGTGTGCAGATGAGCTTCTAACCATTTAACACAATCCAACAAGAACACGTATTTCCTGAGGCATCTGTGTCTGGAGGTTACATACATATGCATTGGTATTATCTAACATACGATAGCAGATCACTGGTATTGCTGTCCAGAAATGCCGCATGATTAGGGGAAAAGCTGTGTTGTTATACGGGCAATGGCTTCATTCAGGGCCAGTATCACAGTCTTGTTTCTGAGACTGTAGATGAATGGATTTAAGAATGGGTACAGGACGGTGTTCAGCAACGCTACAATGCTGTTAGTCTCCAAGGAAACATATTCTGAAGGACATGCATAGAGAACAACACAGCTCCCATATACAATGGCCAAAGTGGTGAGATGGGAAGAACATGTGGTAAAAGCTTTTTTCCTCCCAGAGGCTGCTGGAAGATGTAGAATACAGAAAAGGATGCACATGTAAAATGCCAGAGTTAAACATAAGGAACCCAGAATGACAAATGATATGAAAACAGAGTCTATTTTCCAGAGCAGGCTGGTGTCAGAGCAGGACAGTTTTAATAAGGGGGAGTTGTCACAGAAAAAGTGGTGGATCTTATTTGAGCCACAGAAAGTCAGCTGGGAGAGGATGACCAGGCGGTAACTGAAGAGTGTGAAGCTTGTGACCCAAGCAGCAACAACCAGGTGGATGCAGAGCTGAGGCTTCTTGATGGCAGCATAACGCAAAGGTTGGCAGATGGCAACATAGCGGTCAAAGGACATGACAACAAGTAGAACAAACTCTGTACAGCCCAGGGCAAAATAGAAATAGGATTGGGCAAAGCAGCTGCTTAGTGAGATTGTTCTCCTACCAGAACCCAGGATCACAACCAATTTGATGCTTGTGGAGGATGTAAACCAGATTTCCAGGAAAGCCAGATTGCCAATGAAAAAGTACATAGGGGTTTGTAGGTGGCGATCCGTGTACACAAGGAAAATGATGGTGATGTTCCCCATCACTGTTGTCAGGTATATGAGCAGAAAGAACAGAGAGAGTAAGAGCTGTAGTCTTTGATCAAGCCCTGAGAAACCCTCTAGGATGAACTCAGTAACTGCAGTTCCATTTTCTGGTCCCATGTTGAATTTCGGTTCGTCATGCCGAGACAGGAACATGTCAAAAACCAAGTGTGATAATTCCAGTCTGGGTGAAAGGCTCTCCAAAACCTTCTCTGCTTCCTTCCTTTCTTCCAGTCTTCCTACAGCAGACAGAGTACTTCAAGCATTTCTCATACTCTGATTTTTCTATATCAAATATCAGTCGGAGTTCTCAGAGAATTTGTTGTCTTCTTTCAACCTTTTTCAAACACTCATAAAGAATTCTTTCTTCATAACAGGGGATTTTAAAGTCTCTTAGCTATTTATCCCATTCCTGGCAAATTCCAAATTCACGCAGACCTGTTCCAAACATCTGTCACACCTATGTGGCGAAGTCATCTCTTCTATTGCACAAACGCTAAACTATCAAATCAAATCAAATCAAATCAAGTCAAATCAAATGCAGGTTGAAATTTTTTCTTTCTACTTTTCAGTACTTGCCTTTTTTGACTAGGAATCCCTAAGTAACTACTGATTTCAGAATAAGCAGTATCAAGCATCTCTTTCGTAGTCCCCTGCTTTCTTCCACAGCTTCGTGCTCTCTGTTTCTTCAGGAAAGGGGAGGGGAGGCTGGAATAGGGACCAAGTATAACGCATCTTCTTTAGTACTCTAAATAATTACTGAAATTTGTTATGGTTCCACACAGTCTCATCTGACATCCATCTGCACTGAAATGTAGTTGCTTCCAAACAGTTGCTCATTTCTATTACTATCAAATGTCCTGAACCTTTTTATTTCTCTTTTTTTTTTGTTTCCTCTAATTAAAAAAGTCCCCCTGTGCCTGTTTACATCCAGATCTCTAAGGAAAGCACAAAGTAATTCCTGCAAAGAAGCTGTAACAATCAGGTGCAAACCCCAGTGTAGAATCAGATGTAAAGAAATGTGATGTAACTCCCTGGGGGCCAATGAGCAGAACAGGGCATTTGGGGAGCTGATTATAGATTTCCTGCTAACAATTTGAGTAGAGAAACATTATTCACTGGAACTGCTCTGTTTATGTTGGCACCTTTCATGTTTCCTCATCTGCCTTTTTAATTTTCTTCTTCTTTTCTTCCCTCCCTCCACCAATTCTGTCTTCCAAAACCTCTCCAAGGAAAAGAATGATAGAGTAAGTCAGGTTTGAAGTGAGCCCTGAGCACCACCTTCTCTCATTCTCCTGCTCAGGGCAGGGTGAACCAGATGAGGTTGTTCAAGGCCTCTGCCCAGCTTTGCACCATCCACAAAGGAGCTGAAGTTTCACTCCATCACATCATACAGGGGGAGAATAAAGACATTCAACGGTGTTGGCCCAAGTGCTGGTCACTGAGGGATTCCGCTGGTAACTGGTTCTATGGGGCACTTTGTACCACTGGGGACATTTGGGCTTCATCATCCAGCCACCTTCCCACCCAGCATCCACTTCTTTAGCCCAGAGAGCACCAATCGCATTATAAGGACATCACGGGACACCATGTCTGAGGCTTTGCAAAATTCCATGTCCACAACATGCCTTTCTTTCCCTGCCCATTTGGGTTCAGCAATCCCTTCCTTGTTTTCCAAGTGCCTGGACAAGGCTGCAGGAGGATTTGTCCCATCCCCTTCCCAGGGACGGAGGTAGGCTGCCCTTCTTGAAGACAGATTTGACAACTGCCTTTTCCAAGGACCTCAGAACCTCCCTGATTACTCTGGCACGTTTGAGACCACAATCCAGAATCACAGGTAAGTATGACATAGCAGGCAGACATGAAATTAATCTGTGTGGGACAGTGGTTTTTTTCTGGAGTCACACAGAAATGTCAGGGTTTTGTCAGGCGTCCACATCTGAGCTGGACTTGTGGACTCCTTATGCACCCAGAGATGTTCGGAAACAGAGTCTGTCCCTTTTACACACAGAGGCAGGAGTCACAGTGTCTCTCTGGCCTCCTGTTGCCACTCCCAAGGGACGGGAGACACCTCAGCCCTGTGGTGTGTCCCCCTGCTCTGCACTCATCTGAGATGTCCCACGTCATGAGGAATGGACACGGGGACATTGGTTAAAGGAAGCACATCCCAGTAATGCATTTAGACAGTTTCCATGGGATGTGACTCCCAATGTGAAGTGACCTCAAGACCCTGCCTGTCCCACAGAATCATTGAATGTCCTGAGTTGGAATGACCCACAGGATCAATCAGTCCAACTCCTGTCCCTGCACAGGACACCCCACAGTTCACACCGTGTGTCTGAGGACGTTGTCCAGTCTCTTCTTGAACACTGTCAGGTTGGGGCCGTGACACCTCCCTGGGGAGCCTGTTCCAGTGTCCAGCACCCTCTGGGTGCAGAACCTTTTCCTCATGTCCAAATGACCCTCCCCTGGCACATCTTCCTGCCATTCCCTTGGGTTCTGTCACTGGTCACAGAGAGAAGAGCTCAGCCCTGCCCCTCCTGCTCCCCTGCTGAAGCTGCAGCTGCCATGAGCTCTGCCCTCAGTCTCCTCTTCTCCAGGCTGAACAAACCCAGGGACTACACCCGCTCCTCATATGGCTTCTCCTCCAAACCCTTCCCCAACTTCGTAGCCTCTTCTGGACAGTCTCCAGTAGCTTTATCTCCTTTTGATCCTGTGTCCCCAGCCCTGCACACAGTGAATGCTCCAGGTGAGGCCGCCCCAGCGCAGAGCAGAGCGGGACAATCCCCTCCCTGCCCGGCTGGCCGTGCTGTGCTGGATGCACCAGGACACGGGTCCCTCTTGGCTGCCAGGGACACTGGTGGCTCATGTTCAACTTGCCGTTGACCAGAACCCCCAGATCCCTCTCCGCAGAGCTGCTCTCCAGCATCTCATCCCCCAGTCTGTATGTCCAGCCAGGGTTGCTGTGTCCCGGGTGCAGAATCCGGCACTTACTCTTATTGAACTTCATGTAGTTGGTGATTGCCCAGTTCTCCAATTTGTCCAGACTCCTCTGCAGGGCCTCTCTGCCCTCAACTGCCAACAGCTCCTCCCTATTTCATGTCATCAGCAAACTTGCTAAGCAATCCCTCAAGTTCTGTGTCCAAATCATTTATAAAGACATTGAAGAGTGCTGGCCCTAAGATGGGCCTCTCTGGAACCTGCTAGTGACTGGTCGCCAGCCTGACATGACCCCATTTACTAGAACCCCTTGAGCCCAGCCCGTCAGCCAATTGCTCACCCACTGCACTGTGTGTTTACCCAGCTGCGTGCTGGACATCTTGTCCAGGAGGATCCTGGGAGAGACACTATCAAAGGCTTTACTGACATCCAAAAAGATCATATCGACAGGCATCCCTTGGTCAGCTACGTGGGCAACTTTAACCCAGAATGAAATTAAGTCTGTCAGGCAAGACTTTCCCCTCATGAACCCGCGCTGGCTGGGACCAATGACTCCGTTGTTGTTCAGATGTTTTTCATCTGAATGAGTTACCCGGAGTTACCCCCGTGTCTGTGTCTTTCTGGCCAGGAGTCTGTCCTGAGAAGGGGACCCAGCCTCTGCCACTCTCTGGAGAGACAAACCCTGTGTCCATGGCACCGAGAACACAAAGGGTCACTTGTGCAAGACCACCCTTCATCTGAACCACTTAGGTATGTACTTGTGGATGGGGTATCAAGCCTTATAGCGTAAACGCCCGTGTAATTGGCACTGCCCAGAATGGCTACTGCAGACACAGACTGCTGTGCTGCAGAGCTTTATATTGAGGCAAATTAAGTGAGGAGCACTGAGGCCAATTCTGTTTCATGTCTTTATCAATGATCTGGACAAAGGGATCGAGTGCATCCTCAGTAAGTTTGCAGAGAACACCAAGTTGGCTGGGAGTGTTGATCTGCTGAAGCGTGGGAAGGCCATACAGAGGGATCTGAACTGGCTGGATCGTTGGGCTGAGGCCAGTTGTATGAGGTTTTACCAGGCCGAGTGCCAGGTCCTGCACTTGGGTCACAACAACCCCACGAACGCTCCAGGCTCTGGGAAGAGCGGCTGGAAAGCTGCCCCATGGAAAAGGACCTGGATCTGTTGGTCAACAGTGGCTGAAAATGAGCCAGCGCGTGCCCAGGTGGCCAAAAAGGCCAATGGTATCCTGGCTTGTATCAGGAATGCTTGGCAGCTGGACTGTGAGAAAGCTGCCAGAACACTCAGGCCTTACACCAACACAAAGCATCAGAGACAGTGGAAGTCGAAAGAGGGCACGGCTGGAAGACTAAGCACTGCTTATCCCTGAATGTTCTGCTGTCTCTCTGTTCCCTTCCACCCACCCACACATACAGGAACTGTCCATGCAGCTCCAAAATGGCATTGGAGGAAGGACCCAAGGAAAAAAATATAATTGCTCCAGGTACATTTCCTTTGTTGAAACACACAGGAAGCACAGCTCCTCATTTACACAGTCATAAAAGAAGACAGTGAAATCGAAAGGGGATGGCAATATTATTAATAAATAAAAAGCAACCACCAATAAGAGAAAAAAAAAAAAAAAAAAGAAAGTCTGAGCCTGCAATGATATAACTGTTAAGCAGAAGATGATGGGCAGTTCATTGCTTCAGGAAACATCCAGTCATCAATGTCCACAGGGCATTCTTGAGCTCCTGGTTCCTCATGCTGTAGATGAGAGGATTCACAACTTGAGGAACTACTGAGTACAGAACAGAAACTATCACACCCAGGGATGGGGAGGAGATGGAGGGGGGCTTCAGGTAGGCAAACATGGCGGTGATGATGAACAGGGAGACCACGGCCAGGTGAGGGAGACAGGTGGAAAAGGCTTTGTGGCGTCCCTGCTCAGAGGGGATCCTCAGCACGGCCCTGAAGATCTGCACATAGGACAACACAATGAACACAAAACACACAAAGAATAAAAAGGCACTAAAAAAAATAATTCCATCTTCCCTGAGGTAGGAGTGTGAGCAGGAGAGCTTGAGGATCTGGGGGACTTCACAGAAGAACTGGTCCACGACATTGCCCTTGCACAGTGGCAGTGAAAATGTATTGGCCGTGTGCAGCAGAGCATTGAGAAACCCAGTGGCCCAGGCAGCTGCTGCCATGTGGACACAAGCTCTGCTGCCCAGGAGGGTCCCGTAGTGCAGGGGTTTGCAGATGGCAACGTAGCGGTCAAAGGACATGACGGTGAGAAGAGAATATTCTGCTGTACCACAGAAAAAGAAAAAAAAGACCTGTGCAGCACATCCTGTGTAGGAGATGTTCCTGGTGTCCCAAAGAGAACTGGCCATGGATTTAGGCAGAGTTGTGGAGATGAAGCCCAGGTCAAGGAGGGCGAGGTTGAGGAGGAAGAAGTACATGGGCGTGTGGAGGTGCTGGTCACAGGCTGTGGTGGTGATGATGAGGCCGTTGCCCAGGAGGGCAGCCAGGTAGATGCCCAGGAAGAGCCAGAAGTGCAAGAGTTGCAGCTCCCGTGTGTCTGAGAATGCCAGGAGGAGGAACTGCATGATGGAGCTGCTGTTGGACATCTCCTGTTTCTTGGCATGGAGGCACTGTTCAAAAAAATGAAATGACAATTTAAAATGAGGGAAGAATCCTCTGAGAAGGCCAATGCATCTTTTCATAGAAATCACCCCAATTGAAATGCATTTCCTTTCTCTGGTCTGTGATGGCTGAGTGTGCTGTGAGCAGCAGGACCTCTGTACGTGTGCTGCCAAGCAGCCAGCTTTGCTCTGCTGCAGTGGGGACAGGGGAGCTGGTTTGTGACAGATCCAGCATTCATAGTGAATGTCAGATGTCATCCACCGTTAATGGAAACGTTCAGTATCTGTGCTCATGACTCTCAAGAGCATGGGCTGCAGAGGGGAGCCTTAGCATGTCTTTATAATAATACTGTCCATGGTTTTTATTTACCACCATCACATATGGTGAAGGGAACAAGTCTTCATTTTCATGACTGAAAATGCGAAGAGTCATGTGGCAGGACAGGCAATAGGGCTCAGCTTCCTATGGCTTAGAGCAGAGTCAGGAGGTAGCAGTGTCTTTCAGTTTTTTTACCCATCTCTTGAGAGATTTTTCTTGTGCTGCTTTGAAGATGATTTCACACACAAATAACTCTGAAAAAACCCAAACAACTGGAGTCATATAGAAGTGGGGGAGCAGTGTTTGAAAGGGCAGATCTGCAAACTCTTCTCAGTCCCAGCCCAGAGGTGGAGATCTGATGGAGAGAGCAGGACACGACCCCTCACTGAGAGAAGAAAGGACTCTGGCAGGACAGTGCGGACCCCAAGGAAAGGCTCAGCACTCCTGGGATCCTACAGCAGAGCTGGGCCTTTCTGGGGGCAGCTGGTGAGCCCAGCAGGACAGGCAGAGCAGAGTCAGGGCTCCTGAAGATGGGATGTGCTAAAGAGACAGTCAGATCATTGCCCAGCAGACAACACCCAGCAGCCACCTGCAGAGAAGGAGCAGAAGAGCTCCTGAACACCCCCTGCTCTGCTGCCTGGAGCTGTCCCTGCCTGCAGCTGTGTCTCTGTCTCCAGGTCTCCTCCTGTCAGTGTCACAGACCCCATCCCAGCCGCTGTGTGCTCAGCTCTGCCCCGCAGACCCCTCCCAGCAGCCGGGCACTGCCCAGGGGCAGCTCTGTGTGGGCCGGTTCTGATGGGAACTTCAGAGCAGCCCTGATGAGGCTGGAAAAGTCATCCTGATGCTGTCTGTAAGCCACAGTGTATTGATTTCTGATACTCCAAGGTTTATTTACCTCTAAGAGAAGCAGATTTGGGATTTCAGTGCGTCCTCCTGAACTGAGACATGAGTTTCTATGTTGCATTGCCTCTATGTCTATTTTGTTCCAAAGTAGGACATTGAAAGAACAGGATCCTCCCCTTTCAAGTAGCATTTGCCATGCCATGCTTCTTAAAAAGTCTCCTGAGTAATTTCCTGGGGTCATCTTCTGCTGTGAGCAGCCCTGACCCACACAGCACCTTCTTGGCAACAGGACTCTGCCCTGCCAGATGTTGTTCCTTCCCCCCACAGCTTCTCCCCTCAGTGTTGTTGAGATCTCCGTGGGCAGGCTGAGTGCTGACCCTGGCAGGCAGCAGAGTCCCTGCCCCGGCACAGCCCTGTGGTGCAGGGACCCTGCTCTGCAGGACAGCCCTGGGCAGTGCAGCTGCAAAATTGGCTGCTTTGATTTTCAAAACTGCTGAACAAGAGTCCCCTCCATAGAGATGCCACCAGCTGTGACTGTGTCAGTTTTAGGAGATGCCTCCAGGAGATACAACTACATTGCCCTGCACCCAGAGACTTACTATGTCAAGGACTGTGAAGATTTCTCCTCCAGTGAGCTCTCAGTCATCCTCCCAGTCCTGACCACCTTCAAGGTCTCTCTGCCTCGCTCATCCCCCTGAGTTCCCCAGGCGGAGCCCTCAGCCCTGCTGCGCTTTGCAGAGGAGCTGCTCCTGGGCAGAGCTGTCTCTCTGCAGTGCTGCCGCTTGCCATGAGCTCCCTCTGTCCCAGGAGCCCAGCCCAGCTCAACAGCACAGGAGCAGCACAAGATATTTTAATGACCCCTCTGGTGGATTTGATGCTGAGTCCATGAACCTCAGACCCTGGAGGAAGTTGAAGAAACCTCTCAAGAAGTCCGAGTCAGATTCAAACTCCAAAGTTTCTTGTAATGTTCATGGGTCCCACTGAGGAACACTACTGAGGAACCATCCCCAGGGTCTGGTTAGAGAAGAAAACTGGAGGCAGAGATGACAGGTCAGGAAAAGCAAGGTGAAGGTCTCTCTGATGATTAGTAAAACTAGTTGTGTTTCATCAATCAAGGGGCCAAGCCCTGACCCCCAACCCTGGGAAGGCAAATCCTGTCCCTCCCACATTGCCCAGGGCTGTTCCTGGGACAGTGTGATGTGGGCTGTGCAAGGCCAAGGGCAGGACTATGGTCCAACACCTCCCAGGTTCCTGGCTGGGGACAAGGAGGCCATGAGGCCCCTGTGCTGTAAGGACAAGGTGTCTCCTCACAGGCATCAGAGGTGGAGACAACAGCCATAGCTGAGGGGAGAAGGAGCTCATGTCTGTTGGGGGCTTTCAGCCTCTTTACATCCCTTGATAATCTCCACGACAGCCTGTGCTATGCTGTGGCATCACCTGCACCTCTTTCCCTGCAGGCTGGAGACATCCCCCCTGCTGCCCCACCTTGCTCTTGTCTGAGCATCTTCCTTCCTTTGCTGATCTCTCTCCATCCTCTCCAGCTGCTCCTTGAAGCACAAAGCCTTGGGCTGATGCAGACTGCCTCTGGGTGACCTGCTCCACCACAGCACTGCCCTTCCAGTCACATTCTTTCCTCCACATGTCCAGCTGGAACCTACCCAGTTGCATTTTGTGGCATTATTTCTTTCTCAAGCTCTTTCCCACTATGACGAAAATCTCCACCATCTCTGAAACCACCCTTCAAGCACTCTCAGGCTCCTCCTACACTGCTGCAGCCTCCCCAGCGCTTCTGGGCCAAAGCAGCCCAGGTCCCTCAGCATCCCACACCATGAGCACAAGGTCCTGAACCCTGCCTTGGCAGAGCCCTACACTCTCCAGTTCCTCCCTAGCTCTCCAAACTGGGAAGCCGCACACTGGCACACACCCGTGTGTGTGGGGTCACACCAGTGCCGAACCGAATGGGATGAGAACTCCAGGTGTCTGGGTCCCCACGCTCCTCCTCATGCAGCCCCGCGTGCAGCTGCCTTGTTCATGGTGAGCGTGCAGCACGGGCTTGTGTGGCGGCCCTTGTAGTGCCCAGGCCCTTCTCCTCAGGGTCACTGCTCAGCGTGTCAGGTCCTGCTCTGTCCTGATGGATGGGGTTATTCTCCTACTCTGATACAGAATTGGCCACTTGTCCTTGTAAATCCTCTGAGGTTTCCGGTGGCTGAAAGTGAACTGAACTGAAGCTGAACTCCTCCCTGAACTGAAGCTCCATTTGCTCAGCTGTTAGTGTTTACACGTAGCCAGCTTATCCTGATAAAGGTGTTTCTCCCAACATAACAGTATGAGGAATTACAGGACACTACAAATACCACATCCTGGAGAAACTGTGGGGTCTTGGGGGTCTAATACTCATAATTCCAGAGGTCTGGAGTCAGAGGGGAAGTTTCCCTTCATGTGGGACAGCAGCAGGGATGCGTGGAGCTCTGTCTGGGGACAGACGATGTCACCTGAAGGTTGAGGAATCAGCATGAGAGGGCAGAACAACATGGGCAATGTTGTGGTGGGTGGACATCAGCAACAGACACACTGATGAGGAAGAGGAATTAGATGAGGCCTCCTTCGGACAGATGAAAGTAGCCTCATGTTTGCAGGGCCATTTCCTCACAGCAGACTTAAGATATCTCAATATCTGCAAGGTACCAGCCATGCAGGAGGGTTTTGCAGCTCATTGAGAACATCTTCCTGACACAGGTGACTGAGGAGTCAGTGAGGTGAGGTGCCCTGTGGGACTTCCCACCTACAAACCAGAAAGAGTTGGCCAGGAATGTAACAGTCAGGGATGAGAAAGGAGACTTGAGGCTCCTGGAAGATGATAACAAGGCAAAGAGCAGGATTTCAGGAGAGCAGGCTTTGGCCTACTTGGGTCCTATGGGATATGACCGTGGTGTCTGTAGCATTTTTTCTCTCACATTTTCTGCCTCCTCTCTCTCACCTGCTGTTGTGTGAAACACTAATCCCAATAAATTTACAACAGCATTCCCTTCTATGAAACAAAAATCCCAATAAAACTTCAAAATTTTTTTGTTTTTAGTTAACATTCAAACATCATGTTTAATTTTACACAACTTCGGATCAAAATGTTGGAGTACTCAAGTGCCTGGCTAAGGCCGGGCAAAATCTTCCAAGGATTTCTTGCAAGTGCCTTAATATTTCATAGATCAACAACTGCAGAATCTTTTAAATTTAAATCAATTCACGTGATTGCCGTTAAACAATTCTCTGTAATCTCAACTCATAAACAAGTGGGGAAGCAAAATGTAGGCAGATTTATTGCCCCACATGACTTCAGTTCGTGCCAATATTTTTATAAAATAAACTTTGACTTAGGGGAATCATCTCATTTCACATTCATGTCTTCATTTTGAAAGACTGAGTTTGTCAAATTCCTTTAAAAATTCTACATTACGAGGCCAGCACGAAACCATGACTTTGTTCTGCACAAAATAACTTAAAACAACTCCCCTGTACATGTTTATACCACAACATATCTGAAGAACTCAAAAAGAATTTGTGAACACGAGGAAGTTCTGCGGGATTTGCAGGCGTTTTAACTCCACTGCAACGTGTAGCCTTGGCCTAATTGAAGTTCCAGGCCAGTAATTTCCAGGACCTTGTAAAAACAAATTTTTAAAAAGCCATATTATAAAAAATTGATAGTTCTTATTTCAGATTGCTTCTCATTACCTTCTTAATTCATCTTTTTTGATATTATATTATATCCTATCCTATTATATCATGTTATCTTACAACCTATTATATTCTATCCTATTATACTATATTGTATTAATTATATTAATTATATCATATATTATATTACATTATAGCATATTATATAGTACTATATTATATTATGTTACGCTGCTGTTGATTTTACATATTATATTTCTATTATCAATATCCCTTTCCTATAAAAATTCTAAATTTTAATATATTAACACATTGTCTTTTGGCTGAAAGGCAGATGGAAACACGACTCAACAGAACACTGAGTCATAAATTCATAACTAAATAACAATCAATTAAATTAAACATCAATGGATTTTAGCTCCAGGGGTCTCACTGAACAGCACGACCATGATTTGTGACCAGAATCATTAATTCTGGAGGAAAACTAAATGGATTTACCTGTTTTTCACTGTTGTAGGACACGACGTGAGGAGATGGCATTTCTTGCCCATCCTGTGACACCATCACTCTCCGGACAGTTGAGCTCAGCCCCAAAATTTTAATTTGAGTGAACTTCAGATTATTTGGATCAGTGTAACCTTGGTGCAAAACCTTTATCTCTAAAACATCCTGAAAGAAAAGTAAAAAAAAAAAAAAAAAAAATTTTTTTTCCTTGGGCAGTTATTTGTCAGAAAACACTTTTTCACTTGAGGCTCACAATTTTTTTCTTCTTCAATTAGAAAAAGTGCTGTTATTTATTTTCTGAATGTTGGCAGTTTTGATTTTCCCCATTCCTTCACCTCTCCTGCTGCTGAATATTAAACAGATTTGTCCTGATGTGAATTTCAAAGCACAGGAAAGGATGAAAACAATTTGTTTTCATAATTCAAACCTTTTTTTTTTTTTCCCTGATTTTCTAGTATTTCTCTGGAGTTTCCCAAACTACTGAATTCAGTGGAAAGATTTTTGTGCAACCATCGATTATTGCTGAAGTCCTGCGGGCATTTTGCTGATTTATTTTTAATTTGCCTTTTACAAATGCAAAAAAAATGCTTAAAATAGATTGTGAAGCTCTTAATTGCCGAACTTAATTAATAATAATACAGTTATTTTATTGCATTCTTCATTACTGGTCGATTTACAAGTGTTTTAATTAAGCTTTTCTTTACCAGCTTTCTGTAAAAGCAGGAAAAGGTGCATTTATTATGTTATTTTACAACTGAAAACAGCAAAAAAACCCACCCTTTCTCCCTTAGCAGTTAATGTCCAATCACTTGACAAAGTCAAAATGAATGAGAAATATGAGCATGATAGATAAAATACTAAAATTAAAATGCAGATTAGAATTAAAATTACTGTTAAGAATAACAAATTTTGGCCAACTGGATAGTGAAACAACACAATTCTTACAAATTCTTACAATATACAAAGCATTTATTTTAAATCAATAGTCTGTATAATTCCCGTCTAATTTAATTCCAGCTATCCAACCACTTAAAACAGAAATTTAAAGCTGATACGCAGGAAATTGCAATAATTGTAATAAGCAGCACCAATCACTGACTTTCTTACACAGTATTTGCTCTGTGGTCTATTTTCCATGCTGAAGAATAATGATAAAAATTGTGAATAGCAATAAAAATTAAGAATAGTGATATAAATTTAGAATAATAAAAATTAAGAATAAAACCTCGTTACAAATGGAGTCAGTGACTCCACACCAGCCTCTGTTCAAAGGTCCTGCTGGGAACCCAACTGGCTCTTTTCCATCAGGACATTGGATGGTGGGAGCAGAAAATCTTGTCCTTTATTGCAGCAGTGAAAAAAAAACAAAAAACAAAAAACCCAAAACACAACAAACCTGGGGTGTGAGAAGCAAATATTTCTGTACTATTAATAAATAAATTTTAAAATATTTTGCTAATATCATCTATTGTATCTTTATCTTACTTTTTTAATTTCTGGGTTTGTGTATGGTTTCTAATTTGCATAATAATACAATATCCAGAATTTATAAATAAATATGTGTTTGTTGATGGAAGTTCTAGTCTGTCCAAGTAAATTTGTGTCTATATAGATTTATGCTAAATTGAGGCTATAAAATATGCACAAGCTGATTGGCTGAAATGTCTTAATTTACATAAGTGGTTGAAAACTGACGTGCAGGTGACGCAGCCGAAACATACTCTGGCTTGGAGGTCTCAGGCTGAGCCAGCTACTTCATAAATATAAATACAAATATGTGGAATAGCCTCACTGACATAAATTAAGTTTCCCCAATTTTTTGCAAAATTAGTTTATCAATGTAAAATATGCTATTGCATATATTGTCTCTTTGAAAAAATAAATAAAATATAAAATAAAACAAAAATAAAATTACAAAAAGAAAATAAAATTTAAAAACCAAAATAAAATGGAAAATAAAGCATATCAAAGTAAAATAAAACAAAAAATAAAGCTAAAGAAAGTAAAATAAAATTTAAAAGAGAAAACAACCCCAAACCAAACAAAAGAAAATAAACCAAAAGGAAATAAAGTAAAATAAAATAAAACAAATTAAACAAAACAAAACAAACCAAACAAAACAATAAAACTGAAATATCTGCAACAGTTTCCAGGACACTGGTAACAGCTTGTCCATCACACAGGATCAGCAGCACATTGGGATATTGACACATTTTTTAAATGTCAAATTAAAATACTTCAATTAAACACACCAGGGTAATCACCCTGGCTATTCCAAAGCCGTTCGTTACCATGACATACCTGATGAGCAGTAAATGAGGTCAGCAGGTACTGCCCCGTTTCATACGCCTCTGGTAAAAACACACAGCAAAACAAAATGGATTTGCTGGTCACCTTTATATTTTCAGTTAAATAGAATTTTAATTAAAGAAAATATATATATATGCACATATGTGTTGTGCAGAGCCTGCAACATTTTTTATGTTAAAAAAATCACAATTCTGTGTATTACTTGTGTTAATCTCAGGGAATAATTTATAGTTATTACGAGACTACTAGATAGGTGTTATCTGAAGATAATTTGAATTTATTAATAGAAAGGAAATTAGTTAAATTCATCTATAGATACATTCCCCACAGGTTTGAAAATAAATTCTTATTATAAACATTTTTGTCCAGGGCGCAATTCAATTTATGCAAAATATATGTTCTATAAATAACAACACTGCTATTATTTTACCATCACTGCATTCATTTTACATTTTATCTTTTTTATTTTACATTTTACTGTAAATTTAGAATAATTACAATTATTACAACTGAATTTAATTTTTTTTAGTTTCATTAACTAAGTTAAATCATTGTACTATAATATTTTTTTCTGATTTGTGCTCATGCTTCCTACGCCCAAAACAAAAGTTAACTGCTCGTGTTGGCAAAAAGGCAAAATTTATATATTGTTGATGCTGAATTAGTTAATTTATCGTGTGAAAACTAAATGTTGTACTTACCGATGCTCACCCCGTCATCCCAATAAAGCTGCCCTTCTGCAACTGAACTGTCATTCAACGCAACGGTAAGTGACAACGGGTTTTTTCGGCTACGAAATAAAATTTAAAAAAATAATAACCTTTTTCTTGAGAAAGCATGTTTTATGGTTTTCAGGTGCTATAATTTCTATTCTAGATATTTTACACAATTTATCTCTGGTACCAACCTTCCCCAATTCAGAGTGTTTAAACATGACCACGGGGAGGAAATGAAAAGGAGAGAAAAAAAAACCTATCATATAATTAAGATTGATTTTCTCAAGACTGCAAATGTTCACACAACATGGGAGATATGAAAGCAGAAAATTTCACTTTTCCTAGGTTGAAATTAAGGAGTGCAAAAAAAATGCTCTCGCTATGTAATTAAGACACAATTTATTTGCCAGGCTACTAATTAAATATCTCCTTTTAAAAAGGAATCATCATCATAATCAATTAATACCTGTAAAATGTGGTATTAGCAGGACTTTGCTGAGTGAGGATGTAGCCGCCTCGGATGTGCAGGTTGATATGTCCCAAAGGAGCCGATAAATTTCTGAACTGTCCCCTAAAGTCAACATACTCATCCTATTTATGATTAATAAATTAAAAATAATTTTTAAAAATATAGTCTCTTTGTTGAATTACCCATTTAAAATTTTTTTGAATGAAAGTTTGTAAATACAGACTAAATATATTTTATATCTATTATATATTATTTATATTATACATATTATATAAATATATAATATAGCAATAAATATATGATAAATACATAATGTAGAAAATAAATACATAATAAATATATATTAAATACAAAATAAATATAAATGCATCCTAAAGGAGTTGTTACTGCAAATCCTTTTTTAACAGAGAACTATGTATTTTCAAGATAAAATCTGAAATGCTACATATATAAACCAATTTCACAACACCTGATAATCATAGTGATGTTTGAAGCCTGAGGCCATAGAAACTGTTTCAATGTTTTGTCTTCTTCCCCTCCATTCTTGGAAAATAAGGTATAATTTTCATTGAAGGGTTTAAGAAAAATAAATATAATATATTTTTAAAAATTACTTACGGTATGATAATCATACCATCGGGCATTGGGCAGGTAAGCGTTCACCACTACAGCACCCTGGAATTAAACATTTTTGGTTTAAATCTATTAAAGCCCAAAAGTAACTTTTAGCTCAAGTCAATTCTAATATTTTCATCAATTTCTAATATTGCCTAAATCTTACCCCCTTTTTTTTTTTTCTAAATAATTCACCTGTTCCAGGACAGGGCTGATGAGCAGTGCCGGTCCCCACAGAAATTGTTTATAGATCTCCCATGTCAGTTTGTCATCCACAAACCTGTAAAACAAGTAAAAGTGATGGAACCCTCAGTGTCAGCATTTCCCCATATATTTCCTCCTTGAAACCTTTATTCTCCAAAAAACTACAATTTCCTCAACTGTAAGCATGCTCCCAGTAATAATAATAATATCTATTTATAATTATTAATATATAATTATATATAAATAATAATATATAAATAGTATATAAACACGTTTATTACTGTTATTGCTTATATATTATATAAATGTATCATATAATATGTATTATATGTACAGTGTATAATATATAATATGTTACCTAATGTATTATTTTTATGATAATATAATGATGTAATAATTATAATATAATAGGTGATACCTATAAATAAATATTATGTATTAGGATACATAATATAAATAATATAAAATATAGCAAACAATAAGTAATAAATATGCAATAAATATTATGTATTATAAATATATATTATATGCCTGTATATTCTCTCTATATTATATACTCTTATATAGTATACATTTTATATAGTGTAAAATTTTATTGTTATACAGGTTATTTCAAAAAGATGGACCCAATGTGAAATCACACAGCTTTGAAATTGGGTTCATCCTAATGTGAAAATATGTATTGAGATCCTAATGTGAAAATCATTAGGGAAATACCACTTATTAATTTTCATTTCTGCTGTTTCTTTAGGCTTGCTGGCCTATGTCTACATATATTGAATTTTATATTTAGGATATTTAGAGCACAAAACTTAAAAAAAATATCTTACTTGCTATTAGCAAGAGCTAAATTAAGTAGTGGCCCAGTTGCTTTCTGATTTGAACCATTTTTTTTTCTTTTTTTTGACAGGTACTTTGTCAACATCAGATCTTAAATGAGGGAAAATTAGGTTGGGATTTCACACTGACAATTCAGTATTTTTTAGGGGAACATAAGAATTTGTAAATATTAGACTTGAACGTTAAGGCATTAAACAGTTTTGGCACATATTGCCCCTTCTGAACAGGTACAAATAAAGTCTTCTGACTCTAAATATATGCTTAAAACAAGCAAAAAAACCCCAACCAACCAACAAAACACCCGTATCAGTAATATCACTCTGGATGATGACAATGAGCTTTACGATTTATATATCAAGTTTATTTGTAGTGAAGAAAAAAATGGTGGCCTCCGTTTTGAGCCCTGAGGCAATCTGCCACCTGGGGTGCCGCCATTCTGAGCCCTGAGGTGATTCTGGTGCCGCTATTTTGAGCCCTGAGCTGAGGGGCCCAAGAATGACCCCAGGATTTGCAGTTTGGCCTCCCCAGTGCCCAGCATGGGGGACGGTCACTGCCCTTGTATCACCACCAGTGTGGCCAGTGGTACAAGCCAGGATGCTGGTGGCCTTTTTGGCCACCTGGGCACACGCTGGCTCATGTTCAGCTGCTGTCACCAACACCCCCATGTCCAGATCCCTCTGTAGATCCTTCCCACCCGCCAGCAGATCAACACTCCCACACAACGTGGCGTCATCCACAACTCCCTGGGGGTTCACTTGATCCCCGGCCTTGATCCTGCAGATTTCCCTGGGAACTGCTGGTTAACGCAGCGGGACAGACAACACGACACGTACTCATGCAGCAGGGGCCGGACGACGGTGCTGCCATGGGCGTTGGCTTCGTACATCAACGTGTACAGATACGGCAGGAGAGAATATCGGATATTCAGCACGTTCCTGGAAATGTCTTCGAATGTGGAATTCCAGGCAACAGGATCTTGCCTCTAAACAAAAGAATATCTTGTTATTCAAAGAGGATTATTTTGTTAGGAAGAGATGGGGAAAAAATAACTTCAGCATCTTTTTTTCATCTTATTACGCATCAACTCATATAATTCAGCAGCAGTAATTGTCAAACATGCCTTAAAATCAACATAGCAACGCACAGCTGAGGAGATCTGGTTGGAGCTTTGCAAATTCCTTCAGTTCCGAGTACTTTTATTTATTTCTCTGTCCTTTAATGAAAACCAAACAGATCTGCTCAACCTAAAGCTCTAACGTGAATAAAAACACTATTTCCCTTACTGCCGTTTTCCCAGTTTTACAACTTTCTATCATACATTCCTCAGCACAGTCTGGCATTTAGGCAGTTATTTTCATTTATTCTTAAAAGAAATACAATATTTTAAAGCATGAAGTGGGCGAAGTACAGGAATTTTAGATACTCAGGTATCTCATTGTGCTGGTCCCTTTTCTAATTTGCTGAAAATTATGAATAATTAGAGATGACAAAAATAAGGTCAGTGTTGCCCCTTTAAATCTGTAGTGTCAAAGTAATTATTTTAGTCTTGTAAGTGCGGCATATTGAAATAATTAACTACATTTTTAAAATAACTCTTGTAGTCTTGTAGAGTTGGTATGTTTAAGTAGAATTGGAACATGTGAAAAATAACCATTTTATTCTTATAGTTGTGGTGTGTTTACATGAAAATGGCATAAATGAGGAATAAAAAAAATAAAGGAAATGGGGAAAATATGAGAAAAAAAAAAAACTTGGTGAAAGAAAATGCAGAAGTTGTCCACCTTTGATCCTTCACCATTGTGATTCCTTGAATACGGGTAAAAGGCACCGAGCTCCATCCAACGAGCGCACAGCTCATACTCTGAGTTTCCGAAGAAGCCACAGATATCAGCTCCTGTCTGAAAATTAAAAAAAAAAAAAATCCAATGGCAATACTATTTTGTTAATAAAGATAACTGAAATATAAAGTAATAAATCAGGAGCTTACATAAGATATTCCGAAGAGACTAAACTCCATCATGCCTGCAATGAAATTAAAAAATAATTCAATAATTAAAAAAAAAAATCCAATAATAACAACTACACTTTTCTATTTGGTATAGTGAGGGTTTCTCAGGATGAGAAAAGGAAAATAATTTCCAGAATTCCCCCATTTCTTCAGAAGCAAAGCAGCAGATTTTGAGTAACAAGGAGAGGATGGGTTTGAGGACAATGTGTTGCTCAAATGCACAAATCAAACCCAATGCCTATAGAAACCATGAACTTTCTTAAGAGGTGATAAGGATGAGGTCAAGAAGAGATTGGCTGTAAATTCCAATTTTCAACCTGTTTTGGCTGAAAAAAAAATGAAAGGAGATCAAGACGAAGCATGGAATAAATTTGCTATTAAATTAATTTTTTATTTCTTAATTAATAAATTCATTTTATTTTATTTTATTAAAATTATTAATTTTTATAAATCACATTATCAGCAACGTACCAATGATGGATTTATCCAGCTGGTTCCAGGCAGCCGTGTTGTCCCCCAGCCAATGTCCTGACCACTTCCCGCTGCTGGGGAAGGTCGAGCGGGTGACGACGATTCCTCGCTCCCCCGTGATGCTCCGCAATGCACTGGGAGGAGAAACCAATGGGATGAGAACTAAAAATAACCATAAAAAGTCTTACTCATGACTCCGAAAATAAAACTGGTGCCTCATCTTCCTGTAGGGAAGCTCTGCCTGTGACCAGGAGCAGCCGTAAACCAAATGTATGGGGTTTTAATTGCAATTATGATCCATACATCTCCAGAAACTAAGAATTAAGTGTCGATCAACTTGTCGTTAGAAAATGAATTTTCAAAACCAGGTGTCACTAAATTAAGGATTTCCAGTTAAGACTTCATGGGAAAACACAAGTGTGGCCCAACTTACGCATTTTTTTAAGGGTTACGTGATCTAGTCCAGGGCACGTTAGTCTGTTATTACAATAATAATTATAGTTTGCAGCAACAGTTAAAAATTATCTGAACAAAATTCAAACCAGGGGACAAAACAGAAGCACAGGGAATATTAGACCTGTCAGCATGAGTTGCTGAAAAGGCATTGGAACAAAAAAATAAGCTTCTGATCCATGATTGTTGCAAAAGAAATAAGATTATTTGAAACAGCCAGCACAGATTTGTCTAAAAATGGTCATATTAAAGTTGAAGTTTTTGTCTCAGAGTGGGAATGGGCCTCACAGCAAAGAAGAACCAGTTGATGGGACACAGCTTGGAATGAAATTTGATTTTATTTAGCTTTTCTGTAAGCAAAAAAAGTTGCATGGTTTAGGTCAGGAGTAAATAACTATTCAAGGATGATGTTGAAGGGAATTTAATTTTCTTTATTTTCTTTTCTCCCTCATTCCTCAAATAATAAATAACATATTTGATGTCCTTAAAGAATTCTTGGACTACTACAGCAAGATCCCTGTACGGGTAATCAAGTAAAAGAAAAAAAAAAAAAAAAAAAACAACAAAAACCAACAAACCAACCCCATTTAAATCAAAAAGAAAAGTTTTTTTTAAAAAAATTAACAGAGTTAGGCCGAATTCAATTCACTTAAATTCCCTTAGTAATGAAATTGGACTAATGTGGTGTAGTTATATACAATACATATTATTATATAAATTATAGTGCCTCTAAACCAGAGGAAAATATTTCTTGACAGAACCAATGATCATATTCCTCTTCATGTTTAATTGCTCTCTGCTTAAAATAACCAACTTCCTTTAGATTTGGATTATTATTATCATCATTATGATCATTATTATTATCTTCATCATTATTATTATCACCATCATTATTTTGTCCTTCCCATCTCGTCGGCTATTAAATGTGCCATCTGCTCAGTCAAAAATTCAAGTAGATTTTTCTTTACTTATGCTAATATTAAATAAATAAATAAATCATTGAATTAAATTAATAAAAATATTACCAGGAGAGGGATTAGGGTTGTGGAGATCTTTAAAAACCTCATTAAACTAGAAATGAAGCATTATTATTATATTATCATTCAATCAGAAGCTATTGAAAATAGGCTACAATATGATTTGCTATGGAATATATAATCAAATTAGCCTTGGGATTGAGAAAACAATTTCTAAAAAAGGAAAACTTAAGCACACAATTTACATTTCAGAAGTGAATTTTCCCTTTTCAGCACCATTTCATTTATTTTAATGAAATTTATTTAATGAAATATATAAATTTTCATTTATTTAAAGAAATTCACTTAAGTATGGTTGGATTGTAGACTACATTTTAAAATTTATGTTCATTTTCCTTCCTGTGATGCAAGGGCAAAAGAAGCTCAGCGCTATAATAAACCAATTTTTTGCAGATATAAAAAATGTTGTGTATTTGAACCACTCAAATTATCCGCAAGTAACCGAATTGAAGATATTCAGATGAATAGAAAAATTATGAGAAAAAAAAGATTTCTAGTAAATAACTCTGAAACTTTTTGTCATGAGAACAGAGACATCAAATATTAATTTGCAACAGTTTTTGGAAAGAATGAAAAAAAGTTACTTACTCGAGGGTGGGTTTTGTTTGTGACCACCCATAAAGGTTGTGGACATCATAGTGACGGACGGGGGAACCATCAGGGAGGAATTGCTGCCCCTCCATGCAGAGCGTCTTGAAAGCCAAGCCCTCTGACCGCGACCCCAGCTCTAGCAGAAACGGAATGAAAACATGCTTTTTTTAATAATTGGCATCCAGTAAGAATTTTAACAAGTTGTTTGTTTTGGTTTTGTTTGTTTGTTTGGTTTTAATAGTATTTACTTCCCTTTGAAATATTTACATGGTCATTTATTTTATTTTAATGAAAATGACATTGGATTTCAGACGTTTAGGAAATGCTGACATTTTATTTCAGAAATTTAGGAAATTCTGGAATTCCATTGCAAAACTTTAGGAAATTCTGAAATTCCCGATGCTCAGTAAGTACCTGGGCCCGCAAGAGAAATATTAATAGCAACTCAGTTCTAGATGCTCTTACTGAAGAGGATAAAGGCTAAACAGAATTTATCCTAACTCAGAAAATATTGCACATTTTTGTAAAGAACACCATATACACAAAGAACTTTGGAGGGAAGTCCATTCTGAATATTTTGCTTCCTGAGAAATGGTATTCAACACATCAGGAGGCAACAGGAGGATTCTAACCAAGCAGCAGTGAGTTATTGCTAATTAATAGTGATTTACATCAGTAGCAAAGCCCTCCTGAGAAGAACAAGGATTTCAAGATCATTCCTCAAATTAGACTTTAAAATTTTACATATTATAACAACTTATCAGAGAAGGCACAAGGATATTTTTGAAAGTGTTAGTCATTAAGTGCATTTTTTCATCTTACAAAATCCCGACAGTCGCAGTCTTGACTGTGTCCAAAGCAAAGTCCGAAGATAAAAAATAGATACAAAAATCTAGCAAAAAATATTTATTTTAAAATGTTTAAATTTTTTACAGCAGTGATCAGACTCACGGGGCACATATGGTGGAAAATTGAGCTCTTGGTTTCTGCAGCCGCCAACGGCACCATTAACGAAGCTCGAAGGTTCGTTCATGTCCTGAAAAAAGAAAGCAAAATGCTAGATTAACATACTCCTCTTCGATTTAATACATTAGTTCCTTTCAGTTATTTTAGTTGTGCCCTGAATATTTAATTGTCTTTGCCAGCAGGCTGACCAAGTACATTAAATGAACAGGGAAATTCAGATTTTCAGGACTATTCCACTGGTTCAATGGATACTTTTTTCTGATGAGAAATTCCCTTCATAGGCAGATTCTGAATTTCTCATTTCCCAGAGAGTAAAGTTTCCATTTCCTGTTTCTCAACTACATTTCCAGAAAAGGGCAAGTTTTCCTCTCTGAAAAGTGAAAGCAATACAGAAAATATTGCTACAGATACATGAACATCTGAAATCTCTGAATTTGGTAATGATGGTGCTTGTCCTCGGTGCCCGTGATTCTCAGGTTGCAGCCAGGATATGTGAAAATTCCAAATATTTTCCTGGGTTTCTAGATGTTTTGTGGTTTTCTATAGAAATACTATTAATATTGAGTAGTTTCCAGCGCTGTTGCAAGTCCATGTCATTTAAGAAGGAAGCTAAACCTATTTATCTAATTTTACCTTGCAGAAGTAATAATGGAATAAAAAATAGTCTCTCACTGCCAATAAAACAAATTAAAGGAAAATAAAACAATAGAATAAGATAGTAAAAAATAAACCAAAAACAAAATTAAAAAAAAAAAACAGGCACGCACACAAAAAGCTAAACTACAAAAACAACTTTAGGAATTCACAGAACAACAACAACACTGCAAAAGAGCCTTTAGGTGGGTCACAAGTAAATAATGATAATTTGAGAAAGTAACATTTTTTAACATGGAAAAAAACGGCAGAAATAATGATGCTGTTCAGAAGAAGGATTTTTAAACTTCTGAAATTATATTTAGCATTAAACGTCTATTTCCTCCCTTGGAGGCACCAGAAGAGGGTTTTGAGGTGTTGAGAGCCAATCCTGGGATAAAAATATGAAGAAAATCTCAGAAATAGAATAATTTTCAACACTTACTATCCAGATGCCATCGAATTTCAAGCTTTGCGATGCATTGTGGGGGTTGGTGTAGACTTCAGCGATTTCTCTCGTCCACCATTCAGCTGTGGAATTGCGGAAGAAATCTGGAAAAGCAGTGTACGCACGGTAGATCTGGAAAAGAAAAAAAATCGTTGAAGCATAGACACAGGAGTGTCCTACTACTAAAGTGTTGGGATTAGTTTAGTTATGTAAAAAATACAAATTTAATTTTTTCTTAAATAATTCATGGGTTTGCTACAGTTTTTAGATGTTCTGACAAAAAGGTGTTCTGACTCTGACTTCAGAGTGAGGATAATAATGGAAATAAAATCAGATTTTATTTAGGTTTTTTGGATGTTCTGGTAGAAAAACTGGACACTTTCTGCATCTGACTTCGTAGACGAAATTTTTCAGACATTTAACTTCTGTAAACCTTAATGAATTTGCTGCTCCCTCTCTATTTGTGTCAGTCCCCAAAGATAATCAGCATTTACCTCCACTTGGGTGTCCCAATCCAGTGAGTTGTTAACGATGACGTTGGGAAGATCTGGCCAGACCTGGGAGGAAGAAAGAGATGGTAAAATAATCAAATTAAACTGGATGAAAAAAATGAGGATCAACAGCAATAAAACTTCACTGCCACATCGTCCAATGGCGACGCAAACCAAATATATTTCCATTTGTAGCATTTGATGTGTCATCTAAATTTGGGAATGTACGTGAAATTAGATATCTCCTCTCCAACACCCGACCTTGTTTGATGCTTATTTAGTAAAATAATCCTCTTTTTTAAGAACCCCACCTTTCCGTACATGATGTCACCAGTATCGGGCCATTTGATGAAGACGTCTTTCTCCAAAGCTCTTGTGAAGGCGAGGTAATTGGTTTCGTTACCAGATATGGCTGGGTCCTAAAATTAAAGGATTCATTAATTAATAAAAATACTACTAATAATAATTTTAAATAATTAATAAATCATTAATTAATTAATAAACTAATTTAAAAATAAATAGAATTTCTATGCTCAAAAGACAAGTCCTGAAATGCCATTGAACACGTTCTGTATTCTGCAACGCTGTACTGTATCTTAAAACCAGAATTCAACTGGAATTTAAAGCCGTAATTTAAAACAAGAGTTAGACACCCACCAGGATCAGGATAAACCTCATTCCTTCTTCTCGGATTTTGTTGATTAGAGCTGGTAATCCCACAAAGCGTGAGTCCAGAGTGAAGTCCAGCTGCCGTTCCATATAATCAATATCTGCATACTGAATATCCTGTAGTTTACACCAAAAAAAATAAAGGGCTTTTTTTTGTCATTTCCTGAATGACATGATCCACCAGCAAGTTCATCATCCATTTGCAAAAATGGGCAAGCTACTGATTTTTTGTTTGTTTGTTTTTTTGTTTTAACGTAAAATTGGAATCTGCTGCAGCTTAAAGTTCAGGTTATCGGATGAACAGACTCACACAACCCATCCAGTCAGAAATTCAACTTTCACCATAGTATTTAGGGTGAAAAAACCCAGAAATTCATACATGTGAACAAAAACATATTTGTGCAGGTGTATAAATATATATTGATATAGATGTTGCCTGCGTCCGTGTTACTACACACTGTCCAGAAACAAGGGAATCGCTCCATGCCAAAATAATTGGATGTTTGTAAAACATTAAAAGTTAATGTTTGTAAAATGAAAGCCATGCTTTTCATAGCTTTTAGGTAGCTTTTGGTAGCATTTAGGTAGCTTTTGTAGTTTTCCCCTAAATACACCAAAATGTAGCTTTTTCAGCACAGGACGATGTATAATACAAACAAAACTGCTTTGCTTTGTTTCCCTGCAAAGCGCATGGAAAAGTTGAACTGTGGCATTAATTGTAATATTTCTTTTACTGTTTTAAATTAGATAATACTCCGAAACCAGAAATTCAAGCAGCATCACAATATGTAATGACTCTCAACGTACGTAGGGTATCCTGGCTGCTTTCATGTCTTCCACCAACTTAGCAATTTCAGCATCATTTTCATATCCGTAGCGGCACAACTGGAATCCAAGTGCCCAGTAGGGTGGCATGACAGGTCACCCAACCAGCTGAAAATGGAAAAAAGATCATCATAATGATGATAAATCATAAACATAATAAATCATAAACAATGATTACAATTAAAAAAGTAAATATAAAAATACAAACAAAATGAAAATGGGGGAAGAGGGGCAAGAGGGGGAACCATAGCAAACCAAAACAACCCCAAAACGCTTTGAATTTGTAAAAGGAGAACAGTACTGCAGTGTATTCCTGAACAACGAGCTCTGGTGTCGGCCCCAAAAAAACGTAAAAGTCCAGAATTCCCCCAGTTGTGCGATAAGTCAGAGCAGAGCTGGAAGGTCACATCTGGAATAGTGCGAGAAGGCAACAAATGCTTGTGTAAGGCAAAAACTGAACACTGGAGTGAAACACATGGAGAAAAGAAAGCAAAATGTTGAGGTTTTTTTTACCCATTGCGTTGCTGTTAAGCAAGAGAACTCCGTGGGCGTTGCCGTCCTCTTCAAGACCCATGTAGAATGGCTGGAAACCATATGAATTCAACTTGTACTGCAAAAAAAATAAAGTATTTTCAGTTGGAATGACATCATAAGCGTTCGGTTATTTACACCCAACAACAAATTATCCATTATCAATAACAAAGTTAATAAACGATCTGATGCACAATGGTAGAGCATGCAGCAAAAACTGTTGAACGTTGAACATGCAGTGGAAAGCATTGACCAGGAGAAAACATTTTCAGCTTCAAATTTTGAGGTCGATCTGTTTCAGATCACTCAAGGTGGGGAGGGAAGAAAATGTATTTCTAGATTGAGAAATTGCTAATTTGAAAGAGCTTCCCTAGGAGAAAACGTTATTCTTTTCCAGTATTTCTAGTTAGCTGTTATCATCAAGACAAGATGGTGACTTTCTCTTAGTTTTGATTTACTCAAAATGTTTCAATTTTCAAATTATAGCTGTAATAATGCACGGCTGTTCCATGATTCATTCCTTGCAAACTGTCAATATTTGTATTATGTGCTAGTGCTAGAGTCAGGTTATGGTTGAACTCAGTGACCCTGAGGGTCTCTTCCAACCTAAATTCTACGATATTACGATTCTATTCAAAACCAATACATGGGTATGCTGAGACTATTTATTTATTTATTTGTTTAAATTCATAAGTATGAATTCAATCCCAGAGTTGCAGGATCTCATGGCTCAAAATGGCAGCACCAGAGGTGGCAGGATCACCTCAGAACACAAAATGGTGGCACCAGGGGCACTAAAATCACCTCAAAACACAAAATGGTGTCACCAGAATCACCTCAAAACATGAAATGGTGGCATCGGGGCATCAAAATCACCTCAGCACACAAAATGTCAGCACCAGGGACACCAAAATCACCTCAAAACACACACAAAAAAGCAGAAATTCCAGGTAAGAAAGCAAAATGGACTTTTTTTTAAATTCCACGTACTCCGGGAGGCTGGTCCCTAGCGAACATCCCCCAGGTGTGCCAGTTCATGTTGCGGCGAAACGCAGTGTGTTCGGTTTCGCCAAATCCGTACAGATATTGGGAGGCCAAACGGGTTGAAATCTGGATGAACATGTCGCTGAAGGTGAAGGTTGGAAGCTGCGAATCCCAGCTGAAATGGGGGAAATAGAACAAGATGGCAGGAAGTGTCTAAAAATCTCATTATTCTCCAATTTGGAGTAAAGCTTTTATGGTTATCAAGAAAACTTCAACAACATTAGGACTTCAATAATTTAATGTATTTTTTGCACAGATTATGTTGAAATCTTGGGTGTAAATCAAATTTTCTTCTGTTAGAAACTAAGTCATACTCTGATAGTTCTTCCAGCAACTACCATAGACGTGGGAGGCCAAATCATGGAATAAATACTTTTTGCCAACCAGAGTAAATTAAGACAATTTGCAATTAAATTTTTATTATTTTAAAGAAGAGTTTAGTATTTGGCAGGTGGGGTTGTTTTATGGGACGGACACAAAAACTTGTCTTGTGGCATTTAGAACAGATGGGACAATAAAATGTTTTGGCTGGAAAGTTAAAAAAAGAAAAAGGAAAAAGGTGAAGAAAAAAAAGGGATGGGGAAGAAATAATGAAATATTGAGGTGAAATTAAATTAAATTTATAAATAAAAGAAAAATGAAATTAACAAAATTAAATGAAAAATTTAAATTGGCAAAATGAAATGAAAAAATAAACAAAAAATGAAAAATACAAATTAAAAAATAAATTTTAAAAAAAGGAAAAATAAAATCAGTATAATTAAATTAAAAAATTAAATTAAATGAGTGTGGCTTACATCACCATCCCTGTGCTTCGGCGTCGGACCTGGATGCCAAATGGTTTGTCCTGAACCACCACATCATAAAGTCGATTCTCAACTGTGCTCTCGGGGGCCGTGGGGAGATTTAGCGGAACTGGCACCTTGTACCGTTCATTTGCATAGTCATAAATCTATACATGGAAAATGCACATGGAATATGCATAAATTAGCAAGTTACATTTTCAAGAATTCAAGATAAAAATAGTGAAAACATTTTCTTGTAATCACAGAAGTCAGGGATTGGAAGTGACCTCGAAATACCATCCAGTCCAATCCCCCCGCCAGAGCAGGAACACTCAAATGAGATTACACAGGAAGGTGTCCAGGCGGGTTTTGAATGTCGCCAGAGAAAGAGACTCCACAACCTTGCTGGGCAGCCTGTTCTTCTCATATTTAAGTGGAACCTCCTGTGTTCCTGTTTGTACCCATTGCCCCTTGTCCTATCCTTGATTGTCACTGGGAAGAGCCTGGCTCCATCCTCCTGACACTCACCCTTTCCACGTTTATAACCATTAATGAGGTCACCCCTCAGTCTCCTCTTCTCCAAGATAAAGAGACTCAGCTCCTTCAGCCTTTCCTCATAAGGGAAGGGAACTTTCCTTGTTGCTTCCCCACATCCTCTGACAACAGCCTTATATTCTTCCCAGCTCCACTCCATCATCTTCGTGGCTCTGCAGTGAGCTCTCTCTAGCAGTTCCCTGTCCTTCTTCTACTAGAGGGGCCCAGAACTGGACACAATATTCCAGATGTGGTCTCACCAGGGCAGAGTAGAGGGGCAGGAGAACCTCCCTCAACCTACTAACCACCCCCCTTCTAATCCACCCCAGGATGCCATTGGCCTTCCTGGCCACAAGGGCACAGTCCTGGCTCATGGTCATCCTGCTGTCCCCCACGGCTCCCAGGTCCCTTTCTCCTACACTGCTCTCCAACAGGTTGTTCCCCAACTTATGCTGGAACTAGATGCAAGACTCTATACTTGCCCTTGTTCTATTATTTCCTTAAGTTTCTCCCTGCCCAGCTCTCCAGCCTGTCCAGGTCTCTAGATGGCAGCACAGTCTTCTGGTGTGTCAGCCACTCCTCCCAGTCTGGTGTCATCAGCAAACTTGATGGCAGTGCACTCTATTCCCTCATCCAAGTCGTTGATGAGTATTTTGAATAGTACTGGTCCCAGTACTGACCCTTGAGGGACCCCACTAGATACTTCTATTGGCCAATACAAATTAATCTACAGACTGAAAGACTTGGACTCGGACATAGAAAATTGTTCCATTTTTTCTCACCAATAACAGTAAAAAAATCTGAATTACTGAATTATGGTTGAGTCCATTTCCTGAAATAAGCATTCCATTTCAATATATGGTCTTTTGCAAATTCCTTTAAAATATTTGGGTTGGGAAATTAAGAACCTTTATTTTGGGCCAGAAATGGCTTATTTAATTTTGGGGGTATATTGATTTAAATATATTTTTATGTGCGGTAAACAAATTTCAATATTTGGGTTGAATTTCTAGCCAGATTTAAGAGACTTTTCTTCGGGTATCATAGAAGTTGGCATGAGTCAATTCAAGCCTAAGAGCAATAAAAGCAATTTGGTTAAAACGAGAAATTTATTTGGATAACAAAAAAAATATGAGCAAACACATTATTCCTGGAAATCACGTTATTCTGACCAGTGGAAGAACATAAATTTGAAGAAATTCACCTTAAATTGCAGCATGTGGTTGGTGTGATATATCACCTCCAGGCGCAGGGTGCTGATCGGTGACGTGGATTTCTGGGACGCTTCGAGGTCCTTCCCTGTGAAGGTGACATTGGCTGTCACACCAGATGACACATATGTGACATCAGCAACGGAATAATCGTTGTCAGGGCCGTTGTAGTAGCAGTAGGGGATGCTAAAATCAGAGGTGACTTCCTGCGCGTGGAAATGTGATGAGTTGATTTCCTTTCAATTTATATTTGCTTTCTCAAATTCCTTCAAAATATTTGGGTTGGGAAATCAAGAATCTTTATTTGGGGCCAGGAATGACTCATTTAATTATTTAAATTAACAGAAACAAATAAAATAAATTAATAAAAATATAAATGAAATCATATTTAAATTAATATCAATTAACTAATAACTACTTAAATTAATTTAAACTTTCTGGTTCACCGACTTTTTTAAATTACCTTTTGTTTTATTTTTATTTAGCAACAAGATTTCCAAACCTCTTGTTTTTAACCAGCTAACTAATTAATTTTGAATTTGGCCCCAGAATCTTCATGCTGGTGTTAAACAATAAAGAAGTGGCACTGAACCCACCGATCTCTAGACTATGTTAATTATAATTAATTAGCTCAAGTCTGTTCAGTCCCATCTGTATCATCACAAAGTGACCATGATTTGATATTCCCTCTATCTGTGAATTTCACCTCAAAAAAACAAAAATTAAAAAACAACTTTAAATCTTCATTGTCTGGCCATTTTGGACACCTTCAAGAGAATGTGCCCAAAATTAATTCATATAAATATCTGGATTTATAAAAAATAGATATTTAAATTAGATCTAGCAGGGTTTGGCGCTTTTTTTTTATACAATGAGGGTGGATGAAAATTCTAGGATTTCTTCTGAGAATCTTCTCGATTCCAGAGGAATCTGGGTCATTTAAATATCGTCCATTATTTGTTCATTATTTACTGAGATTTATTTATTTTTTTAGTGAGTATAAGCCTTGGTGATTTCAAGTCTATTTGACTTTTTACAAATTTGTTACCAACTTACAAAAAATGCCAAGGTTTTCCTCTATTTTTCTCATACTTCAGAAGACCAGAAGTTGTTGAAAATTGTGGTATTTTCAACAAAAGTCCTTGAAAGGACAAATGAGACAGTTTCTTTTGTTGTTAAAAAAAAAAAAAAATTCCCCAATTCGTTTTCAGAAAATTTTCCTACCGCCCAGATGCAGCCGAGCTGTTCGCAGTTTTCCTTGGATGCATTTGGGTTGGGATCACAATCAAATTTCTCGTTATTGCTGATTCCCAGTGTCCATCTTAACGAGTATGATTTTCCAAGTTCCAGCTGGAGCCCTTGTATGAGAGTAACCTATAAATATTAAACAATTAAGCATTATTAAATTCTATTTTTTTTTTTCAGATCCTTAAAAGCAAGAAATTTCCCTGAACAAAACTCAGCACCTCTGCAGAGAAACCTTCATTTTTACAAGCTTACATATTTGAAATTCCTGCCTGGAACATCTGAAAAAGATCTGATCCTGCAGATAAGTCCACTTTTCGAAAAAATGAATTTTTATTCTAAAATTTTAACTTCTGTGGGGTTTAGTTTTAAATTTAATTTTTAAAATTTTAACTTAAATGTTTAATTTTTACAATTTAAAAAGTGTTGAAAAGTGTCAATATCATTTATCCTCCTACAATATCGACTAAAATCCTAGAGCTGTTCCTCCCCTTATAAATTAATCTACCTGTGTAAATAAATGCAAATATAAAAGTTGTGTTGCATGCAATGTTTGAGGAGATCCTTTTTAATGTTATTATGTATATTATTAAAACAAATGCCTATATTATTAATATAAAATATGTGTATTATTAATAACATAATTAACATTATTATTAAGGTAAACATCATAATTTTACTTTTTAGTAAAATACATCACCTATACTGTGGCATTTGCCGTAGTACTAAGTAATCTGCATTTCAATATATAAAATACAGGAAAATTGGACTGAAAGGTTTTATTTTTTACCTTATTTACAGGATCATAGGTGAAATTATGTGATGTAATTTGCATGTTGTTGTTCTGCAACACGGTGACGGACACTGGTTCCTGGAGCAATCCCAAAATTTTTATTTCTTCGAACATCAGGTTGTTGGGATCCACGTAGCTGTTGTGTGTGACGTTCATTTCTAGAACGTTCTGAGGAATAATGAAATAATTTTGTTGAATTGCCAAAATTTCTCCCAATTTAAATTGGCGAGCAATGTTATTTTCCTGGGTTATATATATATAAAATTCTTATGTAATTATAGATGTTTCTGTATTAAATGCATAATATACGTATGCATATAATAAGTTCATGTTCTTCATCTCACTCATTATAGACATTCAGCTAGATTTTTTAAAAATATACCAGATCTTCAGTCAAATTTTATAATTTTTGAGATAAAAAAATCCATTCATTTCCTTCCTTATCCCAACTGCCACGGATGCTTTACAATTTCTGTGCTCTATAAACTGTTATAAACTCCAGAAAGTTGTTTTGGGGGTTTTGAGTTTTTTTCAGTTCTGCAGAAAATTTGGAATCTGCAGATATTAAAAATAATTAGAGGAAGAAAAGACAAATTTTATATTTCCTTCTTGGTCAAGTGACAATATTTTGAAATGGCAATTTTTCAGATACTTCGCTTTTAATTAAAAAATCTAGGAAAATAGGGAGAGAAAAAAAAGAGAATATTAGTGATTAAAATTTTAAATTAAAACTAGATCCTTTAAGAAATATTTATACTTACATTGGAAACTTTGAAGTCATAGGAAATGTAGTTTTTTCCGGTAACCGTGCCTAAGATGTGGAATGAGATGGCACGAAAAAAATAAAGCGAGAAGAGCAAAAAAAATTCATTATTATTATTAATAATTAATTCTTAATATAATTATCATTAATATATCGTTAATATTTTTATCATTCCTGTTAACTCCAAAGCTGCCCTACTGTGGGACAAACTGCAACAACTTACAATATGTTTTGAAGAGGAAAAAATGAACATTCTGCCAATACAAATCTTTTGACAAATTGACCTGGGGTGTCAAAATGTCTACATTTGCCTGAAATTTTGATTTTTTTCATTGTCTTTTTCCAGTTCAGAGGTTGAGCTCTGATGTTATTAATATGTGCTACTGGGGTGCCAAAAAACACCTAACCTGCCCATTTTTGCCCGGACGTTATGTATTTTTTTTATTTTAATTATTCCTACCCTTAGAAACCTATTTTTTTATTACTTTTGACAGCCTTTTCTTGATGTCTGTCATAACCCACTTTTTTTTTTCTCCCAAATTATTAATAATTTTCTCTTGCGTGAAGGAACAAACTCCAATTAAATCCAATCGAGTTATACATACTATAAACTTATTAAATGAATAAAATTATATATAAATTTCATTGGATTCTACAATATAGAGAATTTATTTTCTTTATGATAATTCCAATAAAAATAAAAATTAAATGAAAAATGAAAAAAACACATTAAAATAAAAAATAAAATAACCCCGCAAATTAAAAATAATAAAAAAAGAATTAATATAAAATAAAAATAAAACCAGAAATGTAGTGAAGGACCACAAACTCCGATGAAATTCAATTGAGTTATACATATTATAAACTTATTATATGAATTAAATTATGGATAAATTTAATTGGATTTTGTAATATAGAGAATTTATTTTATTTAATATAATAATTAAATTACTGAAATTGAATAAATTATCTATATTATAAAATCAAATTAAATTTTAAACAATTAAAATTATGAATATAATAATGCCGAATATAATATAGAGATATAGTAATAACATAGTAATAATGCAACAATAGTTATAAAAAATAAATATAAAAATAAAAGAATAAAACCTTTAATACAAGCTTGAGTATTTAATAAAATATCTTCTAAAAATAATTTTGGAATAAAGGTTTAAACTGTTTTCTGTCTTTTCTAGAAAATGTATCTTGAAGGATAAAACTTCAAAAGGCACCTGAAGGATTTAAATATCTAAAGTGATTTAAATCTCATGAAAAATGGATGCAAAACCAAATCCTCAAAAATTCAATGTTGTTCATTTTCCAAAAATTCCTTTGCCTCAAAATTAAAATAGTATTTTGCTTGGCGTCATTGCTCCAGAATCACCTGGACTCTGAAGTTGTCCATTGGCACAATTAAAAAAAAAAAAGAATTTATCCTAAAATAAAAGTTTTTTTACTTCATTTGAATTAAGTTCTGAATTTAGTGTCACACTAAAGTTTTTTTCTTAATGGTTGGCTAAATCTTTGCATAAATTAGACTGTTGTGAAATCTGAAGAAGAAAAAATTCCAAAAAACTAAGAAGATTGCATTTTTCTACATGTAGTAATAATAGCTTGTTGCAACTTTATTAAAGAAAAATTTAATTTAAATTTTAGGTAATTTAATTTTAAATGAAATTTAAGATTTAATTTTATTATTAAAATTTAATTTTATATCACAATTTAATTTAATTTCAATTATAGTTATTTTACTTAAATTAATTACATCTACTTTAATTTAAAATGTAATTAATTTAAAATATAATTAATTTAAAATATAATTAAATTTAAAAATTAAAATTAATTTATTTAAAAATATTTTTAAATGAAACAAATTACTTTTAAAGCTTAAACATAATTTAAATTTGTTAAATTATGCTCCTCCCATGAAATCAAATCCACGATTCAAACCTGCAAGTATTAGTATTCGGATTTTCGTAATTCCTTCATCATGACAGTCAACTCACCTGTCGATTCTCCATCATCCCAGAATAATTCCCCAATGGCTTCATTAGTGTCATCCAGCGCGATGATGAGTCCCAGGGGATTCTTACGGCTGTAAGGAAAAAAAAGCAATTGAATATAATAAATTATAATTAATTTAAATTAAAGTATATAATAAATAGCTAGATAGTCTGTAATTTTCTTATCAAGACTTGAATGTTCAGCAGGGTTTTGAAACTTTGTGAATTATAAAATTATTTTAAAAATTTTAAAATCCCCCCTCTGGTTCATCACTGACCATATTTTGTCTCCAGCTGCAGCAGCAAGAAGTGACTGGGAGTTATTGCCAAATTTCAAATAGCAAATGCGGAAGATTACTAAATAATGATATACCAAAACCCACAGATATTGTCACTGTTAAGAACGTAATGTTGTGATGTAGGATAATATTAATAGTAATGCTAATAAAACACTGATAATGCCGATAATACTGCTAGTGGTAATATTAATGTTGATATTTATGATAATTCTAATTTAAAAAAATAAATAAAAAATAAAAAACACATTAAAATGAAAAATAAAAATTAAATTAAATTAAAAATAAAATTAAAAATTAAAATTAAAAAATAAAAAATAAAATATAAATTAAATATAAATTTAAAAAATAAAAAAATTAAAATTAAATATAAATTAAAAATAAAAATGAAATCAAGAATAAATACAAAACCAAAACCCAAAAACCAAAACCCAAAAACCAAACCCCAAAATTAAAATAAAATTAAAAAATAGAAATAGAAACCAAACAAAAAAACCCAACAAACAATATTCAAAATACTAAGTATAAAAAGAAAAAATAATTAAAAAAATAAATAATATAAAAATCAAACAAAAAAAATTAAAACAAAATCAAAAATAAAACCAAACCCAAACAAAAAACAATAAAAAATAAATACAAAAATTAAAATTAAAAAAATTACAATTAACCTAGCTAATTAAAAATAAAAGCAACAAATAACAAAAAATAAAAACAAAAAATAAAATAAAAAGTCAAAACTTTCAAATAAAAATAAAAACAAACCTGGAAATGATGATAAGGATAGTAATGCCATTTTTTTCCTGCAACCAGGTGGCCATGAGTCCCCTCCTGCTCCTCATTCCCCAGCAGTTCAGGCTGGGTTTACTCAGTTCAGGCCGGGTTTACCCTGTTTAGGCCAGGTTTACCCAGCAGCTCAGGCCGGGTTTACCCATTAGCTCAGGCCGGGTTTACCTGGCTGCCGTCGTGCTGGCCGGGCGCTGGGTGGGGAAGATGTGTCCGCCGCGCAGGTGCAGCCCCAGCCGCTCCGCGGGTAGATACAAGTCCCAGTGCTGCCGCCGCACCCACAGCCATCCACCCTAATTAACAGGGGAAATAATTAATTATTCCTGCACAGGTGTCGCTTCTTTCTTCATTTGCCGTTTTGCAACATCTGTATCACTGGCAGCCGTGAATGTCCAACCAGCAGAGACCACAACACTGCAAAATTCTATCTATAGATAAGTCTACTTATAGAATTTCATTTTACTAATTCATCTTATTCTAGCAGATTATTTAATTAATGAGCAACCCCGCAACAGCCTCTAATGAACCACAGCCCTTTCCCACTCACTGAAACCACTACCAGGGGGTGGGAAATGGATTTTCAACAGCAACCTTCTGTGTGTTAGTAAGAGTATGAATATGTACTATATATTGTTTAATATCATAATTAGATATTCGTTACACATTCAATATAATATATTATATATTAATTATATCTTTAATATATTAAACATATTATAACATATATAATATTGCATATATTATATTCATTATATAGTCAATAGATTTTAAAAATATATGTCATATATTTTAAATAATTGATATATAATCTAGATATCTAATATCTATTTAATATTTATTTTTCTAAATGTATGTAATATACAGTGCACATATTATATGTAAAACTATGTACAAATATCGTGTAATGATATAGTAACAATACAGTAATAATACAATATGGTAAAAATACATATATGTATTGGATGTTATATATATAATTTATTTCTAGAAAGGAGATCAGCAACGTTTTGTGCATTATTAATGATATAATTAATCTATTAATATCTTAATGTATTTCTTAATATATTTCAATATGTTTAATTTATTTAATATATTTAATATAGTCTATCTTTATTGGTATAGTTCATATGTATAGATATTAGATATATCTTAAATACATATTTAATATCTATAAAATGTATATTTATTAAAAGACATAATCTATACTATTTTGCGCATATTATATATTCTATGTAATAATCTATGCAATTTATTTCCAGAAAGGAGATCAGCAACATTTTGTGCATTATTAATAGTATGAACATACTCTTATGTTCATATAGATTTTGAAATATTGAATATATTTAATGCTATTTACTTAATGAATATATTTTTATATCTTTTAATATTGTAATTAATATGTTGGTAAATTAATAATTTTAATGTTTCATTCAACCCGTTGCTCCTCAGTCCCCAACTCAATCCCCAGCCCCGTCACCCTTGGTACCCCCTAATTAATCCCAATTACTCACCGAATGGTAATCGTACCAGACTGCATCAGGGATGTACGCCTGGATCACCTCCACCCCCTGGCAGTGCAAAACAAAATTTATTTCAATTTCAAGCCTTAATTTCAGCAATGTCACCCTTTGAACCCTTTCTTCTTCTTCTTCTTCTTCTTATTCTTATTCTTATTATTATTATTATTATTACTGTTGTTGATGTTATTCATACTACTAATATTATTAACTATATTGTGATATAATACATTAATCATATCCCTTATTAATATTATTACTATAACTATTAATATTATTATTTCTATTATTGTTGATTTTATTATTACTCTTTAGGAACATTGTCGAATCTTAATTTTCTTTATTCGATGTTAGCTTTTTCAGATATGAAAAAAACACAACACATTTTGTTTTGCAAAACAAAAATTCCTGTGGATTTTGGACAAGATTTTGCAATGGGAAAAGCATCAATTTGTTATTTATTTTTTCTCTTGTTGAATCACAGGGAAAAAGTGAAATCAGGTGAGAAATGAAATGCAGAATTTTGCAAAGGGAGAGGAAGATTTGCTTAAGGACAGGAAAGCAGAACTAATCGGATATAAAATTTAATGGTACAAAATGGCAAAATTTTCTAATTCAACAGTGATAAAATTATATTGTGGGCTCTCTCACAGTGAGTAGAAAATAAAGGAAAAAAACACTTATGAGGAGTCCAAAGACAAGCATCTGATTAATATGCTTAACTATATAAAAAGGTAAACATATAAAAATAAAATATAAAAATACACACATATAACGTTAAAATTTAAATAAAAATATTAATATATGAAAATAAAACAAAAATTTAAATTATGAATATATAAATATCTAAATTTAAAATTAAAACTTATATTAAAAATATTTCTAAATATCTAAACTTAAACTTCACATTTAAATTAAATATATATATAAATCATAAAAATATATAACATATAAATTTAAAGAGAAAATGGAGTTTAAGGAGAAAATTAAATTTAGAAAAAAATGAATTTAAAGAGATAATGAACTTAGAGAAAATGGTATTTAATATGCATGAAAGAAGGATATAATCAAAGTTTATATTAAGACACGTGTTTCCACTGGAGATGTATTAAAGCTCATAAATAAAATAGAAATACAAATACATTTAAAAACTCATGAAAATAAAAAGCTCTTTGGGAATTCTCTTTCCCATTGTCACTAAGATAATTCAGGCTAAAATTCGACCAGGGCAATTTGTCCAGTTCATCAGGGAAAACGTATTAACATTTTTAAAGTAAAATTTTATTTTATTTCCCAGTTTAAAAAATAGAGCAGGAGTGTGAGTTCAGGGAAATACATCTGCCAAAAATAGGAGAATTCAGACTTTTAAACCAATTAAAAATATCACCCCTGGTCTGAATAAGAGAGAAAATCCACGGGTAGTTTCAAACAGAGGGAATTTTTTTTTTTTTTTGCTTTTTTTTTTTACCAGCACTTCCCTGAGGTGCTGGTGACTCGAGGTGAATTAATTAATTACAAATAATTAATTGAGAATTACTGGCTCAAGCACAGGGGTGATGAGGAGCCCAGGACCCCAGAGGAATTGTTTATCCACATTCCATGTCACTTCATCGGAATAAAACCTGTTAAAAAAATAGGAAAACAGAGGCATTAATTGCACTTATAGAATAACAGATTAATTAATATTGTCAGAGGCAATCCTAATGTTTCAAGGTCACGGTTTTCTAAAATCACTATTGAAAAGTGTCATATGGTGATGCCACAAGACTATTAAAAATTAAAAGACATTATAATGTTTAAAATACTTTAAAAACTTAAAATAAATAAAATAAAAATTTAAAATTTCAATTAAAATTTAAAAACTTATTAAAATTTTGTAATATATATCCAAATGGAGAAGAATTTAATCAACTGCCAATGGCATTTTGTAACTGCAAAATGATTTGAAATGAACATTTTTAATGCTATTTTTATTTTTTTAATCAATTTAATTAAGTTGAATTAACTTTTTAAATGCTAGATTTAGGTTGTGGTTGGACTCGATAAGACCCCAAGAATATCTTAAACCAAAATGATTCGATAATTCTATGAATATAGACATCTGCACAGATGCCAACGGGGAAATTGTAAATTTGTAAATTCCAGGGAAATTCTGGGAGTTGTGGGAAATTTGTGGTTCGCACTCGTGGAGCAGTGGCCGTGCCACTGTGTCGCCGCGGGTGTGGGCGCGGTAGAAGAGCGTGTACAGGTACGGCAGCAGCGTGTAGCGGATGCTCAGGTAGAGCTTGGGGAGTTCACCAGAATGGAATTGGCACCAAAAATGGCAGGATCCTGTGGCTGGAAAGAGACAAACACAAATAAAATAAAAATAAAAAGAAGAAATAAGAATAAGGAATTAAAAAATAAACAAAACCATAAAATATAAATAAAATAAAGATCAAAACAAAGTAAAAATAAAGTAAAAATAATAAAGTAAAAATAAAGTAAAAATAACAATAAAAATAAAAAAATAATGAGAAATTTAAAAATAAACAAAAACATAAATAAAAATAAAATCTAAATATAAATAAAGTAAAAAATATATACAATGAAAAACTAAACCCAAGTAAAAATAAAGAATAAAAATAAAGCAAAAGTAATTTTAAAATAAAAAATAAAAGTAAAAATAAAAATAGAAGTAAAAATAAAAATAAACGTAAAAATAAATGATCATTGCTCTTGCGCATTCAGGATACAACAGCAGCGGATGGCTCTCACAGCAGGAAGCACTTGCTGCTCGTTGGAGCCACCATCAGGTCCAAATCTGGTGTCACATGAGGATTTCAGAATTTCAGAAAATGAAATTACGCTGAACGCGTTTCCTGGTACCATAAATTAACCCGACAAAGCTGAACCTTCTTGAGCAAGGATTTCCCAAAGCATAATTTTGAACCAGCATAAGCATCAGTGAGAGAAATTTAACTATCAGAATTTAATTTAATTTTCAGAATAGAAAGTTGTACCAGAATAGAAAGAATAGAAAGTTGTGGGATTTACCACTTACGATACATTTCTCAGTGTTGTGGTTCCTGGAAAAGGGGTAAAATGCTCCCACTTGCATCCACCATCTGCAAAGTTCTTCTGACACATCTTCAAAGAAACCGCAAATATCTGCTCCCACCTGACAATAAAAAGAAAAAAAATGTTGTCTGGCATATTGCACCTCAAATCTCTACCAAAAAAAAAAAATTTTTTTCAATTCATCCCTACTTGCTGACCAGGGTAACACAGTCATTCAAAACATCTTTGCAAAATTTCATTTCTACCAAATTTTATTTCTGCAAAATTTTGTTTCTGCAAAATTCATTTCTACCAAATCTTATGTCTACAATATTTCATTTCTACCCTTCTTCCAAACCAATCGTCTGTACCTAAATTTTCCCATTGTATTTTTCTCTAGTTGAAGCACAGAATTTCTGAAGTTTCTAAGATTTTTGGGTTTTTTTTTTCAAGAGAACTAGTCAGGTAAATACAGATTTTTCTGTATTTTTTTCCACCTCCAAGGTCTGAAATTAATTTTATAGCCACACTATCTCCACACTGGGAGTTGGAATAATTTGTACTTAAGAATTGAAATTGAAATTAAAATTAAACTAAATATTAATTCAGAAAGTAGTTCAAAAGTCACATAAATTCAAACTCTGAAAAGTAAAATGGGTATTTAATGAGCCTCGCTTCAGTTATTAATAAATTACAAAGAGCAGAGGTACCAGTGGCTGGAAATGAAGAAAATATTTGATAATGAAAACTAAACTAGATAAATAATGAATAACAACAATGATAATAAAATAAATACTAAGAATGAAATAAATAATAAAATCAACAATTAGGTAAATAATTAAATAAGTAATGAAGATGGAGTAAGATCAATTAAAAAAATCAATACTGTGGTAAATAATGAAATATTAAAAGAAAAATAAATTACTTTATATGATTGATTGTATTTTAATTTATATATTTTATATAAATATATTCTATATATATTTTATATATATTCTTTTAATTTACTTATATGTTTATGTATTTTAATGTTTTATATAATTATTTATCTGTATGATTTGATTTATTTTATTCTATATTCTATTTTAATTTCCATTAGTTAATGTAATTTATTAATAAATTTATTTATAATACATAATTATCTGTGCATTTTTCTTTAATTGTATTTTTATATCCTATTTTAATTTCTATTAATTCATGGTTTATTCATACAATTATTTAAATGTTTAATTTTTAAAATTTTTGAATTACTTATAGATTTTAAATTTTTTAAAAAAATTATTTCTTAGAATTTTATATTTGCAGTTCCCGCACATAGGGGATGCCGAAGAGGCCGAACTCCAGCATGCCGGGAATGGCCCAGTGCAGGTGCTCCCAGGTGGCTGCGTTATCCCCCAGCCAGTGCCCGGCAAATTTCCCCGACCCTGCAAACGTCGACCGTGAGAGCAGGAAGCTGCGCTTGCCTGGAAAGAGACGTTCAATGGCACTGGAAGAGAAGGAGGTTGGGATTAGGGAAATTAATCAAAATAATAAGATAAAGGAAAAATATAAAAATTAAAATGAATAAAATGAAATAAAATTTAAAACATTAATATGAAAATAAGGATAACGATAAAAACAAATACAAAACCAAAAGAAAATAAAGTGAAAATAAAAAAGTGAAAATAAAAAAGTGAAAATAAAAAAGTGAAAATAAAAAAGTGAAAATAAAAAAGTGAAAATAAAAAAGTGAAAATAAAAAAGTGAAAATAAAAATAAGTACAAAAGCAAAAAATAAAAAAATTAACACCCTTCGAAAATAAAAATAAAAAATAGTTGTGGAGATGAGTGGATTTGTATCAGGCAATTTCCTATTTCTTTTTATTTCTTCATTTACATTGTTAAATAATCTAAGGACACAAATTCCCTTAAGTTTAACCAGGTGGTTTTTAACTACATTAGTAATATTAAAATTTCTTTATTATTAAATATTTTTTATTAAATATAGTCTTTCTGTAAATTTTTGTCTGCCAACTTTCACCATATTTGAACTCCAAATAATTTAAGGTCAGGTTTCCTTTTGTCTTCCTCTCCCCAGCATGTCATCACTGATATCCAACACTAGGACTTGGAATTTTGATTCACAATTTAATTATAATTTTTAAAGAAAGCAGTGAGACTTCAGATTTTGAATCATAATTCAATTCCAATTTAAAAAACACTACAATTTAAAATTTTGATTCAGAATTCTATTCCAATTTTTAAAAATTTCCAATTTTGAATGCCCAGGTTCAAGCCATGGCAGGGAAATGTTTCTTGATCCCCAGATTCCACAGGGGATGAAATTGCTCCTTTTCTCAAAATAAAATTGCTCATTTTCTTGAAATACCATTGCTTATTTTCTCTAAATATTGAAAATTTCCCTTTTTCACCCAAATTTTCAGGCGGATTCCTCACCGTTGTGTCGAGATGGTCATGGAGTAGCCAAACAGACTGTGAACGTCATATTGTCGCCCCCAGTGCTGCACAGCGTCCATGCAGAGTGTCTGGGCGTACAGGAGTCTGTCAACAATATCTGCAGTGCATTGAAATTGATAAAATTCCCTCATTTTTTAAAAAAATAAATCAATTTAATTACAGGAAAAATCAGTATTTCTGTTCTTGGTGGTTTTTTTTTTTTTCCCTTCATGCACATTAATGACATTTTGTCCCTTTTCTCAGTTTTTAACCCCAAGAACAAAGCGACAATTTCTCCCTGGTGTCGTACAATGTTACTGCAGGTTTCCAATTTTATGAATTTAATTTTTTTTTTCCAATTTAATAAACTTAAATCCACCTTCCAGATCGATTTTGCCTGCAAAGAATGATTTATCCAAAACAACAACATGCCAAATTTTTTAATAATTTGATCTGACCATGTACTGGCAAATTTCAATTTCTTGAGAAAGAATTCAAACTTTTTAGCTGATTGGACAATAATTCACAAATATTTTGATTTATATTATTTTTCACTCCACAGCTAAAGACGAGGGACTTACGGGGCGTGAAAGGAGGATAATTCAGGTCATTCTGCTCACAGCCCCTAGTTGAGCCTGGAATAAAGCTGGCTACTTCATTCATATCCTGAAAAAATTGCAAATTGCAAATTTAAAATATCACGTTTATGCATAACAATAATTTCTGGGTTTTCAGCCAAATATACAGGTACAAACCCAGCAGCAACTTGAAGGACGTCATCCAGCAAGGAAGAAATGAATTTACAAAGTAATTTTAAATATTTAAAATAATAAAAATAAAAATTACAATAAAATTTATAACAAAATAGATTAAAATGAAAATAAAAAGAAAAATAAGCATAAAAATTAAAATTACTACTAATTAAAAATCTTTCTGAATGTCAAAAAGCTGATTTTAAGTGGTGATGGTCACTCCACTCAAACTGGAGAAATTAAGCAAAATAATTCTTCCCAAATCCCGCGTTAAGAACAAATGTTATTTGTTCTGGCCTGGAAATTATTAGAAACAATATATTATAATCATATATTATAATTAATATACATAATATACATTATACTATAATTATTTTCTGGAGGGAAAGAATTTCTCCCAAAAGGTGTCATTTATTAAAACTAAAAGCTAAACCAGTAATTACCATCCTGGACTCAGTTCTTGGATAAATTGAATCACATTCAATTATTTTAAATTACTGAAAGAAGCATCAGATTAAATTTCTAACAAAATCCATCTGACGCCAGAAAAACAAGTATTTTACCCAAACACATTGAACAGAAAATACACAAATTCCACATGGATTTCAGGTTATTTGCAGGAAATGTTCCTTTGAATCAATCCAGACCAATCTGCCTTCTTTTTGCAAAATGTGAAAGTTTGGGGGAATTACTCACAATCCAGATCCCGTCGTAGGGCACCTGGTTGTAAAATATTTGACATTCCTCCACCCACCAGTTGGTGCACTCGGGGTTGGTGAAGTCGGGGAAGACGGTTCTTCCTGGCCACACCTGCCAATAAAAATGCAGAAATAATTGATTTTTTTAAATGAATTTGCAGAAAGATTGAAACTCTCAGGTTTCCTTCAAAATCCTGGGCATTGTTCTATTGGAGAAACATTTGGGAATAAAATTAATAATTTTGTAGGACAGCTTTGATACCATGATTGGAAGAAGGTTTTTGAGCTGTAAATCACAAACATTACCCTTATTAATTAATATGAATTATCATTATTAATATAATATATATTTTAATATATTAATTGCAATTCTAATTAATATGAGTTATCGTTATTAATTATATTATTCTTAGTTTTACACACAGAAACAAGGCAGAAAGCAGCTTCAGTAACTGATGAGTTCTGAACTCATCAAATCAAATATTACTTTGAAGTAATGAAAATTTTCCAAATTTGTCATCTTTTTCTAAAGAGTAAAGTGGGAAATAGAAAATAAAAAGATATCTTCCAAACCTTCACAATCTCTTTCCTTTTGAAAAAACCAAAATATTAAGAAAATTTGAGAATGTTGCAAAGTTTTGAAAATAGCAAAAAAATTGCTCAAATTGACTGGATTTTTTTTACCTCTCCAATTAACGGTGTGACTCCATCTGACTCATTAACCCAAATTTTCCGGTTTTGGCCCCTCTCATAGGCCAGGTAGGGGGAACCATCAGCCAGAGCCTCAGTACTGATGGCAGGATCCTAAAAAAGGGAAAAATCAGCCCAAAAGAAGAGTTTTCTCTTGGTTATTGGTTCTCTAGAGCAAGTCTGTAGAGCCCAGTGGCTACACAGAATGATGTCTACTGTCACAACATTAATAACAAAGGAGAAGGAGAAGAAGGAGGAGGGGAAGGAGGAGGAGAAGGAGGAGAAAAAAATAAAAAGAAAAAAGAAAAAATCAAAATAAAAATTAAAATTGAAAATGAAAATGAGCATGAAAATGAACATGAAAATAATAAATAATGTACACTAATTATGCAGAGCACAGCAACAATGCAGAAAGATGTGTCATGTTAAAACATATATAGCGTTATGTTAATAGTAGTAATAAAAATATATATAAATAAAAAGCTAGAAAAAATTTTAGATAATAATAAATCAATAAACAATAATAAAAATGAATACAATTAATAATATGTTATTATCTATAATTATTAAAATAATATTAAAGTAAATTATTGTAATATATAATATATACAATGATTATGTTACGTTATGTTACATAGGATAGGATGTGATATGATATTAATAATTTTTTATATGTAACTGTTGTCTACACCAATTTTTTGTTTGCTACACTGTTTCTGTAGGACCCAGCACCCACATGGAAAGATGTCTCAAGTCACAACATACATATTAAAATATAGATATATATGAAATATATATATTGATAATACTGCTATTTAAAATGAAATAATATGATTTAAAATGGAAAAATATTTTTTTTTAATTCTTACCAGGATGAGGATATATTTTTGCCCATAATTATGCAGAAAGCTTTGAAAACTGGGGAGATCTTTATAATTCACTTGGTCATAAGTAAAATCTTTTCTGGCCTCCATGTAGTCGATGTCCGTGTACTGGACGTCCTGCGAGAAGACAGTTTGAAATTTTGGTTAAAAATTGGTGAAAATTTGGGTTAAAAATTCCCAGAAGCAGAAGGATGTGGACACCTACAGGATTTTTTTCGACTGCTATCGGTTCCTAAATTGGGGAAAAGAAAACAGCAAGAAATATCCATGTACTGGACTTCCTGGGCGGAGATGGTTCAAAATTGTGGTTACAAATTTTGTTTAAAATTCTGATTAAGAATTGGTGAAAAATTGGGATAAAAATTCCCAGAAAAGCAGCTGGATGTGGGCACCTACATAATTTTTTTTAACTGCTATCCATTCCTGAATTGGGGAAAATTTAGCTAGAAATATCTGTGTACTGGATGTCCTGTGAGGAGATGGTTCAAAATTTTTGTGAAAATTGTGGTGAAAAACTGGTGAAAATTTAGGTTAAAAATTGAGAGAAAAAATAGTGAGAAATGAGGAAACGTGGAAAGAAACATATTGAGCTGGAAAACTGAACTGAAAATTTACTCCCACAAAAAAAGTAATGAATGACGTTTAAAATTTGTACAGAAAACTGAAAAAAGAGGAAAAAAATCTGATTTTTACTCACATAAGGGAGGCCGATGGCTCGATTCCGCTCCACGACGGCCTTCACCTCCTCAAGCGACTCATAGCCATAGCGGCTCAGCTGGAAACCCAGCGCCCAATAGGACGGGAGTGCCGGCAGCCCGATAAACTGGGAATTCAACCCCAAAATAGTGAGTGGCGGCGGTTTGATAACACAAAATTCTCTGATTCTCTCTCAAATTATTCTATAATTCTATAACGATCCTATAATTCTATAATTCTAAATTCTAAAATGATTCTATAATTCTGTAATTCTAAGTTCTAAAATTATTCTATATTTCTAAATTCTACAATGATTCTCTAACGTACCGTCACTTACTCCTGCACCACCTGCTCGGGGGTGTCACCCAAAAAGACGTAAAAATCGAGAATTCCCCCGATTGTGCGGTAGGTGACAGCCGGTGTTGGCTGCAGGGCAAACTCTGCGAGCAAAAAAATGCAACGAGATCAATTTGGGATGTTACCTAAATCTCAAACAAATGTGGTGCTGAGATGAAAGACTGAAAAATTATAGAAAATATCAAACAAAAGTATTGAAGGAAACCCAAACCCGTTACAGGAACTTTAAACACAGGTGGAAATTTTCAAGGTTTGGTTTGGTTTTTTTTTCCTTAAACATGATCATTTAAATAACATATTTACATTTCTTTTGTAATATTTATCGAGCAAACATCCTTACGCATGGTGCTGCAGATCATTTTTTTTTTTTCCATATTTATGGAGAAAATATCCTTACCCATGGCATTGCTGTTCATCAAGAAAACGCCAAGCGAGGCACCGGTGGTGTCTTCCAAACACAAGAAGAAAGTCTGAACGCCATATAAATTATCCATGTTCTAAAGGTAAACAGAAACATGATTTTTTTTTTTTCAGTCAAACTTCATGCACACTGTGGTATCTCAAAAATATCCCACATGTGAAGTTAAATGTGTCAAAAGGAAATAAAAATAAAATTGCCAACATGAATTTAATTATTTTTATTTTTCTGTTTTTTGGGAATATCTTTGAGTTGCTTAAAATCAAAAGCCTGAATTTGAGGAAAACAAATTATTTCAAAGTTAAAATTTATAAATTTCATCTTGAGTAAGGATGGAAAGAAAACAAAGGAGAACTTTTCTACAAGTTTTCTCGAGGCAAATTCTAATTTTCTGTTCAAAATACAAAATAGACATTGCAGCCTATAGATGATGCCTCAAAATTTTGAAAGATAATTCTAAAATATTAATTAACGGAGCTGCTGACATTAATTAACATCAAGCTGCTCCCTGAATCGCTTTCGTGTCACTCCAAATTCAGTGTATCCTCCTAAAAAATGTTGCGAATCTGAGTCAGAAAAAGGAATAAGCAAAGAAAAATAATATAAAAGCTGATTTGAAATCAAAAATTGAATGAAATCTCAAATGCAAAATCAAATACTGATTTTAAACCATGAATCCAATACTGATTTTAAATCACAAAGGTTTGCACATTGACACAGTGATAGAGCGATATTTTGCCAAAACCACACAGATTTGGGGTAAAACGCCTCATTGCAGATGGAAGAATACGCATTTACATTTTTTGAAAAGTGTGTACCCTAGAAATCACCTGGGGAAAAAAGTAGAAAATGGAGAAAAAAGTAATTGCTGGCAGACCTGCTGCTAAGGGCATGTTTGCATTATTTCTTAAGATATGAGACAACAAAAGGAAAAATTCTAAATCTACTGAATTTTGCACATGGCAGTGCACGGACAGGAAAAAACCCAACAAATTCAATCCAAATATTTCCAAAAATCTATTTCAACAGGATTTTTTTTTGCTGTATCTCACATTTTTGTGACATTTGATGAGCGTTTAAGGGAGAGAACTTGGTGGATATTGATGTGCCAACTATGGCTGAATTCAAAAATTTACCCCAAAAGGAGAAAAATCTAAAAAAGTTAAGATCTTACAGCTGAAGGGGCGGTGTCTCGGCTAAACATGGGCCATGTTTTCCAGTTGACATCATGTCGGAATTGCTTGTGCACGTGCTCGCCCACCCCATAGAGGTTGTCGCTGGGGAGTTTGATGGAAATTTGTAAAAATTGTTCAGAGTAGATAAGTGGCCCAATGGTAGTGTCAAACCTGGAAAAAAAAAGTTAAAATATTGTGTAAATTCTTTTATTTTATCCATTCATATTCATAAACTTCTCCCCAGAACCCCAAATTTTTATTTAAGAATTTTCATCTTGTGCCACTACTAATTTTTGTAGTCTGCATCTCATAATTTGGCCAAAATCATGTAAAAATACAGGATGTTTTTAATAATAATGTATTAATTATGAATTATTTTCATTTAAACCATAAAACGCAACATTCTTTTTTTTTTCCAAAATAAATTAAAATCTAAGGAAAATTTAAGCAATCTCCAAACAGCCCAATATTTTTTCTTCAAAATTAAAAGAATTTAAGGAAAACTGAAGCAATCCTCCATAGTACTGTTTCAAATAGGTCCCAAATTATTTTGCCAAATTCAATGAAAACCCGTGGAAAATTTGAGAAATGTTTTAGAGTGCTGTTTCTAATAGATCCCACTAAATTAAAAAATTCATGTGCCAAATTAGTCCTGAGCACTCACTGCTTCTTTCACATGCTTGCTAATGAGGCTATTAAGAAAGCAAATAACGAGAAAAACAAAATAAATCCTAATTACTAAAATTTGAAGAATTCATAGCAGTCAGCTAAGTAATCACTTTAAAAATGTATTTAATAAATATATCCTCTCAACGCTTCCACCTTTTGGTGGGTTTTCACGCTGTCAGTCCAACTTTGATTTCTTGAGGTTTGCAGTTGTGGTTTTTTTAGAAAACAAAGACATTAAAAATTTCAAGTGGAAAATAAGATGGTAACATCTAAAACCCATGAGAAAGAGCTCCTAAACCCCCAAATTTTATGTAGAAAGAGTCTTTCCATCCTGTTCATCCATCAAAAGAAGATGACAAAACCCAAACCCCATGAGATAGACCACCTAAAATCTCATTTTTTTGTGGTCTTTCAATCATGTTCATCCATCAAAAGAAGATGGTAAAGCCCAAACACAGTGAGACAGAGCTCCTAAAATTCCCAATTTTATGTGGAAAGAGTCTTTCCACCCCAATTTTTTTTGTGGAAAGCCTTTTTCCATCTTGTTTATCCATCAAAAGAAGATGGTGAAACCCAAACCTGATGAGATAGAGCTCCTAAAATTCCCAATTGTTTGTCTTTCCATCATGTCCATCTATCAAAGAGAAGCAGCTCTTTGCAAACCAAAAGGGCACTGGAGGTAACTGAGCTCCAGTGCGAACAACTGGTGTCACGGTTTTCTGGAGAAAACGCCCCAGAATGACTCACACAACTTTCCCGCTGCTGGCCCGTGTCACCCGGAGGCCGAAGGGGTTTTCCTGGACAGCCACGGCGTAGGTCAGGGTGGAGGCGGCTGGAGCCGTGAATGGGCCCACGTGCTCATGGGGAACTTCAAACCGTTGGTTCTTTGGGTCTGTGAGCTGTGCAGGGTTAAAGGACAACAGAGGTTTAGTGAACAAAATTAGAAATTTGGAAATTAGAGAAAGGAAAAAAAATAAAAAGAAGAAATGAAGAAGAAAAAAGTAAAAAGAAAGATGAGAAAGAAAGATGAGAAAGAAAGATGAGAAAGAAAGATGAGAAAGAAAGATGAGAAAGAAAGATGAGAAAGAAAGATGAGAAAGAAAGATGAGAAAGAAAGATGAGAAAGAAAGACGAGAAAGAAAGACGAGAAAGAAAGACGAGAAAGAAAGACGAGAAAGAAAGACACAAAAAACCCCCACAAAAATAAATACAAAATTAAATACAAAAATAATAAGTACAAAAATAATAAGTACAAAAATAATAAGTACAAAAATAATTACAAAAATAAAAAAATAAGTACAAAAATTAAAAAATAGGAGGAAAACGGAAAAAGGAAAAAGGAAAAAAGGAAAATATTTTAAAAGAGTTTTTAAAAGAGAAAAATATAAGGAAAAACAGTAAAGAAGGAAAAAACAGTAAATAAAGAAAAAATGAAGAAATGGGAAGACAAGAAATGAAAAAGAAAGGACAGTTTGAAAAAATGGAAGACAAAATTGGATCTTTTTAAAATGAATTTGCAATTTTTCTCACAGAGAAGAGGAATTATTGGCCTTTATACACCCCTCCAGAACCCCATCCTGCCCCAGTCCCAAATCTGCCCCAACTGGTGCCCAAGTCACCATGAAGCGCAGGCGAGTCCGTGTCTGGAACTGCACGGTCAGCAGAACGGAGCCGATGTCCTGGCCAAAGAGTGATGGCGATGGGAGACGAGTCAGCGTCGCTTCCAGCCCTGGCGGGGGAATAATGAAATTAAAATAAGGTCAAATAAAATATAAAATATAACATATAAAATTATATAACATATAATAAAATTAATTAAACTAAAGCGAAGCAGAGCAGAGCAGTTTTGGTGTGGACTCACCCTGGGGCGTGTCCCATGGCCCCGTGTCCACCCTGTAGCCGTGGGCAGAGGAGAAGAAGCACCAGGGGGCACTGCTGCTGCTGAGGGGGCTCCAGCAGCAGCCACGTCGCGCGCACAGTGCCTGGGGCGAAAAACCCATATTTTGGGACAAAATAATCCCAGAATAACACCCACCCACCCACAAAATATACAATATTTATAATATCTCTATATATTTGCACACACAGATTTGGGGATGAAAACTCATATATTGTACAGAGAAATGGCACAATAACACCCACTCATTCCAAATATATCCAATATTTATAATATTTCCATATTTTGACTCTGGCTCCAAGTGGGTTTTCAGGTGGCAAAGAGCATGGAGAAGTTTTGGGGATTGAAAGTGGAAAATTGTTAATTAATTCTGAAAATAAAATTAAAATTTTGAACATTTGGTCTTTATTAAGACCATGAGTGACACGAATCAGGTGAAGAAATTATTGAAACGGGGGAATTATTGTGGTAACAGGCAAAAACGTGAAAAAAGTCATGTGCTGAAGGCTGGATAAATGCTGGAGATTTTATCTTATTTTATTTCTTTTTATCTTTATTTTATTTTATTGTATTGTATTTTATTTTATTTTATTTATTTTATTTTATTATTTATTACCCTGCCTTTGATAACCTGGGCTTTGATAGTATTTATCACTTTGTATAAATAATCATTAACTCTCTCCGGGCCATAAAAACCATAAAACCCATATAACCCACCCAACAGCTACTGACCCTCTCCACCCCCAAAAGTAATTTAAAATGTAATTTTTAAATGTAATTTAAACATAATTTTAAAATGTAATTTAAATGTCTTTTTAAGTGTTATTTAAATGTAATATTTAAGTATAATTTAATGTATTTTTTCCAGTGCTATTTAAATGTATTTTTTCAATGTAATTTATATGTATTTTTAAATGATTATTTAAATAAATTGCATGAAATGAGCTTACATGGCATTTAAACAAATTGTCATTTTCCCAGAGAGCATTTAACCTGAAATCCACTTAGCAGTAAAACAAGCAGCAGCAAATCACCATTATTATTATTATTATTATTATTATTATTATTATCATCATCATCATCATTATCATTATACATTTATTTATTAGTTAATATTTGATGTGGGTCACTTGGTACAGTTCAAAAATATCAATGATTTTAGCAGCCAAATTGTATTAAATGTTATTTTATAATATTTTGAGAGTGGTTTTTACAGGAAAACCAAAATAATGCAAGATTTTCTAAATTCTGATCTCCATTACCAATGGACATACAATTTTCTTCAGAAAATATTGCAATATTTCTGCCTAAAATTTAAATTTAAATCAACACGTGGATTTTGTCACTGCTCCAACTGCAGAAAATTTCTCCGAGGAAAAAAAATCCAGCTTGGGTTGAAATTGGTTAAATGGGTGACTGTTGGTGGCTGCACCTCACCAAAAATTTTTAATTTTTAAATATTATTTCTATCTATTATAATCATATTTCTATCAAAATAATTTTATTTATATAAAATTTTAGAGAGATATAAAAAAGTAAATTTTAAAATATATATGCATTTATATAGTTTATTATCTATTATATGTAACTATATCTTAATGTATTATTTTTATATGTAATTTTATTTTATCGAAGAGATAATTTGATTTCTTTTTTAATTTGGCACTTACGGGTGCTCTGGGACGCAGGTTCCCTCGTTGCTAAAATCCCGATGAGGACACAGGCCACAGCCACCACCAGGCAGAAGAGGACAATAAATATAATTTCCAATTTGCTGAATTTCCTCTTTTCCATCTCTGCCCAGAAGAAGGAAACAAAAAAATTACAATTTTGGGAAAATCTAGAAATTATTTCAATATTAAATCACATCCCTATTACCAGAAGGGCCAAGTGCAAAAATTACCTTTCCTTTTCTGCATTTAAATATTCACAAAACAAAATTTTCATTCCACTCTAATTATGAAGAATTTTTTTCATTTTCCTGAAGCACCCAAACTAAAAATGAATTGATCTGCACATTTTAGTTCTGTAAGTTTGATTTTTTCCAACCAACAAAAAAATCCTCTTGTATAAATGAGGATATTAATTGTCCCTAATATATCTATCTATCTATCTATCTACAGGGTGAGAAAGTTATTTGTAGAATCTTTATTTTTATTGTTATATCTTTATTTTTCTTTCTTTTTTTTTATTATTACATTTTTTCTTGCCCACAGCACACATCCAAAACCACCACAAAATACAATTTTCCATTCTTTCCTTCCCAAATATTTAAATACTAAAAATAATAGATGTTTGACTTACAAATGTCTCTTCGACCACCAGGTAAATAGCCAGGAAAAATAACAAAAATTTGTAGAAAAACAGTAAAATAACCTGTGTACCTGACGTCCCTTTTGCCCTTTTCTGGCATTTGTGCTCGGCTGTAAATCCACTTTTTATTCCCTCTTGTTATCAGCCAGGCACATCGTTTGCTAACGACATCGGCCAATGGCAGCCACGTGTTGTTTTTTTTTTTAAAAAGATTTATAACTTCATTTTACTGATTCAGCAGAGTCAGCAGAAACAGGTTTTTTGCTTAATTCTATTTTCTGCTGTTGCAAAATCAATGCAAATCCTGCAAAATCAAAATCCTGTAAATTCAAAATTCACGAACGAAGAAGTCAGGGATTGTGAAAACAAGTAAAAATGCTATAAAATCCAAGATATTTTCTTGTATCCTGATTAGATTTGCAGGAATTAATTGTTAATTATTAATTATTTATTCTTAATTATTATTAATTATGTCCTGAAAAATGGTAAATAGAAGGCAAGAGTATTCTGGCAAATCCATGAAAATTTTATTTCAACTCAGCAAAGTTTCCTGGGACCTCCCTGGGTCAAACTCCACCCTCCAAGAAAAAATCAGCCACTAGGAACAACATACCTCCCCCCTAAATCTGCCTTTTTCACACCAAAATGACACAATGGCTTCCCCAGGCATTCAGGGAGAAAAAGAGAAAAAATGAAACTAAAATTAAAATTTAAAAAAATGTATTACAGAAGTCAATTCATGTTGAAAAAACTCATTCAGAAACTCTACTGAAAAAAAGAAAATTAATTACAAATGTCAATTGGTATTGAAAAGAATCATTCAGAAAGTAAAAAAGAATAAAATTAGAAAGAAAAAGGAAAATATAAACTATTCCTGCACTTCCCCCTTTATGGAATAATTTGGTTTAATTTTCCTTTTTTTTTTTTTTTTTTAGGGAGGGTGCTTTCAGGGTTAATTTTCTGCTTTTCTGTTAAAAGTGGGGAACAAAGTCCCGATTCAAAGTCCCAACCTTGTGCAAAGCTCCACCTTGTGCAAAGAGCGAGGAGGAAAAATCATGACATGTTCCCATGTGTTTAGTTACAGAACTACTCAATTATCCTGCTGACACAGACAAAAACTTCAGAAAATCTCTTTTTCCCCTTATTTTTACTTTGTTTTTTTAATTTTCCACACGAGGAAATGGAAGCCCGCTAAGCCTGGCTTAACCCCAGCCCACAGGTCACCCTGAAAAATGTTTATCCCACGGTGAAGCCGGGCTCAAAAATCAGGATTTTTCATTCTACAACAATCTTACACCAAGAAATTTCAACTTGTTTTCCTAGTTGGGTCTTGAAATTTCAACCAAAATTGTCTGTGTGTTTAAAAATGGGCCAAAATTGCACTTTTTGGGCCAAGTTTGAGGAACCATGAAGAGAAGGATCACAGTCTGAAAAGGAATCTTGGTGGGTTTTAAAATGGCCAAAATAGCATTTTTGGGGCCAAATAGGAGGGATCATAGATAGGACGATCACGGTCTGCAACGGAATATTGGTAGCTCTTAAAATGGGCCAAAATAGCATTTTTGAGGCCAAGAATGAAGAATTGTAGCTGGAAGGACCATGGTCTGAAACTGAATCTTGGCGGTTTTGAAAATGGGCAAAATAGCATTTTCTGGGCCAAATATGAAGAACCATAGATAGGATGACCACGGCCTGAAACTGAATCTTGGTGGTTTTTGAAATGGGCCAAAATAGCATTTTTGGGGCCAAGAATGAAGAACTGTAGATAGGAGAGCCAATATCTGAACCGGAATCTCAGTGTTTTTTTACACTTCCTTGTTAATTTGATTTATTGCACCAATTGGCCGCATTCCCAACCAAATCAGAGGAGGAACTGAGGGAAACACTCATCATGAAGCTGTAAAGATAACGGTGACCGCTGGAGACCTCGCTGCAGACACGACAAGAAAACGTGAATTTTATATTACTGCACGTGGAAAAAAAATAATAATATTTTTTATTGCTAGTGAAAGTACAAACAGAAACTGAGGCGGCATCAGATGCTGTAGGAGGAAGTTTCATGATGGTTTGAACTGCGGAATGTTGAGCAGTTGCTTGTGTTTGCAAATTAAGGACTGCTGTTCTTTTGCTCAGGGTTTCCATCGAGCGCTTGGGCTACTGATGAGCTTCCTGTGTGAGAGGATTGAGTTGAGTCTACCTGCTGGAAAGCAGCTCTGCGGAGAAGGACCTGGGAGTTCTGGTAGACAACAGGTTGGCCATGAGTCAACAATGTGCCTTTGTGGTCAAGAGGCCAATGGTACCTGGGGGGCATTAAGAAGAGTGCAAGCAGCAGGTCAAGGGAGGTGAATCCTCCCCCTCTGCTCTGCCCTAGTGAGGCCATGTCTGGAGTTACTGGGTGCAGTTCTGGGCTCCCCAGTTTGAGAAAGACCAGGAATTACTGGAGAGAGTCCAGCGGAGGGACACAAAGATGCTGGGGGGTCTGGAGCATCTTTCTGATGAGGAAAGAATGAGAAAGCTGGGGCTGTTCAGCTGGAGAAGCTGAGAGGGATATGATCAATGTGATAAATATCTCCAGGATGGGTGTCAAGAGGATGGACCAGACTCTTCAGTGGTGCCCAACAATAGGAAAAGGGCAATGGGCACAGACTGAAGTACAGGAGGTTCCATCTGAACATGAGTAGAAACTTCTTTAGTCTGAGGTGCCAGAGCCCTGGAACAGGCTGCCCAGAGTGTGTGTGGAGTTTCCTTCTCCAGAGACATTCAAACAAGACGTGATCCTGTGTGATCTGCTCTGGTGACCCTGCTTTAGCAGGTGGGTTGGACTGGATGATCTCCAGAGGTCCTCTCAACTCCAACCAGGCTGGAGAGGTTGGACGGACACGGAGGTGAGGTTCTCAGGCACGTGGGTTAGTGACGGGGTTGGGTTAACGGTTGGACTTGATGATCTTGAGCGTCTTTTCCAACCAAAATGATTCTGTGATTCTGTGGGTCTTGTGATGAGAACTGGCTCCCAGTTTAGGGTGGAGCAAAGAGGATGAGGGACACAGGAAGGGATGGCGGTTTCAGGCTTGTCTCATTATTTCAGGGTTGGGAATTGGGTAAGGATTGGGGTAGGAGCTTTGGTAGAGCTTTGGGATAGTAGTTGGTGGAAAAGTATATGGGAAGTGTCACCATCTGCTGCACTAACGTTACCTCATCAAGGACCTTTTCAGCCTACCAAGAGCAATAACAAATAAAACCGGCAGTGATAAATGAAACCGCTGAGGGACACAGACTAGATAGCCCAGTTATAACGGACTCAACAACGGGGACCAAAGGTCTTCGGTGATTAACAGGTGGGTCAGAGGGACATTTCCATGTGGAGCACTGGAGAAGCCAAGCTGAACCTTGCACTTGATGAGGAGGAATTGAGAGAACCATGAGGATTTGGGATATTTGGGGGGTGCCTGTGGGACTCTGCGAAACTCAGGAATTGGGAATTTAATGCGATTTAATTTGTGCCCACTGCCTCCCATCCTAGGGGTCCGCTGAGAAGAGCCTGGGTCCATCTTCTTCATCCCTTCCCACCAGATGTTTCTGCACATCCATGGGCTCCCCCAAGCTCTCTCTTCACATCTCCCTCAGCCTCTCCTCCCAGGACAGATGCTCCTGGCCCTTCAACATCCTAATGGCCCTTTGTTGGATGCTCTCCAGTATCCCTGCGTCCCTCTTGTACTGGGAGTCCAGAACTGGACACAACCCCATGGCCTCTCCAGTGCTGAGCAGAGGAGAAGCATCACGTCCCTCAACCTTCTGATAGGATGAGAGGGAACGGCCTCAAGTTGTGCCAGGGGAGGTTGAGGTTGGAAATTTGGGATAATTTCTTCACAAAATGGTTGTCAGGTGTTGGAACAGGCCACCCAGGGCAGTGGTGGAGTCACCATCCCTGGAGGAGTTAAACAGACGCGGAGATGAGGTTCTCAGGGACACGGGTTAGTGACGGGGTTGGGTTAACGGTTGGACTCGATGGGCTTTAGGGTCTTTCCCAACCAAAATGATTCTGTGATTCTGGCAAGACTCTGCCCAGCGCAGCCCTGGACACCATTGGCTGCCTTCGTCACATGACTGGCTCACGTTCAACCTCGTGTCCATCACAACCAAGGTCCTTCCCAGTGAAACTCTTCTCTAGCTGGGTGCAAACTGGTGGTTAAGCATGACGCACCCCTCTCCAAGCTACACTGACCACTCCCCACCACCTTCTCGTCCTCCATGCCTCATGAAATGTTTTCCGGGTGGGTTTCTCCATCATCTTCCTGAAGTGGAGGTCAGGCTGACCTGCCTATGCTTCCCTGGATCTTCCTTCTTGAGGACAGGAGTGACATTTGCTACCTCCCTGTCTTCAGGAACCTCTCCCACTTGCCAGGACCTTTCAAAGGTAGACACCAGACACCAGTGTGTAGTCTCCTTCTCTGGAGACATTCAAACCTGCCTGGACACAATCCTGTGTGATCCACTCTAGGTGAACCTCCTTTAGCAGGTGGGTTGGACTGGATGATTTCCAGAGGTCCCTTCCAACCCCAACCAGCCCGGGATTCCGTGTCCTTCACCTGGTGTTGTGGATGAGCAATTCGGGGTCCTGTTCGTGTTTAGATCGCAAAGAAAAGTGCAAATGAACAGAGTGTGCTGGCAAGGTCCATTTCATGGACAGAATATGCCAAGGAGAATTGGATAAGAATTGGTTTTGAATTATTTTTACAGGGACAGGAGATGGAAAAGGGCAGGAGGAGGCCCTCCTGTTGAGTCTCAAGGTTCAGAATGGATCCTCTTGCTTTCTAAACTCCTTCTCAGGAAAGTCTAGGTGTGGCCGGATCTAAACTTAACCCCAGGCTTGGTCAATGGTTTAAGTCTAGGAGGCATAGAGGGTTATATGTGCAGACACAATTCTTTATATCGCTTGGCCAGGATCTCAAAATTTCATCATTCTGCATCTCGACCCACTTAAGATCCCAGGTCTCTCGACAGAAATCCAAAGGCATCAAAGTTCACAGAAATAAATAATTTGATGGAGCGGTACAGCAGCAGGGTTGGCTGGAACTGGTGCCTTCACAGAGGCCCCAGCCCTGCATAGAAATCCTGGGGATTTTATACCTTTATGGACTATTCACCGGTCCCTCACACCACGATTCAGTCCAATTGCAATATTTGAGTCTGGCCAGTGGTACAAGGACAGGGACCTCAAATCCTGGGGTCAGTTTTGGGCCACTCACCTGAGGGCTCAAAAAGGTGGCACCAAAATCACCTCAGAGCTCAAAATGGCAGTACCAGGGCCACCAAGATCACATCAAAACACAAAATGGTGGCCCCAGCGGCACCAAGATCACCTCAGGTCTCAAGTCTGGGCTCTTCTCATGATCATCGAATCCTTTCACTGACTTTGGTTTTTGCCCAAATTAACCCTGTTTTTCCTCAGCAAAGCACAAAAACGGCCTCATCTCAATGGTGTCCATGATGGTCTGTAGCTTCATGCTGGTCTTGAAGGCCTCATCTTGCCCAAATAAATTCTATTTTTCCCAATAAAGTGCAAAACAGGTCTTGTCTCTCACGTGTCCATCACAGCCGCTTTTGTTTCCATGAAGTAGCACTTTACAACACACGGCTTAGGATTTCAGCAAATTTAACTTAGTAATAATGTGAGGCAGAGAGGACACTAAAAATCACACAATCTTATAGTTCTAAGTTATTAATTCTATTTATTATGCATTTTCTTAAGCTAAATTATTAATATGAAACTTAAATTTGGCTTATTTAGCAGACAGAGCTCACAACAGCTCCCCCTGGTTGTCGTATTTATGGAATAAAGTGGGTTTTTTGGCGTCAAATCGCCCACGGTGGGGAATTTCTGCATGAGGCTCCTTGCACCCACAATTTTTCGGGGTTCACTGTGCAGTTCTGCCCTTTTTGGGGGGTTTATTAACAGGAGTTTTGGCCTCTGACCGCCCCCCACCCCAATGCCAGAAGAAAACAGGCAACACCAGGATGAAGCACAATCTGTATTTGAATTTTTTATATTTTTTTTCCCTCAGAAATGCAAGAAATAAAGGGGGGAAGGGGATACAAATTGAGCACAGGAAAGGAAAAAAAAAAGGTTATAATAAAAAAGAAGATATTTCCCCCCCGCATTTTCCCAGCCCCTTTTACCCCCAAAATTTGGGATCTGGGGCTGCCAAAGCTCCACCTGCACTGGGAAGAAGGTGTTAACAGACCCAAAACTACCCCCTTTCACCCCAAAACCAGCCCCAGGAACCTCTAGCCCCCCAATATGACGCCACCCAGAGCCATTCCCACTGCTCCCAGTTTCTGGCCAGGACTCAGATTCCACCCCCCCCGTCCTGAGTCTCCAGGACCTGGGGCTGTGTTTTGGGACAGAAACCCTCAATTTGAGGGCAAAATCTGGGAAAACTGGGTTAATGCCAGGCCTGGGGCAGCTCCCTCCTCCTTCCAATATACCAGTGAAAACCCCACCTTCCTCCAAGTATACCAGTAAATCTCCCCATCTGCTCAGTACACCAGTTAAAAACTGCCATTCTCCCAGTATACTAAGGAAAAGTCCCCTTCTTCCCAGTATACCAGTTAAAAACACCTGATCTTCCAGTGTACCAGTTAAAACTCTCATATCCACCCAGTATACCAGTAATAAAGCTCAGTCCTCCCAGTATACCAGTGAAAAAATTCTTGTTTTCCCAGCACACCAGTGAAAACGGGCCTTCCTCCCACCATACCAGTTAAAAAGAAAACTTCACCCAGTATACCAGCAAAAAGCCAGTTTTCCTCCCAGGATACCAGTTAAGAGCCCCTGTCTTCTCAGTACACCAGTTAAAAAAAATATATTCCTAGTATACAAGTCATTAATCGCTGTCCTCCCAGTATACCAGTTAAAACCCGCTTTCCTCCCAGCATACCAGTTTACTCTTGTCCTCCCAGTACCTAAAGGGCCTTCCTCCCAGTATACCAGTTCCCCCCAACCCCCCACTCCCCAATCCTCCCAGTGAGCACCTGGGGGGCACGCAGCCGCTCCTACCCCCCCGCCCGCCTCACCCCCCGGGTGCCCTGTGGCTCAGGGCCAAGGTCTCCAGACATGGCAGGGTGGTCCTGGCAGCCCCCACCCTCCACGAGCGCCTCCTCCTTGGCGCAGTGTGACCATGAGTCCTCATGGCTGCTGGTGCCATGGCCAGGCTTGCCCCAGATGGAGGGGAAAGGAGAGGATGAAAGTGCAGCTAGGGAGGCATGAAGGACACTGATGTGCCGGGCAGTGGAGGCCACCTGAGCTTTCAGCCAGGGCCATGAGGGACCAGGGAAGGAAAGACCGCAAGCCTGGACTTTCTCTTCCACTTGAGGGAGAGCCAGGGTTCTTTACTGTCCTATTTATCTCTCAGATTAACCAATTTCTATCCCATTTCTATCTCTGCTTATGAAATCCTCCAAGTTGGTCTCTGCCTTTTGGCCACCTGCGCTGACAGAAGGTCCATCTCCAGTCCCAGCACTATGGCACTTGTGTCCCCTGCTGTTACTCAGCATTTTCCTCCTTGCCCAAATTGATGCTATTCCACCCAGGAAACAAACTGGCCTTGATGAGAAGCTTCTGCTTAGGACCCCCTTCAGCATCTGGGCAGAGGGATCATGCTGATGCTGCTCTAAAAATTCCAACCCTGACCTTGAGCAAAGGTTGTTCCTGAGGACGCTGCTGCGAGCGAGTGTCGGGGGTTTACAAAGCTGAATTTCACATTGCAGGGGTGAATCTTCCTGCAACGATTGCAGGAGATCCAAGACTGCCAGACTGGGAACTTCACATCTTGTTGAAGGGCTGGGAGTTGTAGTCCTGGGGCTGCCAGGCTGACATGTTTCAGGCCCAGTTTCTGCTTCAGCAGATCCTTCCCCCTGCTCAGAGACATTTTGCATCTTCAGACCATACCCAGAAATACTGAAATTTGTCCCCAGCTGGTGAGGGGTTTGCCCCTTTGAAGCCCCGTCGAGATGTTTCACTCGAGTTTTGAGCTTAGCCTTTTCCTTGTGATGGACAGAGATGCCACAGGAAGGTGAAGAAGGGAAGAAATGAGAGAAAATGGCAGGGACAGGGGAAATCCCTTCATGGATGAATCCTGCCAAAGTTTCATCCTTCTGAATGGCTTCTGAACAGACATTTAAGGGCACACTGAGCCAAAATGGGGCCTTTGCAGGAAACCTGCCTTCTTTTTCCTTTCCTTTCCTTTCCTTTCCTTTCTTTTCCTTTCCTTTCCTTTCCTTTCCTTTCCTTTCCTTTCCTTTCCTTTCCTTTCCTTTCCTTTCCTTTCCTTTCCTTTCCTTTCCTTTCCTTTCCTTTCCTTTCCTTTCCTTTCCTTTCCTTTCCTTTCCTTTCCTTTCCTTTCCTTTCCTTTTTCCTTCCCTCTTTCCTCTTTCCTTCTCATCCCATTCCCTGTCACATCCTTTCTCACTAACCCTCTGTCTGACTGGATGTCTCGTCTTTCCTCTCATGTTTCCGTTTCTCTCTAACTCTGTCCTGCTCCCTGTCTCTTTTCTTCAAATTCCTCCATCTCAGTCCTGCAGCCCAGCACTAGTTTTTCCTCTTCCCTCCCTTTGTCCTTCTCCCTTCTCTTTCTCCCTCTGTCCCATGTCCTTCTTCCCATCTTTTCTCTTTGAGTCTTTGGGCCAGTTTTGCCCCAAATCTGGGGATGTTTTGAGAGGCCCGGAGGGTGACAGGAGGGACAGGAGGCAGTGACAGGCCAGGGGACAGCAGGCATACCAGCAGCCCGGAGAAGTGACAGGCCCAGGGCTGGCAGGCTCCCCCTCCCCTAGGGGGCATTCGTCTGCCACACCCAGGTGACATAGATCCTTTGTCACAATGCCAGGTACCCTGGTGGGGATGCGGTGACACTGCAGGTGACAGGGACACTGCAGGAGTTTGTTGCAGCTCAGCAATTTCTCAGTTCCCCAAAGAAGCCAACTTCTGCAAATTGCTGGTTTTGCTGTTGAAATGATGTCATCAGGTGGGTGTTTTGGTGTAATACACTGAAAAACCGAGCGGAAATGGTGAAATATTCCTGTGTTACGCATGATACCTGTGCCAAACCACCATGACAGAGCCTGACTAGATCTGCAGCATCTTTTTTTTGTTGTTTTTGTGAAAGTACAGTATAAAAACCATCCTCATGAAGAGATCTTGGCATTTTAGGCTCAGTCTAAGTGTCTCAGGTAGTTAGTTATTTTGTTTGGGCCTAATCTAAAAGGTCTGATGGCTTTCCTCCTCGTCTAAAGATGAATGTGGTGTAAATAGAAAAGCCATTGTCGTGGAGGGATCTTGGTGTTTCAGTCTCCGTCCAAGTGTCTCAAGTAGTTGGGGCTTTTTTGCCCTTCTGTGAAAAATATTTTGCTGCTTGTGCTTCATTATCAAACCTGAAGATTTCTCAAAATGTCCCGTTGGTGTGTGGAGATGCTAAAAGTGTGATGTTACGTATAAAATTTTGCTTTTGTAACTGGATTCTCATATTAATATACACTCATGAATTGACTAATTTATTTTTATTTTCTATATTTATGTTGTTTTCAGAATATACAGATGATAGCGCCCCGATCCCTAAGAACTCATCGGAAATTGTTGGAAGAATCCCAGCTGGAGCAGTTAAAGCTCCCAGCAAAACACACATTTTGTAAGTATTCTGAGAGCTTTGTATTCTTTGTGAGGCGTTTCAGTGTGTTTTAAACATGTTTATGGATATTAGTTTACAGAGGCATTCAGATTGTATCTTGCTTATTAAAGTGGCTGTTAATTTTTGTTGTGATGGGGTAGATTTGAATGGATCTGACCCAAAGCAGACTTTTCGGCCTACATTTTTAGGCCTACATTTTTATGCCTGCATTTTTAGGCCCCCATTTTTCAGCCTAAAACTTCAGGCCTACATTTTTAGGCTTACATTTTTAAGCTTACATTTTTAGGCCTACGTTTTCATATCTACATTTTTAGAACATGGGGTTCGAACTCTGACAGTGGTGACTTTTCAGATGATTCTGCTGGGTTTGTTCTTGGTGTTGGTTGTTCCGAGAGCCAGGGTTTAGATCCCATTTCCTGTACATGGAGAGATTCCTTGGTTTATGTGTTTGCTTTTATAGTAAAGACATGGTAGCATCAACTTTGAATTTGTTCTTCTCTGGGAAGAGTCTCATTCCCAGTGTTTGACTACTTCTTCTGTTTGGGTGAGGGGGGTGGATATAGCAGATATTCTTAGGCCCCAAATCTGAGGTTTTTGCACACTAAAGATAAAGATCAAATAAATACGAAGGAATGAAGCAACAGATCAATGAGTATGTGGAATCTCAGCAAGTTTTCAAGTGTCATAAATATTTCCAAAAATATTGCAGTGTTTCCAAGCAGTTTCTGGCAATTAAGACCTTTTTTTTTTTTTAATCTGTCGTGGGGCTCCGAAATTACATGAAACCCTTGGAACTGCTTTCAAATGACATTTCTACTGCTATTTTTAGTCAATATAGCATATATTTTATGACATATTTAGTATTTTGGCACTTTTGTGGCTAAACATGGCAGATACCTGATCACAGTGCTTGGGCTTCCACAAAGAAACACCGTTCTAAAGACATTTTTGTTATTTCTTTGTCAGATCGTAGAATCATAGAATGGTTTAGGTTGGAAGGAACCTTCAAAGGTCATCTAGTCCAACCCCCCTGCAATGAGCAAGGACATCTTCAACTAGATCAGGTTGCTGAGAGCCCCGTCCAGCCTGGCCTTGAATGTTTCCAGGGATGAGGCATCTGCCACCTCTCTGGGCAACCTGTGCCAGTAACACTCTCATGAAACTCTCACAAGCGCAAAATCAATTCTCATATAGCTTTAAGTACACCCAAAGATTCCAACCTAGTTTAGCATCACAGAAAGATACATGTAATATGTCAAACAGCAGGCACAGTGCTTTCTCTGTTTGCCAGAATATTTTCATCATGGGAACTGATTTTCTAACAGGTTGATCTTGAGCAGACAGACAGAGTGAGAGATATGGAGAACTGTCAAAAGAAACAAGACTAACCAAGCTGTTCTTTCAGACAGGTGATTGATTTGGAACGATGCTATGTGATGGCTTGTTGACGACTTCTCCAAAGGCTTGCTGCCTTCTCTGCCTCTACTTCTCTTCTTCTTTTTCAAACAATACAATAATTTATAAGGATTATATCATACCAATTTTCGGAACAAGATCCTCATCAGTGTCTTTGAAGAAGCATATGTAGATAACCAGCCCTCTCTGGATCTATGAAAGATTACAGAAAACTATGTCAATGTTTCTCATTGTCCACCATGTACACTCATCATTAAAACTTGTATCCAAAATTACAAAACTATACAACAAAAAAAGCTTCCGAGAGTACTTTTAGTTATTTAGTATAGCTTCAGAGATGGAGTATAGAGACCACACTGTAGAAGCTTATGAGATATATACTGATTATCTGCACAGGGCTTCTACGTACAAGCCAATTTATTAGCTCCATGTGAAAACAAAGTTGGTTGGAATGTACAGCGTACAACATTAACATAGACAGGTAGGAATGTGATATTGGTTTGGTTTTTTTTTCATGTGCACTGAATGCACCAAGAGAGAAGAGTTTATGTATAAGAATAAATTTCCACATTCCCTAGGTGATCAGAACATAAAGTTTTGCTGTTCAGGTTTTAGAATCTGGTTTCACTGCTTTTTGTTGGGTCTGGGTGCTTTATTTAAGTTCTGATCACCTTTATTTCTCCTTCTAGAAGTCAAAAGGAGCCAGTGAGTGGAACACCAAAAGCAGTATGTAAAAACCTCATCCTTTTTCTACATACTGCACTGAATTTTAATCAACACAGCCTTGTATGAGTTTTCCAAGCATTAACGTAACGTATTTTCCAATAAATGTTGTTAAATATTGGACTCAGCAAGGTAAAAAGTGAATCATGCCGTTGTTGTGAGGACAGTTCTGTGCAGCTACATGATTCCTTGTTGTGTCCTTAAATACTTGGGGATTTGTTCCTAAAGCTGTGTAATTGAAGTGATTTTGTTGGGGCCCTTCTGAGTACAAAAATATCTTCAATAGCTTGCCATGATTTTAAATATCATTGCTACACAACTATGAATTTACATTTGGGAAAGGGCCGGCGTTTTTCTTCAGGTTTGCAAACACTGTCATTCTGCTGCTAAAATACTGTATAAATGAGAAACATAAGGAAATACTTGACTGGTAAATGGTCTGGATCTGGATTTGCCACTTAGGTCAAACACTATGTGTCTCTACACGTTTCAAAATAGTCCTTATACTATAAAAAATATGTGGTGGTATTTATATTTTGTCTTTATTTTAATGTAAATTGCATTTATTGTATTCCAACTAATTCAGATGGGGTTTTATTTCTTGAAAACTGTTATTTTAAATAGAAGCCATGATGATCCAGTCCTGCTGGGAATACGATCCAGCCAAGTGAGTGTTGGTCATGTCAGATCTCCTCTCTGAAAATGATGGAAAACTTGTTGAGATGTTTGCTTTAACAAGAGTGACACATTTTTCTTTTTTTTTCCCCAAAAAACTTCTAGTTATGTGAAGAAACCTCCACCATTGTACACTTGTTTTCGTTGTGGAAAACCCAGCCACTATATAAAGAACTGCCTGACAAAAGGGATAAGACCGGCGGGGGGGCTTCTGGTGATGATTTTTTCTAATCTTTGAGTTTTCAATTTTAATATTATTGTATTCCATTTTAATACTATCATATGAATAATCGTTTCTCTTGGGGTGAAATACAGAGGTTGTCCAGCAATGTTGCAAAGCCCTTCAAAATACAAGGCAACCTGGAGTTCTAAATGTAAAGTTTTCTTTTTTTCTAGGTCATAAAAAATAAATATGGCTGTAGATCATCCTCTATGATCCTCCATGCCTGTTTTTATCTATTTCACTATTACTGGAAATTTTTCTGGTTTGAACTGTTTTTAATGACATTTCACAGTTTTTAGGATTTTGTACAAAACTGAGATGTTTCTATTGACCCCGTCTGTTGGATATTTATGTGTTTTAGTTACACAAGTCTTTTGTTGAATATTCATGCAACCTTTATGCTCAGCAAAATGAAAGGATTAAAAGCTTTTGCTAATTAAAATCATAACTGAAATGTCATTTGAAGTGTAGGTCTTCATATGAAATATGTCTGCATTTCAGTTCGGAACAGGACAAAACTTTTGAGCCTGTTCCCAGCATTAAAAAGAGCACAGGAATTCCCAGGAGTTTCCTGATGAAGGTGTCTGTACAAGGGGTGCGATGCTGACAAACACCAGAAAATAGGCAATACTGATTATTAATGTGTAAGTATGGAATTATTTGGCCTGACCCAAAAGGCAATGAGAGAAACCACTGTCGCGAAGGGAGTAATTCAGGGGTCTGCTTGCTGCAGAACAATATTTAGATTTCTTAAAGAGAAGTGCAAATTAAAAGAGTTCGGTGTCAGGTTCACTCTATTATTTGCTGCATGAGGGAAATATGCTGTCGAGGCTTGATTGCGGGTGACAATAAACCGCGGCAGATGTATCCTTAACCTCCTCTTCCCCCCTCTCCCCCTTTAGCCCCTCCCTCTCCCCCCTTCCCACTAAGGACAGGCGATTGGGAGGGAAAGAAGGACAGAGAGAAGAGAGTTGGAAAAATTTAAAATGTTTTACTAATGCTACTAATAAAAAAATAGAGAAAATAATACAAAACCAATCTCGAAAGTCCCAGCAACTGCTCTGGCAGATGTAGGACCAACACCTGAAGTCCTGGGCTGGACTCTGCAGTCAACCGGAACTGGATTCAGTCTGTCACTAGGCCTCAGTTCGCAGGAACAACTTGCAAGGTCCTCTCCTAATGTCGGCCATAACGAAAAGAGACGAGATCCTTGTGATCTCCCACTTTTACACGAAGTATCACGTGAATGGGATGGAATACTTAGTTGGTCAGTTTCAGTTCACTACTTCTCGTTGCCCCTCTCGTGGGATGTATATCCATCCTTACCAGTCCAGTGACCTTGCATACCACTGCTATGTCTACCAAAACACGTATCTAGCTTTCAGGAAAGCACAGTATGTAAGAAGACTTCGGCTGACAGAAAAAATTCGCTAAAAGAGAAACTTGTTTTTAACAAAACCAGGACATTCCACCTCTTATAACATGCCATTCACAGCATACTTAGGCCTTATCAATACATTCTAATTAATCACTACTACTATATATATATACACATATACATATGTATACGCATACATAGCTGTAATTCATCATTCTTTTAGTCCATGGACCATCCTTCGAAAAGTTCATTAAGTTCGTTTATCACAACAGTCTCCCAGGGCAGGAAAAAATGGTACATCTAGTGCCACAAATGACCACTGTTTGTGGGTTAAAGACATCAGCTTCAAAGAAGTTTTTTTGCGCCGCTTGAAGGAGCTAGCTCTGGTTTCATCACCGTTGTCTTGACCTGAAAGACACTTATTAAACACTGTTAGTAGGGCAATTAACATAATGCAGTTCAGTATTGAATATTCTCACCTAAAATCAAATCCCCTTGAGCTACACACCAAACTTCTCCATCTTTAAGCATCACCCACCAGGTGCTGCCAGGTCCTTGGGCAAAAACAATCCCACAAATGGCCTTGCCTTTGCCTGAGGCAGGAGTAACCCAGACTGCCTTTCCTAACATACTTTTCCTGTGTACTACAGGGACTTTATCTCCTTCTACAGTACGTAGAATTTCTGATTGGGCAGGCCCGGCTCGATCGGTTGATCTCCTAGTGTCGACCAACCAAGTGGCTTTTGCTAAACGCGAATCCCAGTTTTTAAAGGTTCCACCACCCGGTGCCTTTTAACAAACCATTGTAGCTTCCAATTTTCCCAGAGGCTGGTGCATGATATGGAATATGATATACCCACTCAATACCATGTTCTTTGGCCCAATTGTCTATAAGACTGTTTTTGAAATGAGTACCATTGTCTGATTCAATTCTTTCTGGCGTGCTGTGTTGCCAAAGGACTTGCTTCTCAAGGCCCGAGATAGTATTCCAGGCTGTAGCATGAGGTACAGCACATGTTTCCAACCATTCGGTGGTTGCTTCCACCATTGTAAGTACATAACGCTTACCTTGACGAGTTTGTGGAAGTATAATATAATCAATCTGCCAAGCCTCTCCATACTTATACTTCAACCATCGCTCTCCGTACCATACTGGCTTTAACTGTTTAGCTTGTTTGATTTCGGCGCAAGTTTCACATTCATGAATAACCTGTGAAATAGTGTCCATAGTTAAGTCCACCCCTTGATCACAAGCCCATTTATATGTTGCATCTCTACCTTGATGCCCTGAAGCATCGTGGGCCCACCGAGCTAGGAAACGTTCACCTTTATGTTGCCAGTCCAAGTCCACTTCACCTACTTGAATCTTAGCAGCTTGATCCACTTGCTGGTTGTTTTGATGTTCCTCGGTGGCTCAACTTTTAGGCACATGAGCATCTATCTGCATGACGAACTTTTACAGGCAGACTCTCTAGCCAAGCAACAATGTCTTGCCACAGTGTGGCAGCCCAAATGGGTTTACCTCTGCGTTGCCAGTTGCTTTTCATCCATTGCTGTAGCCACCCCCACAAGGCATTTGCCACCATCTCAGTATAAAGTACTGGCCACTTTTCTCATTCAGCAATGTCCAAAGCCAGCTGGATGACTTTTACTTCTTCAAATTGACTAGATTCACCTTGTCCTTCAGTGCCTTCTGTAACTTGTCGTGTGGGACTCCACACAGCAGCTTTCCACCTTCCATGTTTGTGGCAGTGTACTTGACTGAACAAGGACATTGCAACAATCTCATGGACTATTCACCGAGCCTTGCTGATTAGGTCCTGGTCCAAGGACACGATGTAAACAGCAAAAGCTGCTTGAGCAAGCATAAAAGCAGGAACTGGCAAGAAGCAGTTAACTGCAAGAATGCAAGCAGTTACCATATTTGGGGACACGTGATGTAGTAATAAGAGCCAATTAGCAATGTAGCTATGCACGTGAACAGCTCGTGGACAAACTTTATATCCAATTAAATAATAGCGTGTTGCGTGTACAGAAATAAGATAGGTATAAATATAACTTTGTGAGAGCGATAAAGTGGCTTCAACTATGATCATATTGGTATGTCGTTGAGTCCGTTATTCTGCTCCCGCAATTGGTGCCTGAACAGGGACCCTCAGATCTTTTGCACCGTTTGGAAACGAATGAAAAGAGAAGAGGGATGGGAGGATCCCGACCAATAGTTCAGTGCCCTGGCTGAAATGTCCAAAGAGACGGAAAAGTGTCCAAAGAGACAGAAAAGCATCCAAAGAGATGGAAAAGCTAGCCTTTGAATACTCCCAATGAGGAGAGGAGCATCCGTAAAGAGATGCAGATCTTACCTGAAAAAAGAGGTAAGCAGTCAGGGGAGGAGATGGGGCAGCCTTTAAAGAGGAAGAGGTGATTCTAAAGCTCCTCCAACATATACTCTCTACGAGAGGTATAAAATATGACGAAACCTGTCTTAAACGGCTTCTATTATGGAGCAGAGATCAAGGGTTATTAATTGATGTAGGAACTGCCTTTGAGTTATGCACTTGGGAAGCTATCAGAGAGGCCCTATGGGTAGCATTAGCGATGGCTCGAAAGAAGTTAAACGTTTTGCTACATTATGGAAGTTAATTAAGACCACGCTTCAAGAAATGAAAGCTAATTGTAAGGCCACGGTTTCTGCTTTTGCTGCACTCTCTCCATGCCCTGGTGACAATGAGAGAAAGAGGAGAGAGGGGCATGACTCTGCCCAGAGTACTTTTGGCCTCACTCTACCCGCTGTTGTCCAATTTGCACCCCCTGTTTCTATGCCCCCAAACAACCGTGCCGAACTCTGGGAGGCGGGGAAGTCATTCCACTGGAAGTACACCAGAAGCAGATTTCTAGAGAGATGCCGCCATCTAGTGACCATTCGGAAGATAACCCTTCTATGGTCATTCACAATAGCGCATGAGGTAGCGAATTGTCTGTACGAAAAACTGCAGGAATCAAGGTCATCTACTGTGGCAGTATACTTGACTGAACAAGAAAGTTGCAACAATCTCATGGACTATCCGCCGAGCCTTGCTGATTAAGTCCTGGTCCAAGGACACGATGTAAACAGCAAAAGCTGCTTGAACAAGCATAAAAGCAGGAACTGGCAAGAAGCAGTTAACTGCAAGAATGCAAGCAGTTACCATATTTGGGGACACGTGATGTAGTAATAAGAGCCAATTAGCAATGTAGCTATGCACGTGAACAGCTCATGGACAAACTTTATATCCAATTAAATAATAGCGTGTTGCGTGTACAGAAATAAGATAGGTATAAATATAACTTTGTGAGAGCGATAAAGTGGCTTCAACTATGATCATATTGGTATGTCGTTGAGTCCGTTATTCTGCTCCTGCAATTGGCGCCCGAACAGGGACCTTCAGATCTTTTGCACCATTTGGAAACGAACTAAAAGAGAAGAGCGATGGGAGGATCCCGACCGATAATTCAGCTGCCCTGGCTGAAATGTCCAAAGAGATGAAAAACTCATCCACAGAGACGGAAAACACATCCACAGAGACGGGAAAAAATGTCCACAGAGATGGAAAGGCTAGCCTTTGAATACTCCCAAAGAGGAGAGAAGCACCCGTAAAAGAGGTGAAGATCTTACCCCAAAAAAGAGATAAGCAGTCGGGGTAGGAGATGGGGCACACAGCCTTTAAAGATGAAGAGGCAGTTCTAAAGCTCCTCCAACATATACTCTCTATGAGAGGTATAAAATATGACGAAACCTGTCTTAAACGGCTTCTATTATGGAGCAGAGATCAAGGGTTATTAATTGACGTAGGAACTGCTTTTGAGTTATGCACTTGGGAAGCTATCGGACTTCTGGCCTCATTCTACGTGGTGTTGTCCAATTTGCACCACCCTGTTTCTATGCCCCCAAACAACCGTGCCAAACCTAGGGAAGTGGGTGGCTTTCCTGGGCTAGATTTGGAAAAACAAACAAACAAACAAACAAACAAACAAACCCCACAAAACACCAACAAACCAAAAATGTGCACTGTTCTAAACCCCCTGTTGCTAATGATTCTGCAGCACCGTTAAAGTCCATGTTATCTGATGACTCGGATGAGGATGAGGGTCTGCAGCATTCTCTTGAAAAGTTAAAAAGAAAAGAAAAGGACTATGTGTATGTGTTGCCCCGAGATCAGATAAAAATCATGAAAGACTCAAGCAACATTAGACCTATGCAATGTAACAGATATAGATCCATTAGGACGGAATGATGGGGATTCGTTGGAAGGGGCAGGTATGCCCCAACTCTCGGAAGAGACACTAATTGGCACACTACAATTACAGGCGTGATTAGTTTCTGAAATCCTGAGGCAGTCAGCAGACCTTGCATATCAAGCTATGATAAAGGTGCCTGAAACCGACAAAGCAGCCAAATTATTTACAACTATTAATCAGGGTCCCAATGAGAATTACATGCAATTTATTGACCATCTTCAAGAGGCCATCAATAAGCAGGTTGAAAACGTAGACGCTAAGGAAGCACTAATGTTGAAATTAGCAGTAGAGAATGTTAATGTTTGCTATCAACGTGTTATTTCCGTGTTTTACAGTACATACTACGTGCTTCTGTGTATTGCCTCTCTGAAAATCAAGCAGCTTGTCAGGAATGTGAGTTAATTGTTTTACTGGTTGTTTTTACAGTTGTTTTTTTTGTGGCACTGATTGTATAAGTGTGCCGTAAAACCTTCTCCCCACTTTTCCCACTCGTGCTGCAAGCAGCCCTTTGCTTCCCGCCTCCTCCTCCACTTCTCATGGTTTTTTACTTACGAGATGGGGTCGGAAATGACTGTTTTCAGTCGTGTTCCTAAGAAATAAGTATTGGGAGGTATTTTAGAATATAGGAAAGCACTTGGAAATATGAGGAAAGAGGATCTTGCTAAATATTGAAATCAGTGGTGGCTGCTGTTTAAGTTAAATGATTGGGAAAACTGGCCGGAGAATAGAACCTTTAAGTATCTTTAAGTATAACACAGCAATCATAGATGTCTTCCTTGTTAGCCTGTTTTCTTTGTGGCTATTTGTTTAAGCATGTTGCAGTTTTAGTAGGTCTTTGTCTGTTGTATGGTACAGTGAGTTTGCAGACTGTTAAATAATGAGAATCCATGGACTCAAAATGTGCGTTTCGTGATAATACAGAAGACCATGAGTAGTTTAGGTTTTTTTATTGCGTGAATGTGATGATAAAATTTTGTGTGTAATAGCTGTTACTTTTGTTTCTAGCATGCTAGCTTTATTCCAGCACAACTCTATGATAGACTGTGTCTCATCTTGGTGGCTTCAACTATGATCATATTGGTATGTCGTTGAGCCTGTTATTCTGCTCCTGCAGATGTTTACCTACAAGACAGCAAGATCCATCTGTGAACAGTGCATACTGCTTTTCAGTCTCTGAAAGGGTATTATACAGTGGTGCTTCTTCAGCACGTGTTACTTCCTCCTCATCTGGAGACATCCCAAAGTCTTTACTTTCTGGCCAGTCTGTAATCACTTCTAAGATCCCTGGGCGACTGGGACTCCCAATTTGAGCTTGTTGCATGATCGCTGCAATCCATTTACTCCACATAGCATCGGTTGCATGATGCATGGAGGGAACTTTCCCTTTGAATATCCAGCTCAGCACCGGCAGTTGAGGTGCCAGGAGAAGCTGTGCTTCAGCACCAATCACTTATGAAGCAGCTCAGACTCCTTCATATGCTATTAGTGTCTCCTTTTCAGTTGGAGTATAGTTGGCCTCAGATCCTTTGTATCCTCGACTCCAAAAACCCAAGGGTCGACCTCGGGTTTCTCCTGGTGCCTTCTGCCAGAGGCTCCAGGTAGGACCATTATCTTCGACTGCAGTGTAGAGCACATTTTTAACATCTAGTCCAGTCCGAACTGGTCCAAGGGCCACTGCATGAGTTATCTCATGCTCAATTTGTTCGAAGGCTTGTTGTTGTTCAGGGCCCCACTCAAATTGGTTCTTTTTACGAGTCACTCGATAGAGAGGGCTCACAATCTGGCTGTAGTCAGGAATACGCATTCTCCAAAAACCTACAATGCCCAAGAAAGCCTGTGTCTCCTTTTTATTAGTAGGTGGAGACATAGATGAAATTTTGTTGATCACGTCCATTGGGATCTGACAACGACCATTTTATTCCTAAAAACTGAATCTCTCGTGCAGGTCTCTTGACCTTGCTTCGTTTTATGGCAAAACCAGCATCCAAAAGAATCTGAATTATTCTCTCACCTTTCTCAAAGACTTCTTCCTCTGTGTCGCCCCATACGATGATGTCATCAATATATTGCAAGTGTTCTGGTGCTTTACCTTCTTCCAGCGTGGTTTGAATCAGTCCATGGCAGATGGCAGGACTGTGTTTCCACCCCTGGGGCAAACAATACCACGTGTAATGGATGCCCCTCCAGGTAAAAGCCAACTGCGGCCTGCATTCTGCTGCTAAAGGGATAGAGAAAAATGCATTAGCAATGTCAATGGTGGCATATCACTTGGCTGCCTTTAACTCCAGTTCAAGGCAAGGGTGCACGGAGCACTTGGGCCAGTCACAATTGGATGCTTTTGCCAGTTTTTTTCCAGTTAGGCTCATTTCAGCCTCTACAACAGTCAGTTCCTGGAATCCCCCAGTCACTCCAACAATATTGACGGGTAGTATTCCTTTATACTTGGAAGGAAATATCGTGCACTGAGAACCAGTGTCCACCAAAGCTTTGTACTCCTGGGGGTGTGTTGTACCAGGCCATCATATCTGTACAGTCCAATAAGCTCTGTTATCCCTTTCCTCCACCTGGCTGGAGGCAGGGCACCTCTAATTTCTGTTTTGCACAGTCTCTGAGTGTGAATTAGAGGTTCCTTCAAGAGCATCAGAATCTCTTCTGCCCCTTCTGTAAACTGAAGCAGCCATTTTCCTAGAAGTTTTTCCTTTTAACTCACATACTCATTCTTGAATTTCTGAAGTAGGTCTTCCATGACACCTACTCATGTTTTCTCCCTGCTCACATAGGAAGAACCACAGTGAATCTCTTTTCGTGGAATGCCTACATCCTCTCTCTTGAGACTGGAAACACCGTCTCCTAAATAGCTGAAACATAGGTTTGTACAGGTCATGAATGGTACGTGTCTTCTCTGAGTGCTTTGATTTCTTGCAACAGCTTTTCAAACCGGTCATCAGATTTTTCACACAGTCTCTCCACAGCAGAGACAGAAGCCTATAGTGAACCAGCAAGGCTGTCCTCAAAGTCCTGGAGCTGCTCAGTCACTTCAGAAATCCTTTGTCTGCCTCCAGCTGTCCAGATCATTGATGCCAATGACCTAGCATATGCAGGTGGTGCACTTTGTACAAATCTGTGCCACATAGGTCATGTACAATTGATTCTATCTGGGTCCGTCCCTTCTTGGTTGTTTGGCCCAAAATAGATGATCTCTCGCACAGCTAATTCTCTCAGGAACTGGACACCTCTCTCCATAGTATTCCATTTCCTTGATGTGCATATACAATCTTCCTTGTAGGGAAATCTTACTTTCATAGTTGTCAGGAGTCGGGTCCAGAGGGTAGTGGAGTTGTGCTCTCTTGAAATTGCCCTATCAAGGGTGGAATCCTTTGACAGAGATCCCAGCTTCCTAGCTTCCCTTCCTTCCAATTCTATGGTTTCAGCTCCATTATCCCAGCATCGGAGCAACCAGGTTACAATATTCTCGCCTTCACGACGACTAAAGTCTTTTCGCAGATCTCTCAGTTCACCTGGAGAAAAGGACCGAGTGGTAGTCACTTCCTCTCCTCCCTGCACTGATGATGCCCCTTGGGTTGATGTTGGCCCTTTGCCATCATCTGCAGCACGAGTAGTCTTTCTTGTGACTTTCTTACAATCAGCAACTGATGCTGATATGGGCTCACCATCTTTTGATTTATTTCCAGAGTCTAAATGACTGGCACTGGCACTGGCATAATCACAGTGGTTGTTATGGTTACAACAGCAACAGTGCCCAGTGTGTGAGTGTCCTGGTTTTGTTAAAAACAAGTTTCTCTTTTAGTGAATTTTTCACTGTCAGCTAAAGTCCTCTTACTAACTGCAGTTTTCCTGAAAGTTAGGTACATGTTTTGGTAGACATAGCAATGGAATGCAAGGTCATTGATAATGATGCATCCTGCGAGATGTGCAAGCAGGAGGTGAACTGAAAAATTGACCAACGAAAGTATTCCATCCCATTCACGTCATACTCCATATAAAAGTGGGAGATCACGAGGATCTCATCCATTTTTCCTTATGGCCGACATTGGGAGAGGACCTTGTGAGTTGTCCCTGCGAACTGGGGCTTAGTGACAGACTGAATCCAGTTCCGGTTGGCTGCAGAGTCCCGTCCAGGACTTCAGGTGCCGGCCCTACACCTGCCGGAGCAGTTGCTGGGACTTTCAAGATTGGTTTTGTATATTTTGTATTATTTTCTCTATTTCTATTAGTAGCATTAGTAAAACATTTTTAATTTTTTCCGACTCTTTTCTCTCTGTCCTTCTTTCTCTCCCAATCACCTGTCCTTGGTGGGAGGGGGGGAGAGGGAGGGGCTAAAGGGGGAAGAGGAGGGAGAGGAGGTTAACAATACATCTGCCACGGTTTTATCGTCACCCTGCAATCAAACCACGACAGTGAGGAAGGAGGGGCTGCCTTGTTAGCCTTTGAGGCTGGAGGAGTAACAGTATCTACAGTCGAGGAGGCAGTGACCTTGGCAGATGGGCTTTGCAGAGGAGCTGGAGCTTGATCCTGTGAAGCTGTGGTGTCTGCGACTGGGGACGCAGCGGCTGCAGCTGCCGCTTTCACTGCTTTGCTTTGTTTTGAGTGGCATGTGCCTTTTGCCTCAGCAGACACAATGCAAGTCTCAGGACCCAAAAGAGATGCAAGCCTCCTATTTAACCTAATTTCTCTTAACACTAGCACAAGCACATTCAGCAAGCCAGACAGCACCATCATAGTCCTATCAAAGCTCCAAGGATATTCAAAGCTCTCAAAAACATTTGTAATCTGTCCTAGCGAGAAAGTGAAAGTATTGTTAGTCAGCCTTTCTAAAGATTTGCTTGACCAATTAGCAAACACATAGCTGTATTGCTCTTTTACCCCTCCCAGAGGTGTTTCAATGTAAAGCAGAAACAAGTAGAAATTCATTATCGGCTGCAGCATAATGAAGTAAACCAGTGCTAAACCACACAGCATAATCATAACCATCGTCCAGTTTCCTGTTGTTATAAAATGTACAGATCGATTCATAAAATAAGCCCAACACAGGTAGGGGACCACAGAACACAATGTAGAAAGTAGCTGATACAACTTATGCACAGCATCTTTAAACCAACGTAATTCACTCTGCCTTAATACCACAAGATAACATCCGAAGCACAAAGACCCATGAGTATCATGACTATATGAGTTGGCACTGTGCCAAGAAAATGGAACGGTACCTCAGAGCAGTAGCAAAGCCAAAAATCTCCAAATTTACCCCTTTTTGGTGCCAAATTTTAACCCTTTCTCCACCCCACACTGGGCACCAATTGTGTATCAAGGCTTGATTGCTGGGTGACAATAAACCGTGGCAGATGTATTGTTAACCCCCTCTTCCCCCCTCTTCCCCCTTTAGCCCCTCCCTCTCCCCCCTTCCCTGTATGCACAGGTGATTGGGAGGGAAAGAAGGACAGGGAGAAGAGAGCTGGCAAAATTAAAAATGTTTTACTAATGCTACTAATAAAAAAATAGAGAAAATAATACAAAACCAATCTTGAAAGTCCCAGCAACTGCTCCAGCAGGTGTAATGCCGGCACCTGAAGTCCTGGACTGGACTCCGCAGCCAACTGGAACTGGATTCAGTCTGTCACTAGGCCCCAGTTCGCAGGAACAACTCGCAAGGACCTCTCCTAATGTTGGTCGTAAGGAAAAGGGACGAGATCCTTGTGATCTCCCACTTTCACATGAAGTATGACGTGAATGGGATGGAATACTTTGTTGGTCAGTTTCAGTTCACTACTTCTCGTTGCCCTCTTGTGGGATGTACATCCATCCTTATCAGTCCAGCGACTTTGCATACCATTGCTATGTGTACCAAAACATGTATCTAGCTTTCAGGAAAGCACAGTGTGTAAGAAGACTTTAGCTGACAGTGAAAAATTCACTAAAAGAGAAACTTGTTTTTAACAAAACCAGGACATACGCCAAGCCGAATGCCGCTGACCTTCTCTCCAGATGCCTGTAGCTGTTCATGAAGCAAACCTTCAGGTGTCTTCCCTCCCTGATAACCGTTTGCTTTGGGGGCTGTGTCTTGGAACTCTGAAGACAAACTCTCAGGCGAGGCCATATCTGTCATGGTGCAAACGGTCAGGATTCTTCTCTCCCTGATAACCATTCACTTTGGAGTCTGTGTTTTAGAGCTCCAGTAGCAAACTTTCAGACGAGGCCCAATAACCATATGCAGAGCAGACTTTCAGGAGACAAAATTATTAGAAAAATAAAAATTTAATGGAGTAGAAGAGCAGGAGGGCTGGCTCAAGGTGGGTACCTGTGCAGAGGTCCATCCAAGCATAGAAAACTACAAACTTTTATATCTTTACAGACCATTCACACCAAGATCCAGTCCAATAGCAATATTTCACCACCAGGTCCTTTGCTCCCCTTTGGACCCTTTTTTCCTGACTCCACGTGGGCCTATGTTTGGTTCAGTTGTAGAGACTGGTTTTGGTCCATATCCTTGAAAGTGCCATTTGTCTGGATGAATCCTTTCTTCTCAGTGAAGTGCAAAATAGGCCCCACTTCGCAGATGTTTGTAATGTCTCTATGTTAGCCTTCGATCATTGTTTTCCCAGCAAAATGCAAGCTAGACTTTATCTTGCAGGCATTTAGTGTACTCTGCAGTTGCTTTTGGTAAATGAGCTTAAAATTTTAGCAAATCTAGTCTACCAAGTAACATGAATCAAGGAGTATATTAAAAATCATACAACCTTATATCTCTAAATAATCCATTACATTTGGTGTGCATCTACTTACGCTAAATTATTAATATTGAACTTCAATTGGGCTCATCCACTGACCTGTGAGTAGTAAAACCATTGACATACAGCTCACTTATTTAGCAGGGAGAGCTCCAAGTGGCTCATCCAGGCTGTCATATTTATAGAATGAAGTGATTGACTCATAGACAAATCACATACAGTAGGAAAAGTCTGCATGAGACTCCCTGCATCCACAAGCCACCGGTGCTTAGTTGCTGTTCCGCTTCCCTGTGGGTCTCCTGGAAGGAGTTCTTGGCCTGGCTATGGCTCAGGCCTTTACCTTCTCTGGAGCCTGGACCAAACTGCTGCTGGTTTGGCTGGGGGGAGGTTGAGTGTATCCGCCACAACCACATGTGGGTGTGTGAGTGGCAACATCAGCAAGTTGCGCAGCACCTGTAGTTATGGGGGAGGAAGCATTGTCACAGTGTCCTGGTTTTGTTAAAAACAAGACCAGTTTCCCTTTTGGTGAATTTTCCTTTCAGCTAAGTTCTTCTAAGTAACCGCACTTTCCTGAAGTTAACAGAATATTTTTTTTCTCAGACACTGTGCTCTGTGCTGATAAGATGACCAATGGAATGCTGAAGAAGCTCATGTTTAGATTTATTACTATGGTAACCAAGGTTAACTGATAACGGGACATATTTGCAAGGAGAGGCAGAGGGAACAGGTGACTAAAACTGACCAACTGAGTATTCCGTCCCATATACGTCTTCTATCCTATATAAGAGGGAGATCATGAGTGTCTTGCTCTCTTCGACCATGGCCGGCATCTAGAGAGGACCCTGCCTGTCATCCCTGCCAACCTAGACCTGCAATCCCTGCATCCAGTTTCTGGTTTGCTGTGAAGTCCTGCCCAGGACTTCTGGGTACCTGCCCTGCTGCTGCTGGAGCCACGTCAGCTCCTAGCTCCACCATGACTGGAGTGATGCCAACTCCGTATTGGACGTTCAAGACTGGGTTTTGCATATTTTGTATATATATTCTCTATTTATTAGAAGCATTAGTAAAGCCTTTAAAACCTTTCTAACTTGCAATTCGAAGTCTGTCTTCCTTTCTCCTTATCTTCCTTATCATTTTACCAATCTCAGGAAAGGGTGGGGAGAGGGTGAGGGGGTAACAGAGAGCATCTGCCTTGGTTTATTGTCGCCTTGCATTAAACCTTGGCACACTGTCTCGCAACCTGAAAATTACATCTATTATCTCCCTTTGACGAAATCCAATGCTTGGAAAAGTTTTCCTTTACCCATCTTTAACTTTTTTATTTTCCATGTCCCCCTCCATGGAAGCTTATGCAAGAGGGAAGAAGAAAAACCTCCTTTTTTACCAGCGGAACCACCCTCCTCCTCCTCAAACCACAACCATGTTTCAGAGGAGTTGTGTCTCATTTGTAAGAACATAACGACAGATGCTGTTGTTATTCCCTGCTGTGGAAACAGCTATTGCGACAAATTTAAGTGTTTGTTAATTCCAAACAACACATCTGCTCTTCTGAAAGAAGAAAGATAAGAAAGAAATATCATTTAAAATATCAGATAAGAAATATAACAAAGAAATATAATTTAATCTGCATTCTTCTCCATGGGAGAGTTGGTTCAAACCTCCAGCACTCAAACCTACTCATGTTTTTTGAGATGTGTTTTATTTGTTAATCTTGAGGTTGGTGACTTCTCACTGGATGAGATGGTAGAAAAAAGACCAGTCGAAACCTCCAGATACAGCCTGGTCTAATTAGACTAATTAGAACACCAGGACACATCCCAGTCTACATCTTCAAATGCAAAATATCAAAACTCAACAGTTGTTTGCTGCATACAAGAAACTTTTTACGCTATTGAACATTTATAGCTTCATGCTCTCAACTCCAGACCCCAGCATCACACCAGGGTGGTCTTGGCATGACCCCAGTGGGGGTCCTAGTGTTGATCGCAGCATCTCACCTGAGGAGTCAAACCATGACAGGCTGGCAGCGTCCCAGGGGCATCCCAGAGTTCACCTCAGCATCATGCAGGGGGGTCCCAGAATGATCCCAGGGTTTTACCGGAGGGGCTCTGGGGACATCCCGGGGTTAACCCAGGCATCCTGCTGAGGGGGTGAGGCAAGACGGGGTCATGCCGCCGGGGTCCCAAGGGACTCCCAGGATTGACGCACCATCACGCCAAGGGCGTGCTGTAACGACCCCAGGGTCATGCCTGCAAGGTCCTGATGGGGTCCCAACATTGACCCGGCATCACACTGTGGGGGTCCCGACATGACCCTGAGCTTGTGCTGGTGGAGTTCAGGGAGGGTTAGGGTTGACCCCAGCATCACATCAGGGCCATCAAGACATGACCTGGAGTCATGCCAGTGGGGTCCTAGGCCAGTCACTGTATTGACCACGGCATCACGCGGGGAGGGTCGAGGCATGACCCTGGGGTCATGCTGGTGGGGTCCTGGGAGTGTCCTGGGGATGATCTAGACATCACGTCAGGGGTGCCCGAGTCATGCTGGCGGGGTCCCGGGATTGACCCAGGCTTCATGCAGGAGTGGTCAAAGCATGACTTGCGGTCGTGCTGCCGGGGTCCTGGGCGGGTTGCGGGTTTGATCCTGGCATCATGTTGGGGGGGTTGATGCATGACCTCAGGGTCATGATGGGGATGTCATGGGTGGCTCCCAAAGTTGACCACAATATCACGACTGTGAGTTTTCCTACAGAATCCATTACTCTCGGCATACCTAGTTGTACCAAGAGAACCGCTTAGCCTGCGATCTGAAAGAGAAATACAACAAAGCATGCTGCACAGAGAAAGAACAGCACAGCATCTCTTCACAAGCTTGTCTGTGATATATGGTTGAACGCAAACACGTTTGTGCTTCTGTGAGAGTAAACACCTCGGTCTAAGTTTGTTATTGCACACATTGGTGCAAGCAGTTGTACATACATACAGTCCTTGGGTGCGGGGCTTTCAGAAGTGTGTCTGTAGGCACGTGTGAATATATGCCGCTGTCTGAACACGCATACTCCATTGTTCACCCACAGATATGCAGACGCATTTTCACACGTAGTTTTGCATGCACACAGGTACCTCTGTAGATAGGCGACCGTGTAAATGCAAGTGCACACACAGACAAAATCGGACCCCTTTGCTTCTGTGTGAACATGCAAATTTATACCGCAGACATTTGTATGCTCACAGACACAGGAACTTGCATACATGCAGCCACATAACCACTAGCTTTTTGACACAGGCTCTGCTGGTTTTGGAAATTTTTCACATACAATACATCTATACTAAGAAATAGTTGCAGAAGTGTAAGGTTAGGGTGGCGTTAGTTATTTCACATTCTTTGCTGTCATCTAGCGTCCTTTTACCGGTACTGCAGTCTCTTTCCGTCGTGCTTCTGAGTCTTTTCATGTGTCGCTGACCGACCTCTCCACGTTGGCAGCTCTTGGCAGAAACACAAGAAGTACACACAGAAGTAGTTGGTGAGTTTCTTTCTCAGAATACACCTATGAATTACTAGTAAAATATAAGCTAAGCACTCTTCTTCTAAACAATGTATCAATTCATCTTCTGTCTCTCTCTTGTCATGCAGAAGCATCTAAAACGTGAAAAATATCCCCTCGTTTTGCAGGTCATGTCGGCAAGATCCCAATGGCATCCCAGATATTAGCCTGCCATCACACCAGGTGGGTCCCAGCATGACTTCGGGGTCATGCAAGCAGGGTCCCAGGGCTGACCTCAGCATCATGCCATGGGTGTTGAGGCATGACCATGAGGTCATGCCAGCAGGTCCAGGTGGGCTTCCAGAGTTGAACCCTTTTCATGCCGGGGAGGGTAGAGGCATGACATCAGGGTCATGCCGGCAGGGTTCTAGAGGGGTCCTGGGGTTTAATCTGGCATCGTGCAGGGAGAGTCGAGGCATTGTGCAGGATTTTTGGGTGCAAGGTTTCGAAGTGCATTGTTTGGGGTGCAGGATCTGGGGGTACAGGATTTATGGGTGCAGGACTTAAGGGGCAGGATTTAGGGGTGCAAGATTTGGTGGCCCAGGGTTCTGGGCTGCAGCATTATGGAGTGCAGGATCTTGGGGTGAAGGGCTTTGGGGTGAGAATTTGGGAGTGCAGGGTTTGCATGTTCAGGAACTGGGGGTGCAGGATTTGGAGGTGCAGGGTTTGGGTGTTCAGAACCTAGAGGCACAGGGTTTGGGCATGCAGGGATTGAGGGGAAGGACTTGAGGTTGCAGGATTTGGGGGTGCAGGGTTTGAGGGGGCAAGATTAGGGAGTGCAGAGTTTGGAATTCAGGATCTTGGGGTGCTGGGCTTCAGGGTGAGGTTTGGGGGGCCAGGGTTCATGTGTTCAGGAACTGGGCGTGCAGGAATTGGGGGTGCAGGGCTTGGAGGTGCACAGTTTGGGAGTTCAGTGTTTAGGGGGTGCAGAATTTCGGGGTGTAGGGTTTGGGGTGCAGAGTTTTTGGCAGGAGGATCTGAGAGTGCAGGATCTGGGGATACTGGATTTGGGGTGTAGGGTTTTCAGTGCAAGTTTTGGGGGGGACTTGATTTTGGGGTGCTGGCTTTGGGGCTGCAGGATTTGGAATTTCTGGGTTTAGGGTAACAGGAATTTGGGGTGAAGGGATTTGGGGTGAAGAGTTTGACAAGGCAGGATTTGGGGGTGCAGGGTTTGGAGGTGCAGGATCTGGGGTGCAGAGTTTTGGAGTGCAGTGTTTTGGGGTGCAGGGATTGAGAGTGCAGCTTTTTGGGGTGGAGGGTTTGGGCAAAGAGGACCTGCGGATGCAGGATTTGGGGGTTCAGGGTTTCGGGTAGCAAGGTCTTGGGGTGCAGGGGCTTGGGATACAGATTTTGGAAGTGCAGGGTTTAGTAGGGCAGGAATCAGGGTGCAGGGTTTGGGGGTAGGATTTTTTGGTGCAGGTTTTAGGGTAAAGGGTTTTGGGGTGCAGTGTTTCAGGGTGAAGGATTTGGGGTACAGGGTTTGGGGTGCAGGGTGTTGGGGGAAGGATCTGTGGGTTCAAGATCTGGGGTTGCAGGATTTTGGAGTGCAGAGGTTTGGGGTGCAGGAGTCTGGGGTGTAGGATATGGGGAGTAGGATCTAGGGGTCTGGAATTTAGGAGTGTAGGGTTGAAGACTGAGGGGTTTAGGGGACAGAATTTCGAGGTGAAGGGTTTGGGGGTGCAGGGTTTGTGGTGAAGGATTTGGGGTAAAGGATCTGGGGGTGCACAGTTTGAGGGTTCAGGCTTTAGGATTGCAGGATATTGGGGTGCAGGGTTTGGGGGTGTAGGGTTTTTGTGGTACAGAGTTTGGAAATACAGGGATTGTGGGGCACAATTTGAGAGTGCAGAGTTTGGGAAGGCAGGGTTTCTGAGTGATGGATATTAAGTTGCAGGTTTGGGGGTGCACGGTTTTGGGATGCAGGTTTTGAGAGTTTGGGGGAACGACTTAGGGTTCAGGGTTATGGCAGAGCAGGATTTGGGGGTGCAGGGTTTAGGGTAGCAGGGTCTTGGGGTGCAGGGGTTTGGGGTGCAGGGTTTGAGGGGTGCTGGGTTTTAGGGTGAGGGACTTGGGGGTCAGGATCAGGGGGTGCAGGATTTAGGGATGCAACGTTTGGAAGGGCAGGCTTGGGGGTGGCAGAATTTGGGGATGCAGGGTTTGGGAGAATTATTTGAAGTGCAGGGTTATAAGAGTGCAGGATTTTGGGGTTCAGTGTTTAGGGGTGCAGGGTATGTGGCAGCAGGATCTATGGGTTCAGGGTTTAGGGGTGCATTGATTTTGGAGTAATGATCTGGGGGTGTGGAATTTGGGGCTGCAGGGTTTGGGGAACAGTATTTTGGGTGCAGTGTTTGGGGGTGCAGGATATTGGGGTGAAGGATTTGGGGGTGCAGCAGTTCGGGTCGGAGGGTTTGAGTAGCAGGATCTTGGGTTACAGCGTTTTGGGGTGCAGGGTTTGGGGGGGCAAGGATAGGCAGGATTTGGGGCTGCAGGGATTTAATGTGCAGGATTTAGGGATGCAGCATTTTGGAGGAAGGATTTGGGGTACAGGACTATGGGGCTGCAAGTTTGGGGAGTGCAGGATTTGGGGTGCAGGGTTGAGGGGTTAGTATTTGGGTTTTCAGTGTTTGGAGGTGTACGATTTCAGGGTGCAGGATTTGGGGTGCAGGGTTTAGGGGTACAGGGGTTTGGAGGTGCACGGTTTCGGGGTAGAGTTTAGGATACAGGTTTTGGGATTGCAGGATTTGGGGATGCTGGATTTGGGGGAGAATGTTTTGGGGGGCTGTGCTTTTGGGGGTTCAAGATCTGAGGGTGCAGGCCTTGGGGATTTGGGACGTGGTGCTGGTGGATTTGGGGGTGCAAGGTTTGGGGTGCAGAGTGTGGGGCTGCATGGTTTGGGGGTGCATTGTTTTTTGGGGAAGAATTTGGGGGTCCAGGGTTTGGAGTGCAGGGTATAGGGTAGCAGGATCTTGGAGTGAAGGGGTTTGGGGTGAACGGTTTGGTAGAGCAGGATTTGAGGGTGCAGGTTTTGAAGTGCAGGGTTTGGAGGTGCAAGATCTTAGGGTGTACAATTTTGGGGTTTGACCTCCGATTTTATTTATATTATTAACATCACTCTGATTTTATTTAGGTTTTTTGGATGTTCTGGTGGAAAACTGGGCACTTTCTGCATCCGACTTCGTAGATGAAATTTTGTCAGACATTTAACTTCTATAAACCTTAACAAATTTGCTGCTCCCTCTCTATTTGTGTCAGTCCCCAAAGATGATCAGCATTTACCTCCACTTGGATGTCCTAATCCAGTGAGTCGTTAACGATGGCGTTGGGAAGATCTGGCCAGACCTGGGAGAAGGAAAGAGATGGTAAAATAATCAAATTTAACTGGATGAAAAAATGAGGATGAATAGCAATAAAGCTTCACTGCCACATTGCCCAATGGCGACGCAAACCAAATATATTTCCATTTGTAGCATTTGATGTGTCATCTAAATTTGGGAATGTATGTGAAATTAGATATCTTCTCTCCAACATCCGACCTTGTTTGATGCTTATTTAGTAAAATAATCCTCTTTTTTAAGAACCCCACCTTTGTGTACATGATGTCAGCAGTATTGGGCCATTTGATGAAGACGTCTTTCTCCAAAGCTCTTGTGAAGGCGAGGTAATTGGTTTTGTTACCAGATATGGCTGGGTCCTAAAATTAAAGGATTCATTAATTAATAGAAATAGTAATTTAAAATTATTTTTAAAATAATTTCTTTAATTAATAAAATAATTTAAAAATACATACAATTTTTATTCTCGGAACACAAGTACTGAAATGCCATTGAACACGTTCTGTATTCTGCAACACTGTACTGTATCTTAAAACCAGAATTCAACTGGAATTTAAAGCCGTAATTTAAAACAAGAATTAGACACTCACAAGGATCAGGATAAACCTCATTCCTTCTTCTCGGATTTTGTTGATTAGAGCTGGTAATCGCGCAAAGCACAGGTTCAGGGTGCTGTTCCATATAATCAATATCTGCATACTGAATATCCTGTAGTTTACACAAAAAAAAAAAAAGGACTTTTTTTGGTCCTTTCCTGAATGACATGATCCACCAGCAAGTTCATCATCCATTTGCAAAAATAGGCAAGCTACTGGTTTTTTATTTGGTTGATTTTTTAATGTAAAATTGGAATCTGCTGCAGCTTAAGGCTCAGGTTATTGGATGAACAGACTCACACAACCCATCCAGTCAGAAATTCAACTTTCACCACCGTATTTATGGTGAAAAAACCAGAAATTCATACATGTGAACCAAAAAATGTTTGTGCAGATGTTTACATATATATTGATATAGATGTTGCCTGCATCCGTGTTACTACACACTGTCCAGAAACAAGGGAATCGCTCCATGCCAAAATAATTAGATGTTTGTAAAACATTAACATTTGGTGTTTGTAAAACGAAAGCCATGCTTAATTTAGGTAGCTTTTGTAATTTTCCCCCAAACACACCAAAATGTAGCTTTTTCAGCACAGGACGATGTATAACACAAACAAAACTACTTTGTTTTGTTTCCCTGCAAAGCGCATGGAAAAGTTGAACTGTGGCATTAATTGTAATATTTCTTTTACTGTTTTAAATTGGATAATACCCCGAAACCAGAAGTTCAAGCAGCATTGAGTATGTACATAGAGTATCCCGGCTGCTTTCATGTCTTCCACCAACTTGGCGATTTCAGCATCATTTTCATACCCATAGCAGCATAATTGGAATCCCAGTGCCCAGTAGGGTGGTATGACAGGTCGCCCAACCAGCTGAAAATGGAAAAGAAATCGGCATAATTATTGCAAATAGGTGAAAACAGAATGGAAGAAAACAAGAATGATGACAATTTAAAAAGTAAATATAAAAATAAAAACAAAATAAAAAGAAAAAACAGAAAAAAATTAAAATAAATTTAAAATACATCAAAAATTAAAAATAATAAAAAGAGAATAAAGAGAATAAAAATAGGAATAAAAGAAAAACAAGAAAAAGAAGAAGAAAAAGAAAAAAAAGAAAAAGAAAAAAGGTGAACCAAACCAAACCAAAAGAACCCCAAAACCCTTCAAATTTGCAAAAGGAGAATGGTACCACGGTGTACTCCTGTACGACAAGCTCTGGTGTTGGCCCCAAAACCACGTAAAAGTCCAGAATTCTCCCAGTTGTGCGATAGGTCAGAGCAGGCATGGGCTGGAAGGCAACAAATGCCTCTGTAAGGCAAAAACTGAACACTGGAGTGAAACACATGGAGAAAAGAAAGCAATTATTTTTTTTTTTTTTACCCATTGTGTGGCTGTTAAGCAAGAGAACTCCGTGGGCGTTGCCGTCCTCTTCAAGACCCATGTAGAATGGCTGGAAACCATATGAATTCAACTTGTACTGCAAAAAAAATAAAGTATTTTCAGTTGGAATGACATCATAAGCGTTCGGTTATTTACACCCAACAACAAATTATCCATTATCAATAACAAAGTTAATAAACGATCTGATGCACAATGGTAGAGCATGCAGCAAAAACTGTTGAACGTTGAACATGCAGTGGAAAGCATTGACCAGGAGAAAACATTTTCAGCTTCAAATTTTGAGGTCGATCTGTTTCAGATCACTCAAGGTGGGGAGGGAAGAAAATGTATTTCTAGATTGAGAAATTGCTAATTTGAAAGAGCTTCCGTAGGAGAAAACGTTATTCTTTTCCAGTATTTCTAGTTAGCTGTTATCATCAAGACAAGATGGTGACTTTCTCTTAGTTTTGATTTACTCAAAATGTTTCAATTTTCAAATTATAGCTGTAATAATGCACGGCTGTTCCATGATTCATTCCTTGCAAACTGTCAATATTTGTATTATGTGCTAGTGCTAGAGTCAGGTTATGGTTGAACTCAGTGACCCTGAGGGTCTCTTCCAACCTAAATTCTACAATATTACGATTCTATTCAAAACCAATACATGGGTATGCTGAGACTATTTATTTATTTATTTGTTTAAATTCATAAGTATGAATTCAATCCCAGAGTTGCAGGATCTCATGGCTCAAAATGGCAGCACCAGAGGTGGCAGGATCACCTCAGCACACAAAATGGTGGCACCAGGAGCACCAAAATCACATCGAAAAAAAAATAGCAGCACCAGAATCACCTCAAAACACAAAATGGCAGCACCATGGGCACATTTCTATATATAGTAATACTAGCTTATCGTATCTTTATTAAAGAAAAATTTAATTTAAATTTTAGTTAATTGAATTTAAATTTAAATTTAAGATTTAATTTGATTACTAAAATTTAATTTCATTATCACAAATTATAGTTATTTTACTTAAATTAAATTAATTACATTTACTTTAAAAAATAAATTTTAAAAAAGAAAAATTAAATTACTAAAATTAAATTTAAAAAATGAAATTAATGAAATGAGTGTGGCTTACATCACCATCCCTGTGCTTTGGCGTCAGACCTGGATGCCAAATAGTTCGTCCTGAACCACCACATCATGAAGTCCATTCTCGACTGTGCTCTTGGGGGCTGTGGAGAGATTTAGCGGAACCGGCACCTTGTACCATTCATTTGCATAGTCATAAACCTATACACGGAAAATGCACATGGAATATGCATAAATTAGCAAGTTACATTTTCAAGAATTCAAGATAAATATAGCGAATAGCTAAAGAGACCCAGCTCCCTCAGCCTTTCCTCATAAGGGAAGGGAACTTTCCTAGTGTCCTCCCTACATCCTCTGACAACAGCCTTATATTCTGCCCAGCTCCACTCCATCATCTTCGTGGCTCTGTACTGGACTCTCTCCAGCAGTTCCCTGTCCTTCTTCTACTAGAGGGGCCCAGAACTGGACACAATATTCCAGATGTGGTCTCACCAGGGCAGAGTAGAGGGGCAGGAGAACCTCCCTCAACCTACTAACCACCCTCCTTCTAATCCACTCCAGGTACCATTGGCCTTCCTGGCCGCAAGGGCACAGTGCTGGCTCATGGTCATCCTGCTGTCCCCCAGGGCCCCGAGGTCCCTTTCCCCTACACTGCTCTCCAACAGGTCATTCCCCCACTTATACTGGAACCTGGGGTTGTTCCTGCCCAGATGCGAGACTCTATACTTGCCCTTGTTCTATTTCCTTAAGTTTCTCCCTGCCCAACTCTCCAGCCTGTCCAGGTCTCTAGATGGCAGCACAGTCTTCTGGTGTGTCAGCCACTCCTCCCAGTTTGGTGTCATCAGCAGACTTGATGGCAGTGCACTCTATTCCCTCATCCAAGTCGTTGATGAATATTTTGAATAGTATTGGTCCCAGTACTGACCCTTGAGGGACTCCACTAGATAATCGTATTGGAGTCTACAGACTGAAAGACTTGGACTCGGACACAGAAATTTGTTCCATTTTTTCTCACCAATAACAGTAAAAAATCTTGAATTACTGAATTTTCTCACCAATAACAGTAAAAAAATTGAATTACTGAATTATGGTTCAGGCCATTTGCTGAAATAAGCATTTTCTTTCAGTATATATTCTTTCTCAAATTCCTTTAAAATATTTGTCGCAAAGCGACAATGATTTGATATTCCCTCTATCTGTGAATTTTGCCTTCAAAAAGAGAAAACCAAAAATTTAAAAATTACTTTAAATCTCTATTGTCTGGCCATTTTGGACACCTTCAAGAGAACATGCCCAAAATTAATTCATATAAATATCTGGATTTATAAAAAATAGAGATTTAAATTTGATTTAACAGGGGGATTTTTTTACAATGAGGGTGGATGAAAATTCAAGGATTTCTTCTGAGAATCTTCTCAATTCCAGAGGAATCTGGGTCATTTAAATATTGTTATTTATTTATTCATTTATTATTTACTTAGATTGATTTATTTATAATGAGTATAGGCCTTGGTGATCACAAGTCTATTTGACTTTTTACAAATTTCTTACCAGCCTACAAAAAATGCCAAGTTTTTCCTAATACTGCAGAAGACCAGAAGTTGTTGAAAAATGGTGATATTTTCAACAAAAGTCCTTGAAAGGACAAATGAGACAGTTTCTTTTGTTGAAAAAAAAAAAAAAAAAATCCCAATTCGTTTTCAGAAAATTTTCTAATCGCCCAGGTGCAGCCGAACCGTTCGCAGTTTTCCTGGGATGTGTTTGGGTTGGGATCAGAACTGAATTTCTCATTATTGCTGATTCCCAGTGTCCATCTTAACGAGTATGATTTTCCAAGTTCCAGCTGGAGCCCCTGTATGAGAGTAACCTATAAATATTAAACAATTAAGCATTATTAAATTCTATTTTTTCTTCAGATCCTTAAAAGCAAGAAATTATTTACCCTCCTAGAATATCAACTAAAATCCTGGAGCTGTCCCTCCCTTTATAAATGAATGTACTTGTGTAAATAAATGCAAATATAAAAGTTGTATTGCATGCAATGTTTGAGGAGATCCTTTTTAATGTTATTATGTATATTATTAAAACAAATGCTTATATTATTAATAAAAATATGTATATTATTAATAACGTAATTAACATTATTATTAAGGTAAACATCATAATTTTACTTTTTAGTAAAATACATCACCTATACTGTGGCATTTGCCCTAGTACCGAGTAATCTCCTTTTCAGTATATAAAATACAGAAATATTTCAGTCCAATTTTCCTATTTTTTACCTTATTTACAGGATCATAGGTGAAATTATGTGATGAAATTTGCATGTTGTTGTTCTGCAACACGGTGACGGACGCTGGTTCCTGGAGGAATCCCAAAATTTTGATTTCTTCGAACATCAGGTTGTTGGGATCCACGTAGTTGCTGTGCGTGACGTTCATTTCTAGAATGTTCTGAGAAATAATGAAATAATTTTGTCGAATTGCCAAAATTTCTGCTGATTTAAATTGGCGAGAAACATTATTTTCCTGGGTTATATATATATAATTTTTATGTAAATTATAGATGTTTCTGTATTATATGCATAATATACATATGCATATAATAAATTCATGTTCTCCATCTTACTCATTGTAGACATTCAGCTAGATTTTTTTAAAATATACCAAAACTTCGGTCAAATTTTATAATTTTTGAGATCAAAAGATCCATTCATTTCCTTCCTTATCGCAACTGCCACTGATGCTTTACAATTTTTCTGCTCTATAAACTGTGATAAACTCAGTAAAGTTGTTTGGGGGGTTTGGGACTTTTTTTTCAGTTCTGCAGAAAATTTGAAATCTGCCGATATTAAAAATAATTAGAGGAAGAAAAGACAAATTTTATATTTCCTTCTTGGTCAAGTGACAATATTTTGAAATAGCAATTTTTCAGATACTTCATTTTTAATAAAAAATCTAGGAAAATAGGGAGAGGAAAAAAGAGAATGCTCACAGAAAGTACTAGTGATTAACATTTTAAATTAAAATTAGATCCTTTAAAAAAATATTTATACTTACATTGGAAACTTTGAAGTCATAGGAAATGTAGTTTTTGCTGGTAACCGTGCCTAAAATGTGGAGAAAAAAATTGTCTTTCCAGGGCAGAATGCGATGGCATAAAAAAAGAAAGTGAGAAGAGCAAAAAAAAAGCATATCATTACTATTATTATTATTAATAATTAATTATTAATATAATTATCCTTAATATTATTATCATTCCTGTTAGCTCCAAAGCCGCCCCACTGTGGGACAAACTGCAACAACTTACAAAATTTTTTGAAGAGGAAAAAATGAACATTCTGCCAATACAAATCTTTCGACAAATCGACCTGGGGTGACAAAATGCCTACATTTGCCTGAAATTTTGATTTTTTCATTGTCTTTTTCAAGTTCAGAAGTTGAGCTCTGATGTTACTAATGTGTGCTGCTGGGGTGCCAAAAAACACCTAACCTGCCCATTTTTGCCCGTACGTTATTTATTTTTTAAAATTTTAATTATTTCCTACCCTTAGAAACCTATTTTTTATTACTTTTGGCAGCCTTTTCTTGATGTCTGTCATAACCCACTTTTTTTTTTTTTCTCCCAAATTATTAATAATTTTCTCTTGGGTGAAGGACTATAAACTCCAATTAAATCCAATTGAGTTATACATACCAGAAACTTATTAAATGAATAAAATTATATATAAATTTCATTGGATTTTAAAATATAGATAATTTATTTTATAATTTATTTAATAATGGAGAATATATTTTATAATTCAATTAATTGAATAAATTGTCTATATTATAAAATCCAATTAAATTTTAAACAATTAAAAATATTAATATAATAATGCTAAATATCATGTAGTGATATAGTAATGAGAGTAATAATACAGCAATAGTTATAAATGAAATGTAAATATAAAAATATAAAAATAAAACCATTAATACAAGCTTGAGTGTTTCATAAAATGTCTTCTAAAAATCGTTTTAGAATAAAGGTTTATACTGTTTTCTGTCTTTTCTAGAAAATGTATCTTGAAGGATAAAACTTCAAAAGGCACCTGAAGGATTTAAATATCTAAAGTGATTTAAATCTCATGTAAAATGGATGCAAAACCAAATCCTCAAAAATTCAATGTTGTTCATTTTCCAAAAATTCCTTTGCCTCAAAATTAAAATAGTATTTTGCTTGGCGTCATTGCTCCAGAATCACCTGGACTCTGAAGATGTCCATTGGCACAACTGAAAAAAAAAAAGAATTTATCCTAAAATAAAAGTTTTTTTACTTCAGTTGAATTAAGTTCTAAATTTAGTGTCACACTAAGGTTTTTTCTTAATGGTTGGCAAAATCTTTACATAAGTCAGACTGTTGTGAAATCTGAAGAAGAAAAAATTCCAAAAAACTAAGAAGATTGCATTTTTCTACATACAGTAATAATAGCTTGTTGCAACTTTATTAAAGAAAAATTTAATTTAAATTTTAGGTAATTTAATTTTAAATGAAATTTAAGATTTAATTTTATTATTAAAATTTAATTTTATATCACAATTTAATTTAGTTTCAATTATAGTTATTTTACTTAAATTAATTACATCTACTTTAATTTAAAATGTAATTAATTTAAAATATAATTAAATTTAAAAATTTAAAATTAATTTATTTAAAAATATTTTTAAATGAAACAAATTACTTTTAAAGCTTAAACATAATTTAAATTTGTTAAATTATGCTCCTCCCATGAAATCAAATCCACGATTCAAACCTGCAAGTATTAGTATTCGGATTTTCGTAATTCCTTCATCATGACAGTCGACTCACCTGTCGATTCTCCATCATCCCAGAATAATTCCCCAATGGCTTCATTAGCGTCATCCAGCGCGATGATGAGTCCCAGGGGATTCTTACAGCTCTGAGGAAAAGAAAAAAAGCAATTGAATATAATAAATTATAATTAATTTAAATTAAAGTATATAATAAATAGCTAGATAGTCTGTAATTTTCTTATCAAGACTTGAATGTTCAGCAGGGTTTTGAAACTTTGTGAATTACAAAATTATTTAAAAAATTTAAAAAGCCCCCCTCTGGTTCATTATTAAACGTTTTATCTCCAGTTGCAGCAGTGAGTAGTGACTGGGAGTTATTGCCAAATTTCAAATTGCAAATGCAGAAGATTACTAAATAATGATATACCAAACCCCACAGATATTGCTACTGATAATAACGTAACCTTGTGATGTAGGATAATATTAACAGTAATGCTAATAATAATACTGATAATACCGATAATACTGCTAGTGCTAATATTAATGCTGATATTTATAGTAATTCTAACTTTAAAAAATAAATAAAAAATAAAAACCACATTAAAATGAAAAATAAAATCAAGAATAAATATAAAATTAAAACAAAAATAAAAAAATAAAAATAACATATAATTTAAAAATAGAAATAGAAACCAAACCAAAAAATAAAACGAAAAACTATTTAAAACACTAAAACTAAAAATAAAAGTAAAAATTATTCCAAAATTTAAATAAATTTTAAATCAAACAAAAATAAAAATAAAAACAAACCCAAAAGCAAACAAAAATTAATAAAAAATAAATACAAACATTAAAATATAAAATAAATATTAAAATTAGCCTAAAAATTAAAAATTAACAACAAAACAAAAAATAACAAAAAATAAAAACGAAAATAAAATAAAAATTAAAAAATCAAATTCAAACCAAAAATAAAAATAGAAGAAAAGGATCTCTTAAACCAAAATGATTCGATAGTTCTGTGAATAGAGACATCTGCAGAGATGCCAATGGGGAAATTGTAGATTTGTAAATTCCGGGGAAATTCCGAGAGTTGTGGGAAATTTGTTGTTTGCACTCTCGGAGCAGTGGCCATGACACCGTGTCGCTGCAGGTGTGGGCGTGGTAGAAGAGTGTGTACAGGTACGGCAGCAGCAGGTAGAACTTGGAGGAGTTCACCAGAATGGAATTGGCACCGAAAATAGCAGGATCCTGTGGCTGGAAAGAGACAGCGAGAAACACAAATAAAATAAAGTAAAAATAATGAGAAGAAATAGGAATAAGGAATTTTAAAATAAACAAAAACATAAATATAAATAGCATAAAAAATTTAAACAGAATAAAAATAAAGTAAAAAAATGAAAATAATTTAAAAATAAAATAAAAATAACAATAACAATAAAAATGATCATTTCTCTTGCGCATTCAGGATACAACAGCGGTGGGTGACTCCAACAGCAGGAATCACCATCGGGTCCAAATCTGGTGTTACATGAGAATTTCAGAATTTCAGAAAATGAAATTATGCCAAACACGTTTCCTGATACCATAAATTAACCCAACAAAGCTGAACCTCCCAGAGCAAGAATTTCCCAAAGCATAATTTTGAACCAGTGTAAGCATCAGTGACAGGAATTTAACTATCAGAATTTAATTTAATTTTCAGAATAGAAAGCTGTACCAGAAAACAAATTTTGGCAGCGGGATTTACTGCTTGTATTTCTCAGCATTGTGGTTCCTGGAAAAGGGGTAAAATGCTCCCACTTGTATCCACTGTCTGCAAAGTTCTTCTGACACATCTTCAAAGAAACCCCAAATATCTGCTCCCACCTGACAATTAAAAAACCAAAACAACAAACCAAAAAGTTGTCTGGCACATTGCACCTCAAATAATTTTTTCAATTCATCCCTACTTGCTGACCAGGGTAACACAGTCATTCAACACATTTTTGCAAAATTTTATTTCTACCAAATTTTATTTCTACAAAATTTTGTTTCTACAAAATTCATTTCTACCAAATCTTATGTCTACAATTTTTCATCTTTACCCTTCTTCCAAATCATTCGTCTGTACCTAAATTTTGCCATTGTATTTTCCTCTAGTTGAAGGACAGAATTTCTGAAGTTTCTAAGAATTTTTTTTTTTTTCCAACAGAAGTAGTCAGGTAAATACAGATTTTTCTGTATTTTTTTTCACCTCCAAGGTCTGAAATGATTTAGTTTATATTTAAATTAACTCTTCTAGTTTATTCATAAGATTGTTTATAATTTTAATTTTATATATATATTTTTATATATATAATTATTTAACTATAAATTTTTCTTTGTATTTTTATCCTATTTTAATTGATATTAATTCATATAATTTATTCATACATTTATTTATACTTTTAAATTTTATATGTAATTTTGATCTATACTTCTTTCTTTGTCTTCTCAATCCCAAGGCTAATTTGATTATATATTTCATAGCAAATCATGTTGTAGCCTATTTTCAATAACTTCTGATTGAATGATAATATAATAATAATGTTTCATTTCTAGTTTAATGAGGTTTTTAAAGATCTCCAGAACCTTAACCCCTCTCCTGGTAATATTTGTATTACTCTAATTTAATGAATTGTTTATATAATATTAGCACAAATAAAGAAAAATCTACTTGAATTTTTGACTGAGCAGATGGCACATTTAGCAGCTGACAAGATGGGAAGGGCAAAATAATAATAATAACAATAATGACAACAACAACAGCAACATATTCTATTTATTATCAGCCAAATCTAAAGGAAGTTGGTTATTTAAGCAGGGAGCAATTAAACATGAAGAGGAATATGATCATTGGTTCTGTCAAGAAATATTTTCCTCTGGTTTAGAGGCTCTATAATTTATATAATAATATGTATTATATATAATTACACCACATTAGTTTAATTTCATTACTAAGGGAATTTAAGTGAATTGAATAGTATTCTTTCATAGGAATTCTAGTGTCACAAAAGCTTCAAAACTTGTAGAAAAATTGATAATAAGTTATTTGAAACAGGAGTTTTTTTGCCGTCACAGTGGAGGTATCAAGTCAGTAAAAACGTTTCATCAGTGAAGGGCTTTAACTGGCATTTTTGGGTGAAATTCTACAGATTGCAGAGGAATTCTAAGAAATCAGACAGCATGATCAACAACATATTAATACGTTTTAGCAAAAAGTGAAATTAAGATAAATTAAGAAGCAAAAATTCGGCCTTACTCTGTCATTTGAAAAAAAAAACCTACACTTTTCTTTCTGATTTAATTACGGGGGGTTTTTGTTTGTTTGTTTTTGTTGTTTTTTGTTGTTTTTTTTTTTTTTTTTAATTTTACTTGATTACCCCTACAGGGATCTTGCTGTAGTAGTCCAAGAATTCTTTAAGGACATCAAATATGTTATTTATTATTTGAGGAATGAGGGAGAAAAGAAAATAAAGAAAATTAAATTCCCTTCAACATCATCCCTGAATAGTTATTTACTCCTGACCTAAACCATGCAACTTTTTTTGCTTACAGAAAAGCTAAATAAAAATTTCATTCCAAGCCATGTCCCACCAACTGGTTCTTCTTTCCTCTGAGGCCCATTCCCACTCTGAGACAAAAACTTCAACTTTAATACGATCATTTTTAGACAAATCTGTGCTGGCTGTTTCAAATAATCTTATTTCTTTTGCAACAATCATGGATCAGAAGCTCAGTTTTTGTTCCAATGCCTTTTCAGCAACTCATGCTGACAGGTCTTATATTCCCTGTGCTTCTGTTTTGTCCCTTGGTTTGAATTTTGTTCAGATAATTTTTAACTGTTGCTGCAAATTGTAATTATTATTGTAATAACAGACTAACGTGCCCTGGACCAGATCACGTAACCCTTAAAAAAAATGTGTAAGTTGGGCCACACTTGTGTTTTCCCATGAAGTCTTAACTGGAAATCTTTAATTTAGTGACACCTGGTTTGGAAAATTCATTTTCTAATGACAACTTGGTTAATACTTAATTCTTAGTTTCTGGAGATGTGTGGATCATAATTGCAATTAAAACCCCATACATTTGGTTTACGGCTGCTCCTGGTCACAGGCAGAGCTTCCCTACAGAAAGATGAGGCACCAGTTTTATTTTCGGAGTCACCAGTAAGACTTTTTACTGTCATTTTTAGTTCTCATCCCATTGGTTTCTCCTCCCAGCACCTTGCAGAGCATCACGAGGGAGCAACGAATCGTTGTCATCCACTTGACCTTCCCCAGCAGCGGGAAGTGTTTGGGACATTGGCTGGGGGACAACACGGCCGCCTGGAACCAGCTGGAGAAATCCATCATTGGTACGTTGCTGATAACGCAATTTATAAAAATTAATATATTTAATACAATAAAATTAATTTATTAATTAAAAAATAAAAAATAATTTAATTCCATTTGTTGTCTTGATCTCCTTCCATTTTTTTCAGCCAAAATGGGCTACTCACTTGGGCAATTGGAATTTACAGCCAATTTCTTCTTGACCTCTTTCTTATCGCCTCTTAAGAAAGTTCACGGTTTCTATAGGCGTTGGATTTGATTTGTGGGTTTGAGCAACACATTGTCCTCAAACTCGTGTTACTTTTGGGCTTTAACAGATTTAAAGCAAAAATGTTTAATTCCAGGGTGCTGTAGTGGTGAATGCTTACCTGCCCAACACCCACTGGTACAATTATCACACAGTGAGTAGTTTTAAAAAATATATTATATTTATTTTTCTTAAACCCTTCAATGAAAATTACAATTTATTTTCCAAGAATGGAGGGGAAGAAGGCAAAACATTTAAACAGTTTCTATGGCCTCAGGCTTCAAACATCACTGTGATTATCAGGTGTGGTGAAATTGGTTTGTATGTGTAGAATTTCAGATTTTATCTTGAAAATACGTAGTTCTGCATTACAAAAGGATTTGCAGTAACAACTTCTTTAGGATGCATTTATATTTATTTTGTATTTAAAATATATTTATTATGTATTTATTTTCTACATTACTATGTATTTATTATATATTTATTTATTGCTATATTATATCATTCTATAAAATGTATATATAAATGATATATAATATATATAAAATATATTTAGTCTGTATTTACAAAATTTCATTCAAAAAAATTTTTTAAATTACTTTTCATTTATTAATCATAAATAGGATGAGTATGTTTGCTTTAGGGGACAATTCAGAAATTTATCAGCTGCTTTGGGACATATCAACCTGCACATCCGAGTGTAAGAGTCGGTCCAAAGAACAGTATTTGCCTCAACATTGCCATCAGGGACTTGGAGAACAGATGCCCTGATAGAAAGAACCGTACAAGGACTTGGAGAGAGGCCTGAGAGAAAGGCATTGTACAGGACTCTCCGACCTGGGACTACAGGTAACAATAGCTGCTGTCCAGAAGATGGATTTCACCTGCTGCTCCAGCCAAACTTGCCCCCACCTCCTCCCTGTTACTAAGGCCAATGAAGAGGAGCATGCATAGAGGCTCGCAGAGGGTCTTGAGGTCACCCAGTGGACAAGTAAAAGACCCCTGAAAATGAGGCAGCGCAAGCGCAGACAAGTTCTGGCAAGCAAAGCGTGGACTTTTTGGGCCTGCACAGTGAAGTCTGGATTGCAAAACAAAAGCATAGATTGGCCTCAGTCCATGGGAGAGAGAGGAGGTGAAGAAGCATAAAAGATGATTCCTGACTGAACATCGTTGAGATCTCCCTACCAAAGGATCATGGATCATGACAGAAGACCGACAGGACGCTGTTTTGGGACCTGAGACCATAGGGATGGCTTTCGACTCGTGGTGGCAGCTAACCTTCTTTCCCCCTCTCTTTTCCTTTCCTTTTTCATCCACTTTTTCTATTGCATGCCACTTCACAGGCAAAATAATGAAGTTACACTGTTTGAATTATAACCCCTTGGCATTTTGGTTGCCTTAATTTTGTGCTTTGAGATCAAGGTAAACGAACCATTATGAGTCCATCATCGAATGGACTGTGACACGGAGGCGGCTACATCCTCACTCAGCAAAGTCCTGCTAATACCACGTTTTACAGGTATTAATTATCAATTAAAATTTATTATTATTATTTTTTTCCATTTTAAAATGAGATATTTAATTAGTGGCCTGGCAAATAAATTTTGTCTTAATTATATAGCGAGAGCATTTTTTTGCACTCGATTTCAACCTCGGAAAAATGAAATTTTCTGGTTTAATATCTCCCATTTTGTGTGAACATTTGCAGTCCTGAGAAAATCAATCTTAATTATATGATAGTTTTGTTTTGTTCTGTTTTCTCTTTTTCGTTTTCTCCCTGTAGTCATGTTTAAATGCTCTGGATTGAGGAAGGCCGGTACCAGAGATAAATTGTATAAAATGTCTAGAACAGAAATTACAGCACCTGAAAACCAGAAAATGTGATTTCCCAAGAAAAGGATTATTATTTTTTTAAATTTAATTTTATTTCATAGCCAAAAAAACCCATTGGCACTTACTGTTGCATTGAATGACAGTTCAGTTGCAGAAGGGCAGCTTTATTGGGATGTCAGAGTGAGCATCAGTAAGTACAACATTTAGGTTTTTTCATATTAATTAATTATGATAATGTTTGTGATTTACAGCTCAAAAACCTTCTTCCAATCATGGTATCAAAGCTGTCCTACAAAATTATTAATTTTATTCCCAAATGTTTCTCCAACAGAACAATGCCCAGAATTTTGAAGGAAACCTGAGAATTTCAATCTTTCTGCAAATTCGTAAAAAAAATTAATTTAATTATTTCTGCTTTTTTATTGGCAGGTGTGGCCAGGAAGAACCGTCTTCCCCGACTTCACCAACCCCGAGTGCATCAACTGGTGGGTGGAGGAATGTCAAATATTTTACAACCAGGTGCCCTACGACGGGATCTGGATTGTGAGTAATTCCCCCAAACTTTCACATTTTGCAAAAAGAAGGCAGATTGGTCTGGATTGATTCAAAGGAACATTTCCTGCAAATAACCTGAAATCCATGTGGAATTTGTGTATTTTCTGTTCAATGTGTTTGGGTAAAATACTTGTTTTTCTGGCGTCAGATGGATTTTGTTAGAAATTTAATCTGATGCTTCTTTCAGTAATTTAAAATAATGGAATGTAATTCAATTTATCCAAGAACTGAGTCCAGGATGGTAATTACTGGTTTAGCTTTTAGTTTTAATAAATGACACCTTTTGGGAGAAATTCTTTCCCTCCAGAAAATAATTATAATATAATGTATATTATGTATATTAATTATAATATATGATTATAATATATTGTTTCTAATAATTTCCAGGCCAGAACAAATAACATTTGTTCTTAACGCGGGATTTGGGAAGAATTATTTTGCTTAATTTCTCCAGTTTGGGTGGAGTGACCATCACCACTTAAAATCAGCTTTTTGACATTCAGAAAGATTTTTAATTAGTAGTAATTTTTATTTTTATTCTTACTTTTTTCATTTTCATCTATTTTATTCTTAATTTTATTGTAATTTTTAATTTATATTTTTATTGTTTTAAATCTTTACATTACTTTGTAAATTCATGTCCTCCTTGCTGGATGAGGAGTTCAGCAGCTTAAAAATATTCCTTATATTCTTGCATCCTCAAATAGCTGCTGGGTTTGTAACTGTATATTTGGCTGAAAACCCAGGAATTATTGTTACGCATAAATGTGATATTTGAAATTTGCAATTTTTTCAGGATATGAATGAAGTAGCCAGCTTTATTCCAGGCTCAATTAGGGGCTGTGAGCAGAACAATCTGAATTATCCACCATAAGTCCCTCGTCTTTAGCTGTGTAGTGAAAAAAAATATAAATCCTAATATTTGTGAATTATCATCCAATCAGCTAAAAAGTTTAAATTCTTTCTCAAGAAATTGAAATTTGCCAGTACATGGTCAGATCAAATTATTCAGAAATTTAGGGTGTCGTTTTGTGTAAATCATTCTTCACAGGCAAAATCCATCTGGAAGCTGGATTTAAGTTCATTAAATTAAAAAATAAATCAAATAATTATTCAGGAATTTTTAATAATTCATTATTATTTGTTAATTATATTTTTATTAATTTATTTTATTTGTTTCTATTAATTTAAATAATTAAATGAGTCATTCCTGGCCCAAAATAAAGATTATTTATTTCCCGACTGTCGCAGTTGAAACGGACAAATGACATAGACAAAAAGTTCTTCTTATGTTCAAACAGCAGTCTCCATTTATTGCCACAAATGCTTTTTTTAATATAGTCTTTACCAGCTCATGTGTCTGTTTGCTATTGTTACAGGCTGCAATAGTAACATATCATTGGCTAATTTTGCTGTCGTCAATGTTGCTCTTTTACTCCCTTCTTTCTCACGGGTACACCTTAATATCTTCAAGATCAATCTCGGTTCCTATACCCTCCGTCAGGGAATCCACAAACCCACTCTAGTCCCCCACAATTCCTCCTTTTTGTTTTTCGACTAGCCATAGACCTTTCATAGATTTTTCTACTGTACATTGTACACATTGTAAGACACAAGGGACAAGCATTAATATTACTAATACAACCGTCAATAGAACTAGACCATTTTAAAATGAAATCCTTAATCCATCCCAACCATTAAACCATTTGTCTAAACCTCTGTCTTCATAGGTTAATTTCTTGGTCATGTCATCTAACCTTTTAATTGCTTTGTGAATTGATTCAGAATGATCAGACAAGTTCATGCAACACAACCCATCAAAATCTTCACAACCATGACCCTGTGCTAACAACAAAAAATCCATGGCAGCACAATTTTGAAGTGTAGCATGTCTAATTGAATCAACATCTGCTAAAAGCCCAGACAATGCTAAGGAGGTGGCATTAGTCTGTTTTGCTAACCAACATCCCAATTTAAGTGTAATCAAAGCGTTTGCTACTGCAACTCTGTGAGCAAAAATGGAGGCCAATATATTTTCACCCGTTCCCCAGAAATCTATATTATCGTTACAATCTTTATAAAAGGCATGAATACTTATTTTTCCTCTTTTATGCATTAAAATGGTTGATGTGTTTGAAGATAATAAGGTTAACCTCCCTAAAGAACATGGCCCTCCTTTTATGTGGGAAGGAATCCCTTGCCAGGTTCTATTGCCACAAATTAAAAATATTCCTGGAGGTACTTTCAAAGGGGTGTTGGTGGCCTTAGATACATTGGGACTGGTATAATTAAACCAAAAACTCTGATTGCGATATACAGCTGATGAGGCATAATGAGCCGAAAGTGTGGATGGTTCTTGCACCTTGGACGTTTCTGGCCCGTTGTGTTTTATAGTGTCATTCTGGGCTGCGTCGGCAGCTCTACTCTCTACTCATCCAGTTTAATGGACTGGCACTTCTTCCCAGCATCTTGAAGTTTTTAGTCTTGCAGTGGCTTCTTGCACTTGCATTGTCTCTGTTTTGCCAGTCCCATCTCGTGAGGGGCCATGGCATTTGGCTCCTTTTTCTTCTGGGATTGCAGTAGAGGCTCCTCGCCTCACCACTGCCTCCCTGCAGATTCTTTTGATTGAGGATGTCTCTGGTCTTGGAGTCATTCTTGTTGATGAGCATTTTTTGTACTGTTGTAGTCGTGTTGCCTGTAGCATTCTGTGGAGCGTTCTGTGGTGTCAGTCTGCGCATGTGCATGTTTGGCTTGGAGCTGCTCTTCCCAGAGATGTAGAGTCAGGAGTGGGTGGACTCAGCTCTAAGGGTCCATGGTTAATCTGTTGATGTGTTAAATTGTGTAGGCAAAGGTTGTACAGTCATCTGGGATGGAGTAGCCATGGGCAGGGGGAGAGGACAGTCCCTTCACTAGTGTTTTAGCAACTGGATTAGAGCTTCTGGTGGGATTGCTAAATGGAATGCAGACCTGTGGAATGGTTAACATGTTGATCTGTATGTGGGTGACTTGTTTAATGAGTTTGTTTTCAGGTGCAGCAGGACAACTTGGCACAAAAGAGTAACGGAAGAGGTGAGCAGAGCGCCATAAGCAGGTGGGTTGGTGCGTGGTGTCAGAGGGAAGGTGTGCCGTGTGCCTCTATGTAAGCTTGGTTGCTTTTTTCTATTCTATAGGTGTGAAGCAATGAGGAAAGCTGGGTATTGGCATCGCAGTTCCTCGGGCAAGGTGAGCAATGAGTGCTGGACTGAAGCAGCAGCTCATTTTTAGATGTTTTATTGCTGGTGCAGGTGTGAGCACCCTTTGGTTGTGTTTTACAGGTGGTAGCTAATCCTCTACATGGCCAACAGCATGGCTGTTGCAAGTGGCAGAGGACAGGTGGGCGAGCGGCCAAGGTAAAGGAGTGGGAGATGGGACAGACTGCGGGCAGGCTGTGCTTTCTGGCAGTATCTGAGCATGTGCCTGTTTTGGCAGGTGCTGCAGGCAAGCTCTGAGGGGTGAAACCGCATGCCCATTGGTGGCTAACAAGGTGAGGTGGTAGTGGCTGTTGAGGAGCACAGTATTGCCTGGTGACTCAGTTCAGTGTTTCCTTCTTGTTTTGTAGGAGCTTTGTGGGTCCCTTTGGACTTGGATGAGCATTTGCAGTGAGCTAGGGTAGAGGCGAGGAGGAGCGTGGGACTGGGGACTTGTCCCAAGCGATAAATTCGTTTTGTTTCTTGCTGCCTTAGGTGCCATGAGTGATGAGGGTTTCTGCCTGTGCCCCTGACACGACACACTGAATGGAACACCGTGGAACTTAGGAGGAGGTGTGTGTTGTGGAAGCGGTCGGCATTGACCCCACGATATTTACTGCTGGAACTGCTTAGTATGTGTGTGTTTTCTTTTCTTATTGCAGATGATGAAGGGAAACCTGTCGATTGCAGGAAGATCCCTGTTAGCCCATGTGGTGTTTTCCTTTGCTGAGGATGGATTCAGTCCCTTGGCCCTCTGAAAGCTAAGTGGAAGGATAGGGGCTGGGAATTGCAGGGAGAGTTTTAAAGTTGGCGTAGGGTAGAGGCCATCCAGGAACAGTCTCCTTTGGGCTGCTAAAGAGAGCAGGGAACTTTTCAGCACGATGCCAGCTTGTGCCAGGCAGGGCAGCTCCCATCTGTATCTGTGTTGTTGTATAGCTTGGGAAGCCTGCCTTGCATCTGTCAGAGGGCCCTGGAGTCTCGTTGTGCTCAAGGGGCATGGCAGGCATCTGGTGTGCCACCCTGGGGCCTGGAATGCCTGTATCGATTGGCATAGTGCCAACTGGGTACTGGTTTTCTTGCATCAGCTGCTGAAAGCGTGGCTGGTTCTTGCGTCTCGGACATTTCTGGTCAGTTGTGTTTCCTTTCCTTGCCTTGCCTTGCCTTTCCTTGCCTTTCTTTGCCTTTCCTTTCCTTGCCTCACATCGCCTCCCCTCGCCTTGCCTCACCTCACCTCTCCTCACCTCGCCTTGCCTTGCCTTCCCCTGCCTTGCCTTGCCTTGCCTTGCTTGCCTTGCTTTTCCTTCACTTTCTCTTCTTTTCGTTTCTTTTCTTTGTCACCAGGACAAGGACTTCATGCAGAAAAAATAGAAGACACAGCTTTACTATTGCCTTCCATTTCTTCAACCGGAGTCCTCATTCACTTCCAGAATCTAGCAAAACCTTTCACTTCTTCCCAGACGTCGCTAAGACTGTGCCATAGGGCTTCTCCCATAGCTTCCCAAGTGCATCATTCAAATGCAGTTTCTTCATCACTCAAGAACTCTTGAACTCTGCTCCATAATACAAGCTGGTTTTGATAGGTTTTCTCAAATTTTTTTCCTCTCACGGCGGTTCTCCTCGTTCTTCTGGGGATCCGGGTGTAGAAGGGGGTAGGGGGTGGAAAATCTTCTGAATGGTCACTAGATGGCGGCATTTCTCTAGAAATTTGCTTCGGGCGTAAAATGAACAAAGCGGTTTGCACTCCCTTTTTAGGTTCCGTGCAATTAAGAATTCGATTAAAATGTTGTGCTTCGTTCAGGAGCAAAGAAATAGAGGGTGCAAAAGTGATTACACCAGGAGAGTGAGACGTAAAGTACTCTGGGCAGGGTCACCCATTCCTTTCCTTTCCTTGCCTTTCCTTGCCTTGCCTTGCCTTTTCCTGCCTTGCCTTGCCTTTCCCTGCCTTTCCTCGCCTTTACTTGCCTTGCCTTTTGCGTTGCCTTGCCTTGCCTTGCCTTGCCTTCCCTAGCCTTGACTTTCCTTCCCTTGCCTTGCCTTCCCTTGCCTTGCCTTGCCTTTCCTTGCCTTTACTTGCCTTGCCTTGCCTTGCCTTGCCTTGCCTTTCCTAGCCTTGCTTGCCTTGCCTTGCCGCACCTTGCCTTGCCTTGCTGCGCCTTGCCTTGCCTTGCCTCGCCTTCCCTCTCCTTGCCTCGCCTTGCCTTGCCTCGCCTTGCCTCGCGTCGCCTTGCCTCGCCTCGCATCGCCTCACCTCACCTCGCCTCACCTCGCCATGCCTCTCCCTGCCTTTCCCTGTATTTCCCTGCCTTTTCCTGCCTTTCCCCATATTTCCCTGCCTCTCCTCGCATTGCCTTTCCTTGCCTTAACTTTCCCTGCCTTCCCCTGCCTTTCCCTGCCTTCCCTTGCCTTTCCCTCCCTTTCCCCGTATTCCCTTGCATGGCCTTGCCTTGCCTTGCCTTGCCTCACCTTGCCTCACCTCACCTCGCCTCTCCTCGCCTCGCCTCCCCTCGCCTCGCCTCGCCTTTCCCTGCCTTTCCCTGCCTTTCCCCGTATTTCCCTGCCTCGCCTCGCGTCGCCACTCCTATTCTCGCCTCGCCTTGCCTTGAATTTCCCTGCCTTTCACCGAATTTCCCTGCATCGCCTCACCTCGCCTCGCCACGCCTCACCTTTCCCTGCCTTTCCCTGCCTTTCCCCGTATTTCCTTGCCTTCTCTTCCATTGCCTTGCCTCGCCTCGCCTCACCGCACCTTGCCTTTCCCTGCCTTTCCCTGCCTGTCCCCGTACTTCCCTGCCTCGCCTCGTGTTGCCTTGCCTTGCCTTGACTTTCCCTGCCTTTCCCCGTATTTCCTTGCCTCGCCTCGCCTAGCCTCGCCTCGCCTCGACTCGCCTCTCCTCGCCTGGCCTTGCCTTTCCCTGTCTTTCCCTGCCTTTCCCCGTATTTCCTTGCCTCGCCTCACCTAGCCTCGCCTCGCCTCGACTCGCCTCACCTCGCCTCGTCTTGCCTTGCCTTTCCCTGCCTTTCCCTGCCTTTCCCCATATTTCCCTGCCTCGTCTCGCCTCGCCTCGCCTCGCCTGGCCTCCCCTCGCCTTGCCTTCTTGCCCTGCCTTGCCGTAGCAAAACCTTTAACTTCTTCCCAGCCATCGCTAAGACTGTCCCATAGGACTTCTCCCATAGCTTCCCAAGTGCATCATTCCAATGCAGTTTCTTCATCAATCAAGAACACTTGATCTCTGCTCCAGAATAGAAGCTGCTTTACACAGGTTTTCCCACGTTTTATTCCTCTCCTGGCAGTTCTCCTCGCTCTTCTGGGGATCTGGGTGGGGATCTGGGTAGGGGTGGAAAATCTTCTGAATGGTCACTAGATGGCAGCATTTCTCTAGAAATCTGCTTTGGGCGTACTACAGGCGAAGTGGCTTCCCCTCCCTTTTTAGGTTTGGTGTAATTAAGAATACGATTCAAATGTTGTGCTTCATTCGGGAGCATAGAAATAGGAGTGCAGAAGGGATAAAAACAGGTAGGGTGAGACCAAAAGTAGTCTGGGCAGGGTTATCCTTTCCTTTCCTTTCCTTTCCTTTCCTTTCCTTTCCTTTCCTTTCCTTTCCTTTCCTTTCCTTTCCTTTCCTTTCCTTTCCTTTCCTTTCCTTTCCTTTCCTTTCCTTTCCTTTCCTTTCCTTTCCTTTCCTTTCCTTTCCTTGCCTTGCCTTGCCTTGCCTTGCCTTGCCTTGCCTTGCCTTGCCTTGCCGCGCCGCGCCGCGCCGCGCCGCGCCGCGCCGCGCCGCGCCTTGCCGCGCCCTGCCGCGCCTTGCCGCGCCTTGCCTTGCTGCGCCTTGCCTTGCCGCGCCTTGCCTTGCCTTGCCGCGCCTTGCCTTGCCTTGCCGCGCCTTGCCTTGCCGCGCTTTGCCTTGCCTTGCCGCGCCTTGACTTGCCTTGCCGCGCCTGGCCTTCCCTTGCCTTGCTGCGCCTTGCCTTGCTGCGCCGCGTCGTGACTTGCCGCGCCGTGCTGCGCCTTGCCGCGCATTGCCTTGCCGCGCCTTGCCTTACCGCGCCGCACCGGGTCTTGCCGCGCCTTGCCGCGCCTTGCCTTGCCGCGCTTGCCTTGCCTTGCCTTACCTTGCCTTGCCTTGCCTTCCCTTGCCTTGACTTTCCTTCCCTTGCCTTGCCTTGCGTTCCCTTGCCTTGACTTTCCTTCCCTTGCCTTTCGCTGCCTTCCTTGCCTTTCCTTACCTTACCTTGCCTTGCCTTGCCTTCCCTTGCCTTTCCTTGCCTTTACTTGCCTTGCCTTGCCTTGCCTTGCCTTTCCTAGCCTTGCTCGCCTTGCCTTGCCGTGCCTTGCCTTGCCTTGCTGCGCCTTGCTTTGCCTTGCCTTGCCTTGCCTTCCCTCTCCTTGCCTCGCCTTCCCTCTCCTTGCCTCGCCTTGCCTTGCCTTGCCTCGCCTTGCCTCGCATCGCCTTGCCTCGCTTCGCATCGCCTCACCTCGCCTCGCCTCGCATCGCCTCGCCTCGCATCGCCTCGCCTCGCATCGCCTCGCCTCGCCTCGCCTAACCTCGCCTTGCCTCTCCCTGCCTTTCCCTGTATTTCCCTGCCTTTTCCTGCCTTTCCCCTTATTTCCCTGCTTCGCCTCGCCTCGCCACGCATCGACTCACGTCACCTTGCCTCGGCTTTCCTTGTCTTTCCTGCCTTTCCCCATATTTCCCTGCCTCTCCTCGCATTGCCTTTCCTTGCCTTGACTTTCCCTGCCTTCCCCTGCCTTTCCCTGCCTTCCCTTGCCTTTCCCTGCCTTTCCCCGTATTCCCTTGCATGGCCTTGCCTTGCCTTGCCTTGCCTCACCTTGCCTCACCTCACCTCGCCTCTCCTCGCCTCGCCTCTCCTCGCCTCGCCTCGCCTTTCCCTGCCTTTCCCTGCCTTTCCCTGCCTTTCCTCGTAATTCCCTGCCTTTCCCTGCCTTTCCCCATATTTCCCTGCCTCGCCTCGCGTCGCCACTCCTATTCTCGCCTCGCCTTGCCTTGCATTTCCCTGCCTTTCCCTGCCTTTCACCGAATTTCCCTGCATCGCCTCACCTCGCCTCGCCATGCCTCACCTTTCCCTGCCTTTCCCTGCCTTTCCCCGTATTTCCTTGCCTTCTCTTCCGTTGCCTTGCCTCGCCTCGCCTCACCGCGCCTTGCCTTTCCCTGCCTTTCCCTGCCTGTCCCCGTACTTCCCTGCCTCGCCTCGTGTTGCCTCACCTTGCCTTGCCTTTCCCTGCCTTCCCCTGTCTTTCCCCATATTTCCCTACCTCGCCTCGCGTTGCCTTGCCTTGACTTTCCCTGCGTTTCCCTACCTTTCCCCCTATTTCCCTGCCTCGCCTCGCATCGACGTACCTCACCTCGTCTTGCCTTGCCTTTACCTGCCTTTCCCCGTATTTCCCTGCCTCGCCTCGCTTTGCCTTGCCTTGCCTTGACTTTCTCTGCCTTTCCCTGCCTGTCCCTGCCTTTCCCCGTATTTCCTTGCCTCGCCTCACCTCGCCTCGCCTCGCCTAACCTTTCCCTGCCTTTCCCTGCCTTTCCCTGTATTTCAATGACTCGCCTCGCTGTGTCTTGTCTTGCCTTGACTTTCCCTGCCTTTCCCTGCCTTTCCCCGTATTTCCTTGCCTCGCCTCGCCTAGCCTCGCCTCGCATTGCCACGCCTCGCCTCGCCTCGCCTTGCCTTGCCTTTCCCTGCCTTTCCCTGCCTTTCCCTGCCTTTCCCTGCCTTTCCCCATATTTCCTTGCCTCACCTCGCCTAGCCTCGCCTCGCCTCACGTCGACTCGCCTCGTCTCACCTCGTTTTGCCTTGCCTTTCCCTGCCTTTCTCTGCATTTCCCTGTATTTCCCTGCCTCACCTCACGTTGCCTTGCCTTGCCTTGACTTTCCCTGCCTTTCCCCGTATTTCCCTGCCTCGCCTCGCCTCGCCTTGCCTCCCCTGGCCTCACCTCCCCTCGCCTCACCTTTCCCTGCCTTTCCCTGCTTTTCCCCATATTTTCCTGCCTCGTCTCACCTCACCATGCCTCGCCTCGCCTCACCTTGCCTTGCCTTTCCCTGCCTTTCCCTGCCTTTCCCCATATTTCCCTGCCTCGCCTTCGTTGCTTTGTCTTGCCTTGACTTTCCCTGCCTTTCCCTGCCTTTCCCTGCGTTTCCCCATATTTCCTTGCCTTCTCTTGCATTGCCTTGCCTCACCTTGCCCTGCCTCACCTTGCCTCGCCTCGTCTCGCCTCACCGCGCCTTGCCTTTCCCTGCCTGTCCCCGTATTTCCCTGCCTCGCCTTGCATTGCCTTGTCTTGCCTTGAATTTCCCTGCCTTTCCCCGCCTTACCCCCTATTTCCCTGCCTCGCCTCGCTTTGCCTTGCCTTTCCTTGACTTTCCCTGCCTTTCCCCGATTTCCTTGCCTCGCCTCCCCTCGCCTCGCATTGCCTTGCCTTGCCATTACCTGCCTTTCCCCGTATTTCCTTGCCTTGCCTCGCCTAGCCTTGACTCGCCTCGCTTCGCCTCGTCTTGCCTTGCCTTTCCCTGCCTTTCCCTGCATTTCCCTGTATTTCCCTGCCTCACCTCACGTTGCCTTGTCTTGCCTTGACTTTCCCTGACTTTCCCTGCCTTTCCCCGCCTTTCCCCGTATTTCCCTGCCTCGCCTCGCCTCGCCTCGCGTTGCCTGCCCTCGCCTCCCCTCGCCTTGCCTTCTTGCCTTGCCTTGCTGTAGGAAAACCTTTAACTTCTTCCCAGCCATCGCTAAGACTGTCCCATAGGGCTTCTCCCATAGCTTCCCAAGTGCATCATTCCAATGCAGTTTCTTCATCAATCATGAACACTTGATCTCTGCTCCAGAATAGAAGCTGCTTTACACAGGTTTTCCCACGTTTTATTCCTCTCCTGGCGGTTCTCCTCGCTCTTCTGGGGATCTGGGTGGGGATCTGGGTGTAGATCTGGGTAGGGGTGGAAAATCTTCTGAATGGTCACTAGATGGCAGCATTTCTCTAGAAATCTGCTTTGGGCGTACTACAGGCGAAGTGGCTTCCCCTCCCTTTTTAGGTTTGGTGTAATTAAGTATACGATTAAAATGTTGTGCTTCATTCGGGAGCATAGAAATAGGAGTGCAGAATGGATTACACCAGGTAGGGTGAGACCAAAAGTAGTCTGGGCAGGGTCATCCTTTCCTTTCCTTTCCTTGCCTTGCCTCGCCTCGCCTCGCCTTGCCTTGCCATTACCTGCCTTTCCCCGTATTTCCCTGCCTCGCCTCACTTTCCCTTGCCTTGCCTTGACTTTCCCTGCCTTTCCCCGTATTTACTTGACTTCTCTTGCGTTGCCTTTCCTCGCCTTGCCTTGCCTCACCTTGTCTCGCCTCGCCTCACTGCGCCTTGCCTTTCCCTGCCTTTCCCTGCCTGTCCCCATATTTCCCTGCCTTGCCTCGCGTTGCCTTGCCTTGACTTTCCCTGCCTTTCCCTGCCTTTCCCCGTGTTTCCTTGCCTTGCCTCGCCTCGCCTCGCCTCGCCTTACCCCGCCTTTCCCTGCCTTTCCCCGTATTTCCCTGCCTCGCCTCGCTTTGCCATTTCTTGCCTTGACTTTCCCTGCCTTTCCCCATATTTCCCTGCCTCGCCTCGCATCGAAGCGCCTCGCCTCGATGCGCCTTGCCTCCTCTTGCCTTGCCTTTAACTGCCTTTCCACGTATTTCCCTGCCTCGCCTCGCCTCACCTTTCCCTGCCTTTCCCCGTATTTCCCTGCCTCGCCTCGCATTGCCTTGCCTTGCATTGACTTTCCCTGCCTTTCCCTGCCTTTCCCTGTGTTTCCTTGCCTCGCCTCGCCTCGCCACGCCTCGCCTCGCCTCACCTTGCCTTGCCTTTCCCTGCCTTTCCCTGTCTTTCCCCGTATTTCCCTGCCTCGCCTTGCGTTGCCTTGCCTTGACTTTCCCTGCCTTTCCCTGCATTTCCCCGTATGTCCCTACCTCTCCTCGCTTTGCCTTGCCTTTGCCTTGACTTTCCCTGCTTTTCCCTGTCTTTCTCTGCCTTTCCTCGTATTTCCCTGCCTCGCCTCGCCTTGCCTTGTCTTGCCTTGCCTTTCCCTGCCTTTCCCGGTATTTCCCTGCCTTGCCTCGTGTTGCCATGCCTTGACTTGACTTTCCCTGCCTTTCCCTGTATTTCCTTGCCTTGCCTCGCTTCGCCTCGCCTTTCCCCGTATTTCCCTGCCTCGCCTTGCGTCGCCACGCCTTGCCTTGCCTTTCCCTGCCTTTCCCTGCTTTTCCCTGTATTTTCCTGCCTCGCCTCGCCTCGCCACGCCTCGCCTCGCCTCACCTTTCCTCGACTTTCCCTGCCTTTCCCCGTATTTCCCTGCCTCGCCTCGCTTTCCCTTGCCTTGCCTTGACTTTCCCGGCCTTTCCCCATATTTCCTTTCCTTCTCTTGCGTTGCCTTGCCTCCCCTTGCCTTGCCTCTCCTTGCCTCGCCTTGCCTCACTGCGCCTTGCCTTTCCCTGCCTTTCCCTACCTGTCCCCGTATTTCCCTGCCTCGCCTCGCGTTGCCTTGCCTTGCCTTGACTTTTGCTGGCTTTTCCTGCCTTTCCTCGCCTTTCCCTGCCTTTCCCCATATATCCTTGCCTCGCCTCACCTTGCCTCGCCTCGCCTCGACTCGCCTTGCCTTGCCTCGCCTTGCGTTGCCTTTCCCGGCATTTCCCTTCCTTTCCCTGCCTGTCCCCGTACTTCCCTGCCTTGCCTCACGTTGCCTTGTCTTGCCTTGACTTTCCCTGCCTTTCCCTGTATTTCCTTGCCTCGCCTCGCCTAGCCTCGCCCCGCCTTGACTCGCCTCGCTTCGCCTCGTCTTGCCTTGCCTTTCCCTGCCTTTCCCTGCATTTCCCTGTATTTCCCTGCCTCACCTCACGTTGCCTTGTCTGGCCTTGACTTTCCTTGCCTTTCCCTGCCTTTCCCCGTATTTCCCTGCCTTGCCTCGCCTCCCCTCACCTTGCCTTCTTGCCTTGCCTCGCCCCACCTCGCCTTGCCTTCTTGCCTTGCCTTGCCGTAGGAAAACCTTTAACTTCTTCCCAGCCATCGCTAAGACTGTCCCATAGGGCTTCT